>NC_137800.1:23158115-23743115 GCF_963383645.1 Muscardinus avellanarius
GAACTTAAAGAAGATGGTTGAATTTAGTCTTATTAGGACCTTACTTTAAGGTCCTAATAAATTAGCAGATCAAGTTCTTTTTTATTTTAGGTGTCCTTACCAAGGTAAACAAGTATTTCCAGCACATAATATATAATATATATGTGTATATGGTAAATAAGTATTTCCAGGACAATATATAATATATGTAATATATATTATGAAAAATAATTTTCGGTCTAGCTAATTTGGGCAATAGCTTTCATCTTTGTTGGAAAAAATATATATATATATATATTTTTTTTAAATCATCTTTTAAGTGTTGGACATGTTTAAAAGTCAGAACAGCATCAATTGACATAATGCCCCCAAATATAGTATCTTGGCATTGGGGAAACAACAGAAGCAGAAAGATCTTTCTTAACTTCCACTTCTTCCCTAAAGCAGGTCATAAGATCTTCTTTTGAGAGGGGACTTCCTATACCTGGAGGAAATGAGTCAATGACAGAGATATTAAGAAGGATCCGAACCACTAGGCCTTGTTGTTTTTCCTAGTTCATTGCTATTAGATAACCCATTTTATCCTCCAATCATTTGTCCATGACTGTTCATTATCTAAATATAAAAATGCCTTTTTACTTGTTTCTTTTCTTTTCTGGTTTTTTGTTTTTGTTTTTTTTTTTTTTTTTTTTTTTTTTTGTGGTACTGGGGTTCCTGGAAACCCTTCTACCACTGGGCTACACTCCCAGACACCTATTTTTTATACTTTTTATTTGGAAACAAGGTCTCCTAAGTCAGCGAGACTGACTTCAAACCTGCTCTATCCTCCTTTCTCCACCTCTCAAGCCCGGGGATTACAAGCCTGCACCACCACGCCCGGCTGGCTTACTTGTTTCTTTGAATCTTTGTTTTCTAGCAAAGGCTCACATGTCACATAAAATTTATATTAGACTATTGTAGGCAGCTCTCTTCTCTTGTTAATATATTGTTAGGAGGCTTTCTCCATGGAACTCGAGATAGTATAATAACAGAACAAGAACCTTCATGTGCCCTTTCCCAGATGAAGGTATAAAGACTGCCAAAAATTTGAATAGTCGTTTGTAATCTTTTCTGATCCTATCCATCTTCTTCCACCACAGAGATATCTACAATTTTATATGCATAATTTCCAAGTCTTGATACTATTTTTACCCATGTATGTATGAATATCCCCAACTTAAACTTAATATTAAAAGACTTTCTCTTTGGTGCATACATTTCTTATATGCTTGGCATTTTTTTCCTGGAATTTTTTATCATGTTTTTTATTAAATTTTCAAAAATAAAGAAATATATATCTTGCCATAATCCTAATATATTTTTCTGTTTCATCCTATTTCTTCCTGGAATTTACTCATCTTGCTGTTTAAGTGCTATTGATATTTTCTTTTTTGGACCAATTATCTCATATTTGGATAGTTAAAATCTTTGATTTATGGATCTTCTAGTTTACTTACATTATAAAAAGGGATCTTTGCCATTTTCCACGTGGCAATTTTCATTCAACTTCTCAGATATTTGGAATTTTTTGTGCTCCACAAAACCTTGATTGTAAGCTATTAATATCCTCTATTTGAAGGCAGGATATTCTCTATAACTGTTCTTTGAGTTGGTTGCACATATCTTATTGCACGTTTCTTGGTTTACTTCTTCAAGATTCTCAAATAACTTCCTAAGCAAGGTGTATCTGTTATTTATAGTTATGGATTCCTCTTTTTCTCTCCCTCCCCTCCCTTCCTTTCTGAAGAGTTGAGCACTTTTCAGTGAATTTGTCACCCAATTCTAGGAAGAAAAAACAGTGAATTAATTCTGTAAATTTTCTATTATTCAATATTTTAATGCTAAATTACTTACAGTGCTACGAATATTGAGTGTAACATTATTTCATAAACATCACCATTTTTGAGAAAAATAAAAATATGTATTTCAAACATGTAACCTGTGTACTTTCAAAAGCTGGGATACAAGATTTTCCTTTATTTTTCACTGCATATTGAACTCAGGGTATTGTACCTCTGAGTGGGACCCCCAGCTATTATATTCTATTCTCCTAGAATTCTTCTCCAGGATACATCTGTATCATTTGATATAGAATGATACTATATATCAATAAGTTTGCTACTAACTGAGGCAATAAAAAACTTTAAAGGAGTTAATCTCTTTGAGTATTTTCTCTAGCGCTGGTTTTGAAGACATAAATTCCTTCAGTTTCTGTTTGTCGTGGAAGCTTCTTATATTCCCATCTAATTTGATAGAAAGTTTTGCTGGGTAGGAAATTTTTGGCTGGAAGTTGTTTTCTTTCAAAGATTGGAATATGTTACTGCAAGCCCTTCTGGCTCTCATGACTTGGTTTGGGAAGTCTGGAGTGATTCTAATTGGTTTGCCTCTGAATGTGACTTGGCCCTTTGTTTTTGTTGCCTTTAAGATTCTCTGCTTGGCTTCCACATTGGTCATTTTGACAATTATGTGGCGTGGGGATCCTCTTCTCCGATCCTGTCTAAAGGGGGTTCTATAAGTTTCCTGGACCTGTGTATCGACCTCTTGCTCTATGCTTGGAAAATTTTCTGCTATTACTTCCTTGAAGATATTGTTGATCCCTTTGGTTTCACCTTCTTTTCCCTCCTCTATTCCAATTATTCTTAGGTTAGCTCTCTTAAAATGAGCCCATATTTCTTCAATATTAGATTCCTGCTGTCGGATTTCTTTTTCTAAATTAGAAATTATGCGTTCATTTTTGGAGTGATCATCTTCTAGGAACGGGATTCTATTCTCCATGTGGTCTAATCGGTTGTTTGTACTTTGAATTGAGGCCTTTACTTCATTAATTGCATCCTTTATCTCTCTTTGGCTCTCTCTGAATTCTTTTCGAAACACCTCTATTATTTCTACAGTTATTTTCCTGATTTGATCTTCTATAAATCTCTGAATTTCTGTTTTATCAGGTTCTGATGTTGTGGGGTTGTGGGCATTCATTGCTCCATTGTTATTCCTCTTTCCTGTGATTTCAGAAGTTTGTGCCTTCTCTGGGTTCTTCCCTGGGTCACTATGACTTCACTACAGAGAAGAAATAGGTAACACACACTAGAACCAGAGAAACAAGATTTGCCATCCAACAGACAACTAAGATTGGTTATCTGTGGAGATTCATTATTTATGTTAGTCTTTTACATATCTCTAAATTGTATTGTTTGCTTTTACTGTTGCTAATTTTTAGGATTTCTAGTTGGAATATTAATATACCTTCAGATATAGCATTTGGAAATATTTTATCCCATTCTATCAGTAACTTTTAACTCTGTTTACATTGTCTTTGGATATACAATTTTTTTTATTTTTTTAGGGAGTTTATTTACCCTTTTGTTGCCTGTGCCATTGAAATTATACCCAAGAAATCACTGCCAATTTCAATCTTGTGAGGGTTTATGACCCAGATTTTCTTCTAAAAGTTTATAGTATTAAGATTTATACTTAGGTCTTTTGTCTATTTTGAGTTAATATTTGTAAACATGTTAGGTAAGGGTCCAATTTTATTATTTTTCATGTAATTATTATTTTTCAACAATATTTAGTTAAAAGATTAGTATTTCCTCCACCAAATGTTCATGGAAATCTTGTAAAAAATAACTTGACAATATATGGAAAAATTTATCTCTAGGCTTTTATTTAACTCCAATGGTTTAATTATCTGCCTCTGGAACAGTATTATACTGTTTCAATTATTGTAGCTTTATATGGTTTGAAATCAGAAAATATACATCTTCTAGCTTTGTTCTTCTTCGAGATTGTTTTGGGTATCTAGAGTCCATATTCCATATCAGGATAGATTTTTTCTGAAAAATAAATAAATAAATGTATGATAGCTTCACCTAAATAAAAAGAAAAGAAAAAATATTCTCTGGTAAGAAAGAAAGCAAAAAGAAATATTGATCTGTTATCTTTTAGTCATCAAAAGCTTGGTATCAGACAAATGAAACTGTTTTGTGAGAGTATCATCCTTAATATTGGATAAATTGCTATAAAACTAGATGTCAACCACTAAGCCAAGCATGGGAAGGAGGGATGGGGAGAGAACGGGGTGGGGATTGGGTAGGGGCTAACTGGGCGATGTGTGCATGTATGTCTACAAAAGTATTTTCTTTATACCATTGTGATGTATGAATACATTGCACCAATAAAAAATAAAATAAATAAATAAATAAAAAACTTTAAAGGAGGATTCATGTGTAAAAAGAATCAGGAAAAAAAAAGAGAGTTCATTTTTTAGAATATCTATGAGGGCCAGAGATGTAGCTTAGTGGTTGTGTTTGTCTAACATACATGAGATCCTGGCTTCCATCTCCAGCATAGTATAGATAAATAAAACTCTTTTCTTATGAATTGTAAGAAAATTATTTGTATATATTATTTGTATAAGGTGTGTGATTTCCTTTTTTCCATAGTAAGCAGACATATATTGAAAATATTTTCAGTTATAAACTATTGATAACTCATGTATCTCATTAGGTTTTAGTGAGAATACTAAAATTAAGTATTTCATATGAAATAGAAAATGAAGGAGTATGCATATCTAGAATTTAAAATCAGGCAACCTAAATGAGGGTAATACGATAGGAAAAGAGGGAAATTTCCATAAAGCACATAATGGACATTCACAAATATTTTCATTCAATCACTAAACCAAACGTGAGGAGGGAGGGAGGAGGAGCTAAGTGAGTGATGTGTGCATGCATGCTTCTATCATATTGCACCTTATTAAGATTTATGGCTACAATGCACCAATAAAATAATTAAAACTAATTGGGGCATGGTGGTGCATGGTTGTAATCCCAGGACTTGGTAGGCTGAGGCAAGAGGATCATAGGTTCAAAGCCAGCCTCAGCTACTTAGTCCTACACAACTTATTGATACCCTGTTCCAAAATAAAGAATCAAAAATAGGGCTGGGGGTGTAGCTCTTAGGTAGAATGCCCCTGGGTTCCATCCCCAGTACTGCAAAATAAATAAATAATAAATAAATAAATAAATAAATAAATAAATAAATAAAACAAGCTAATAAAGAAATTTTAAGGCATAACATAGTTACGGTGTCTTGACATGAGAAAAGGGGAAAAGGGAGATGGCTGTAGGTTGTCGAAAGGAACAAGGAGATGAAGTAAGGAAGAGGCAAACTGGAAAGACAGATGGACAATAATTTCATATTAAAACTCCATTGGGGTGTAGCTCGGAGGTAGAATGCCCCTGGGTTTTATTACCAGTACTGTAAAACTGGAGAGAGAGAGAAAGAGAAAGAGAAAGAGAAAGAGAAAGAGAAAAGAGAGAAGAGAGAAGAGAGAAGAAAGAGAGACTATACTAGCATCATATCGATTTAAAAAATTACTTACAAACCAGGAGTGGTGGTGCATGCTTGTAATCCCAGCACTTGGGAGACTGAGACAGGAGGATCGCCCAGGTTTGAAGCCAGGCTCAGCTACTTAGTGAGGTTCTCAGCAACCTAGTGAGACCCTGTTTCTAATAAAATATAAAAATAGACCTGGGGGTGGTGGTGCACGCTTATAATCCGAGCATTTGGGAGGCTGAGACTAGAGGATTGCAGTTTGTGGGACAGCCTCAGCTACTTAGTGAGGCCCTCTGCAACTTAGTGAGGTCCTGTCTCAAAATAAAGAATATTATTGTTTAATAATATTCTTAATATTAGAATATTGTGTGTAGAGCCAGGCATGGTGGAGCATGCTTGTAATCCCCGCGCTTGGGAGGCAGAGACAGGAGGATTGCGCAGGTTCTAAGCCAGCCTCGCTGGCTTAAGAGACCCTGTTTCCAAATAAAAATATAAAAAATAGGTATCTGGGAGTGTATCCTGGAGGTTAAAGGGTTTCCAGGAACTCCAGTACCACCAAAAAATAATGATAATAATATTGTATGTAATATTAGATATGTAGCTCGGAGGTCAAATGCCCCTGGGTTCCATCCCCTGACCCGCAAAAAAAAAAAAAAAAAAAAAAAAAAGCCTGGGAGTGTAGCCCAGAGGCAGAAAGCCCCTGGGTTTCACCCCCAGTACCACACACACACACACACACACACACACAAATTACTTACATGTCCTCTAATTGGTCCTATAATACATTATTTGATGATTTTGTGCTTATGTAGATTATAAGCTAACAGAAAGACAGGCACACTAACTACAATTCAATATGACCAGGAATATAATAATTTATCCAGATATGTACCTGAGATGCAAAAGAATATTGCTCAGCCAGTTTATAGAACCAGAAGGTATAAAGTTTTTCTAGGCCTACAAATTTGCTTCTTACATGGCCTTTATGCAAAGATAATTGTAGACAAATGATAGAGGACATGGATGAAGCCTGAGGTTCTGAGAGAGTTAAAGGAGATTCTACGAAAGGTCAAATCATCCAAAACTCTGGGTGTGACTCCTGTCCTCTCCAGAATTTGCTCTCTAAGGCCCACCAGTGAGAGCAGGGGGCTGAACTTAATCACAATTTCTATAATCTTTCACAAGGTCACGTTGTGACCTTCCTGGTGTTTGCTAGATTCCTATGATGATTGTATCTTCGTAAATTATGGCACATGCCCTCTACCTAATACCACCATTGTCCTTGGTGTTTGCCCTTGTCCATAAGGATATAATACTTAACCTAATGCGAGAAGGGTATAAAAAACTTAGAGAATACAATTGTCAGTTGCACAAGAAGCAATTGTCCGAGTCGTTATTTCAGGGCTCCCCTTCCCAAGTCCCGGAGAGGAATCTCCAACAGACAAAGTAAATCACAATAAAAATGAAATCTTTGACTTACTGCCTTTTACTCAATGATTTCTCCTTTGAATTAAGGAAAAGTCCCAAGTTGTTGCCCTGTCTTTTGAGGCCAGCATGACTTGGCCTGGTTATGGATCCAGCTTTCATTTCTTCCACTCTCCCGGTGCGTCCTGGGTTCTGGCCATGACCACCTTGCTGTTTCTCAGACATGACAGTCTTTGTATGTGCTGCTTCCTGTGCCCAGAGCATCCCTCCCCAGCTACGCACATCCCTTGTTTCTTTATTCTGCTGCCAAAGGACACCTCCTCAGAATGTCCTTTCCTAAGCCATCCCACTCTTTTACATTTACCATCAATACTCTTTTCAAGATGTTCTTTTCTTCACATTTATAATTCATATATTACACATGCATTTGTTTATTTATCTATGTATTACTGACCTCACCGACATGCAAATTCCTGAGTACAAGCTATTTCCAGTTTATTTAATCATTAGCATTAATTGAAAGATATTAGTAGACAATAGTATGTTTTATTTTATCTAATACTTTATTTAAAATAGTATCTGGATTTTAGCAGAAAAATAAGAAATATATATTATTAAGATATTTCAGCTCATCATCCTTCCTCATGGTTTATTTATTTATTTATTTATTGATTGATTGATTGATGGTACTGGGGTTCCTGGAAACCCTTATACTTCCAGGTTACACTCCCAGACCTATTTTTATACTTTTTAAAATTGGAAACAGGGTCTCTTAAGCAGCGTGGCTGGCTCTGTCCTCCTGTCTCCACCTCCCAAGCATGGGGATTACAAGTGTGTACCACCACACCCGGCTTCATGGTTAGTTATTAGAAGCTATCTTAGACCCAGTGTCTCAAAGAAAACAGAGTAAGAAAGACTCTCTCTCTCTCTCTCTCTCTCTCTCTCTCTCTCTCTCTCATATATATATATATATATATATATATATATATATATATATATGTATATGTATCCCCAGTCTATGTTCCAGCAGTTATAATTTAATACTTGAAAGTGATTTTTTTCTCAACTTTAAAAAATGTGCAGAATTCTACTTTGTTTTGTTAATAGTGACATTATCCAGAGTTATCAACAAGTTCTGCTTTGATTTGGCATCATTTTTGACGTATTCTAATTCATCCTCAAATAAAATATGCTGAAAATGAAAAGTACATGGTACTGAGAAACTAAAACTAAAAATAAAACTTGCACTGTACTGAGAAATCTAATTGCTTTCACAAGACTAGTGTAAAGTAAAGATCTAGAAGTGACCATTAGAAGCCGACTGCAAAATACTTAAATTATTTTTTAATTTCAGCAAATTAGTAATCAAATTATACAAAATGTCAGCCATTAACACCCAGTTAACTGCTTGCATCAATGGCAATAGTTTCCATTCTATTTTTGAATAACATAATTAGCAGCGATTATAATATCTATCATAAGTCTGAAAGAAAGATTGCCTAAAACTTATTTCTCAGTTTTAAATGAAGAAGGGATAGTTCATATGTAGCCTCACATGGATTAATCCATTTGTTGATGTTAATACTAGTAAGTTGACAATAGCATTCTTTTCTATTATTGAACTTCAAAACTGGAAGTCTGTTTAGAGCTTAGCCTAGACATAGCTCCCATTTTTTAGATATGATACAGTGATAATAATTTAGGAAAAAACAAAATTATTGACAAGTTATATGATGTCTGAGAAAACTAAAATGTATGTTTAGTATATTATCATACTGAATGTTCATAAAATGTTCTGTATCCATGTAGTAGCTCATAACATATGTCAATACTACAGAGGCAGTATGATGTAAACATGACTTAGAGTCAAGCAGATGTGGAATCAAATGATTAAGTCTTCTTTCTGGCATTTACTGTCAAGTTCCCATTGGAAAGTTCAAAATGCTTTGGGAACCTTACTTTTCTTTCTCTTAAGTTTATACCATACGCTGGATAACACATAATGTAACTAGTTTATATAGTAACTAGACAAGTTCCAATTATTTTAAACTCTAAGAAGCTCTTTTAAGCAAATTTCATTACACATGGATTTATAAGGAAATGATAGATAGACTGTGTCTTAAATTTTCAACAATCGGAGTATGGGAATGCATGCTTATAATCCCAATACTTGAGAGGCTGACACAGGAGGATTGCAAGTTGGAGGTCAGCCTCAGCAAATTTGTGAGACCCTGTTTTTTTTTTTAATTTTTTTAATTGGTGCATTGTAGTCATACATTTAATGGATTACAAGATGGTAAAGGAATTCATGCACAATTCACTCATTTAGCCCTTACCTAATTCCCACCCTATTTTCTCCACCCACCCTCCTTCCTTCTCATGTTTGGCTTAGTGATTGACCTTGATATGTTTGTAAATGTACATCATGTACATTAGGACATTTCTCTCTTCCCCTATCACCCTCAGTTGGGTCACCTTATTGGCTCATCTATAGTATCTCCTTCTTGGTCTAGAGTTCCTCCTCTGACCCATTTTTCTCCCTAGCTTCCACCTATTATAGAGAGCATCCAAGACCCTGTTTCAAACTTAAAAAAAAAAATAACCCCAGTACTTGGGAGGCTGAAATAGGAGGATCACAGGCTTTGTGCCGGCCTCAGCAACTTAACAAGATTTCCAGCAACTTAGCAAGAACTTGTTTCCAAATGAAAGAAATAAAACTTGTCTGCCCTTGGGTTCAATCCCCAGTACCACACTAAATAATAAATAACTAAATAGGGCTGGAGGTGTAGCTCAGAGGTAGAACATCTCTGGGTTCAATCCTTAGTACCACAATAAAAAAGGTGGATATTTATCTGTTTGCTTGTCAGTCTATTTATCAATCAATCTGTCTATCATCTATCTCACCTTCTGAAATTGAACGTTGCAAATGCCTGATAATGAGTAGACTCTAAACCAAAGCTAAAATCAAATTAGGAGTAGTAGTTCAGGATTTCCAAAATAAAGCCAGAAGTTACCTAGTGTATATAGTTGGTTTATATTTGTTTCAAAAACAAAAGCAAAAAGAGAGAGCGCGCGCGTGTGCGCAAGCGAGCGAGAGATAAAAATATAACTATCACTTAAAGGAAGTATTCATATTTACTTCAGTGCTTGTTGTTGTTGTTTTTCTTATAAATATTATTGAATATAGAAATGAATGGGTTTCACCATAACACTTCCATACATGCATATAATATGCTTTGATCTTATCTGCCTTTCCTACTACCCTCTCCAACTCCCTTCTCTTTCCTCCCTGATAGACTCCCTTCTACTTCCATAGAGACATCCTAGATGCCCATTATGAATAAGGAAACTGTGGTATGTACATATATAGTAGTCTTTTTCAGTCTTTTCCCCTTTCTTGTAATATTTAAGTTTTTTTCATATTTCAAGGAGAGATAGTCACCTCTTTTCTTCTAAGAGTTTTAGCGTGTATTGATAATTACTTTAAGAAAACCTGAATTATACTTACATTTTGTGAAGGAAAATATTGGTTTGCTGGTATGAGGTATTTTGTGTTTAAATGTGGGTGGAGTCCTTCCTCCTTATGTGTTTTTTCTTCTATTATTTTCAATGCATTTGAGAACAAGGGAAAATAATGCTTTTATTTTGCTTCTTTAACCAGAACCTCTTTTATTGATAAACATTTTAAAATTGCAACAATTATATGATACTTAGAATTACATAAATTTGTGTTTAATAACTTTTTCATAACTTCCAATTTTTAACATCAAAAATTTAAATGTGTTATTTATTTATTTATTTATTTTGCGGGTCTGGGGATGGAACCCAGGAGCATTCGACCTCCAAGCTACACCCCCTGCCCTATTGTTTTTTTCTTCTTTTTTTTTGAAACCAGGTCTCACTGAGTTGCAGAGGGCCTCACTAAGTAGTTGAGGCTGTCCGTGAACCGTGATCCTCTGGTCTCAGCCTCCCAAATGCTGGGATTACAAGCGTGCGCCACCACGCCCAGCTTAAATGTGTTATTTAATCTCAAAATAAATGTAGTTAGAATGGAATAAAATTTTTAAAACTTAATATCAGTATATGGCTCAAGTGATTTTTATTATTTTAACCTCTCTAATCAGTCAAATTCCAATTACATAGTCTACTCTGAATGCATGTGAAGTAACCCATCTGATTTTTGTGTTACTTGCCAAATCTAGGTATTACAGATATACACCCAATCCTATTTTTTTTTTTTTAATCTTGAAACAGGGTTTTCACTAAGTTGCTGAGGCTGGGCTGAAACCTGTGATTCTCCTGCCTCAGCTTCCCAGCCTGGGGTTACAGGTATGCATCATCACCTTCTACAAGTTAAAGGCTTATTTAAAGTTATGCTTTATAGGGGATTAATGATTTGTAGAAAAATTCTCTGTGGTAATTCATTTTAATCTTTTAATAAAAGTTAAAAATGATTTAATTCTCCTTTTCTGTAAATTAATTCACTGAAATATAATCAAAAGTATAAAATGCCTAAATACTTATTATTACAAAATAATTTTAAATTTTGCAGTGATATTTTCTTTGTTTTTATATTCTCATAAATAATTATAATAGAGTAACATTACTGAAGTGACATCATTTTTACAGAAAACATACATATATATACATATATATACGTATATATACATATATATACGTATATATATGTATATATACGTGTGTATATATATACATATATATATATATGTATACACACACACACACACACACACACACACAGTGATGCTAAGAGAGGAAATATAGGTCAGTCTGGTTTTACATTAATAAAGTCAAGTGTAATATTTTTATTAAAAACAAAATGTGTTTTTCTTTTTCCAGAGAGAGAAATATCTCTCACAGGAATATATTAGAATTTTATCATCCAAACGGTTTATCAGCGAGAGATGTTTGCTCTGTGAAATAATATTTATATAATGTGCCATTTGTACAAAACTTTCTAGAGATATAGAAGCATATGAGAGATATGTTTGAAAAAAATTTAAACAGAATTTTATGACATACATGTCACTTTCAACATGATTTACATTATGACATAAAACTAAAATGCACCAATAAAAGTATATTAAACAAAAATTTTTATGATATTCAAAACTGTGAATTTAGCTATTAATGTTTTCAGAAGACTAAGAGGACAATACTAGTCAAAACTGGAGATTTTAAGTTAGCCATTTACTTTTTAGCTATTTTCATAAAGTTATGTAGCAGCTGAGTGGTCAGAATTAGAAGCTGAAATGATATGGTAGATAGTTTCCACAGATGGCCCTCAATGGTACCCTCTTGGTATTCACATCTTTTCTCTTTGAATGTGAGTTGGACCTAGTGGCTTTTTTTGAACAAAAAGAATAAGACAAAAGCAGTCAAATGCTACTGCCATAGCTAGTTTACCAAAAAAGCAACTTTGTTCTATTTCTTCTTGGTTGCATAGTTTTATTTATTTATTTAATTAATTTAATTTTATTTTTTGGTGGTACTGGGGTTCCTGGAAACCCTTCAATCTCCAAGCTACACTCCCAGACCCATTTTTTATATTTTTTATTTGGAAACAGGGTCTTTTAAGCCAGCATGGCTGGCTTCGAATCTGCGCGATCCTCCCGTCTCTGCCTCCCAAGCACCGGGATTACAAGCGTGCGCCACCACGCCTGGTTTGGTTGCATAGTTATATTAAAAAACAAACAACAGCCGGGTGTGGTGGCACATGCTTGTAATTCCAGCATTTGGGAGGCTGAGACAGGATTGTGGTTCACAGCCAGCCTCAGCTACTTAGTGAGGCCCTCTGAAACTCAGTGAGACTCTTTCAAAATAATGAATAAAAAATAGGGCTAGGGTTGTAGCTTGTAGGTAGAATGCCCCTGGGTTCCAATCCAAGTACTGAAAAACAACAACAACAACCAAACAAAATATGGTACTGGGGAACTGAAGGTGGTGTCTGGATGGTGAAGAAGTAAGGCTCTCAAATTTGTAATTGACAAGGGATTGAATCCTGTGAACGCTCATGGGAGTGAGCCGGGCATGGAGGCTTCCCCTACTTGAGCCTTAAGACCACAACCCCAGCAACATTTGAATGTAGTCTGTCAAGACCCTGAAGCAAAGTATTCTGGTAAGCCAAATCCAAATTCTGGATCTAAATAAACTCCAGGATAATAATTACTGATCTTTCAAGCCACCTAGTTTTGGAATAGTAGTTTATTAGCCAGAAATAGATCACTAATATACTTGGTAAGAGCTGGGGTCTAGAAGAATAAGCATAAAAGAATATGCAGGGTGAAGAACATTTTAGATAATGAGACTGCATGAATAAATAGGAGGAAGTAAGAATTACCTTTGGGTTAAAACAGAGATAAACATAGGAATTAAAACAGAATCTTGCAAGCCAGGATTGAGAGGCCATATTAATAATAACAAAAATAGCAATAGTAGCTAACATTTAGGTGAACGATGCTTTTTACTGTACAATTTACTAAGTGTTTTATAAGCATTATTTTATTTGATCCTCATAATTATGTGAGAATAAAATACTTTTTTAAAACTTACTGATGAGCTCACTAGGATGCAGTTTCTTATTATCATCAGTCTTTATTGGGAAAGGCTATAACCATAAGTGCTTTTTCTGCTACTGAAACAAAAATCTTGATTATGTTTTATATAATATATGTTTCCATTATAATGATACAAATTTGTGGTTATATAAATATTGTTTTCTGAAAAAAAAAAACCCTAGCTACTTAGAATTAAAAATGTCTTAATAGTTAAGACACAAGCAATTTAGAGGTTTTTATTTTTTTTTTTTTTATTTTATTTTTTTTTTTTTTGTTTTTTTTTTTTTTTTTTTTAATTAATTTATTTTTTAAATTGGTGCATTGTAGTCATATATCAATCACATTGGAGTACAAGACTTGAGAGGATATACAAGCACACATCATCCAATTAGCCCTCCTGCAGCCCCCGTCCCATTCCCTCCCCCTCCCTCCATCCCACACTTCTTTGGTGATTTACTTTGATACATTTGTTTATGTACCTCCTGCATTTTAAAGAGGCTCCGTCCTCCAGTATTACATTCCCTCTGATTGGTCACATTAGTTGCTTCACTATAGGGCCCTTTCTATAGCTCAACCTCTTCCTGTTGCCCATTTCCTCCTAGTTATTGCTGATTAAGGGAAGCGTCTGATTTATATTTTCTGTGATATTTCTCTGTGCATGCTGCGTTGCAAGTACCAATCCCACTCTTGATGGTCCCAGTAGTGCCCTGGCTACTCAGTGGACTGATCCAGACCTCGCTGGCTCACGCAGCGGCCTTGCCTCATGGGAGGCCCCAGTTCTGGTCTCGCTGGCCCCTGCACCGGTCAAACCCCTAAGCTGGCTTTGGTCCCGACCTTGGAGGCCGCAGGAGTGAACTTGCCTCACGCCAGGCTCCGATGCTGGCCATTGGCCCCTGCACCAGTCTAACCCCTTGGCAGGATTCCAGTCCCGGCCTCGGAGGCCCCAACACTGGTAATGCCTCACGGCAGGCTCCGATGCCGGCCTCACTGGCCCCAGCACCGGCCTAACCCCTCGGCAGGCTCTTATCCTGGCCTCGAGGCCCCAGTACCGGCCTTGCCTCAAGGCAGGCTCCGATGCCGGCCTCGCTGGCCCCAGCACAAGCCTAACCCCTCAGCAGGCTCTTATCCTTGCCTCGGAGGCCCCAGTACCGGCCTTGCCTCACGGCAGGCTCCGATGCCGGCCTCACTGGCCCCAGCAGTGGCCTAACCCCTCGGCAGGCTCCGATCCCGGCCTCAGAGGCCCCAGTACCGGCCTTGCCTCAAGGCAGGCTCCGATGCCGGCCTCGCTGGCCCCAGCAGCGGCCTAACCCCTCGGCAGGCTCCAATCCCGGCCTCAGAGGCCCCAGCACTGGTCATGCCTCAAGGCAGGCTCCGATGCCGGCCTCGCTGGCCCCAGCACCGGCCTAACCCCTCGGCAGGCTCTTGTCCTGGCCTCGGAGGCCCCAGTACCGGCCTTGCCTCACGGCAGGCTCCGATGCCGGCCTCGCTGGCCCCAGCAGTGGCCTAACCCCTCGGCAGGCTCCGATCCCGGCCTCAGTGGCCCCAGTACCGGCCTTGCCTCAAGGCAGGCTCCGATGCCGGCCTCGCTGGCCCCAGCAGCGGCCTAACCCCTCGGCAGGCTCCAATCCCGGCCTCAGAGGCCCCAGCACTGGTCATGCCTCAAGGCAGGCTCCGATGCCGGCCTCGCTGGCCCCAGCACCGGCCTAACCCCTCGGCAGGCTCTTGTCCTGGCCTCGGAGGCCCCAGTACCGGCCTTGCCTCACGGCAGGCTCCGATGCCGGCCTCGCTGGCCCCAGCAGCGGCCTAACCCCTCGGCCGGCTCCGATCCCGGCCTCGGAGGCCCCAGCACTGGTCATGCCTCAAGGCAGGCTCCGATGCCGGCCTCGTTGGCCCCAGCACCGGCCTAACCCCTTGGCAGACTCTTATCCTGGCCTCGGAGGCCCCAGTACCGGCCTTGCCTCACGGCAGGCTCCGATGCCGGCCTCGCTGGCCCCAGCACCGGCCTAACCCCTCGGCATGCTCCGATCCCGGCCTCGGAGGCCCCAGCACTGGTCATGCCTCACGGCAGGCTCCGCTGCCGGCCTCGTTGGCCCCAGCACCGGCCTAACCCCTCGGCAAGCTCTTATCCTGGCCTCGGAGGCCCCAGTACCGGCCTTGCCTCATGGCAGGCTCCGATGCCGGCCTCGCTGGCCCCAGCACCGGCCTAATCCCTCGGCAGGTTCTTATCCTGGCCTCGAGGCCCCAGTACCGGCCTTGCCTCAAGGCAGGCTCCGATGCCGGCCTCACTGGCCCCAGCACTGGCCTGACCCCTCAGCAGGCTCTTATCCTGGCCTCGGAGGCCCCAGTACCGGCCTTGCCTCACGGCAGGCTCCGATGCTGGCCTCGCTGGACGCAGCAGCGGCCTAACCCCTCGGCAGGCTCCGATCCCGGCCTCAGAGGCCCCAGCACTGGTCATGCCTCAAGGCAGGCTCCGATGCCGGCCTCGCTGGCCCCAGCACCGGCCTAACCCCTTGGCAGGCTCTTATCCTGGCCTCGGAGGCCCCAGTACCGGCCTTGCCTCACGGCAGGCTCCGATGCCGGCCTCGCTGGCCCCAGCACCGGCCTAACCCCTCGGCAGGCTCCGATCCCGGCCTCGGAGGCCCCAGCACTGGTCATGCCTCACGGCAGGCTCCGCTGCCGGCCTTGTTGGCCCCAGCACCGGCCTAACCCCTCGGCAAGCTCTTATCCTGGCCTCGGAGGCACCAGTACCGGCCTTGCCTCACGGCAGGCTCCGATGCCGGCCTCACTGGCCCCAGCAGCGGCCTAACCCCTCGGCAGGCTCCGATCCCGGCCTCAGAGGCCCCAGTACCGGCCTTGCCTCACGGCAGGCTCCGATGCCGGCCTCGCTGGCCCCAGCAGCGGCCTAACCCCTCGGCAGGCTCCGATCCCGGCCTCGGAGGCCCCAGCACTGGTCATGCCTCAAGGCAGGCTCCGATGCCGGCCTCGCTGGCCCCAGCACCGGCCTAACCCCTTGGCAGACTCTTATCCTGGCCTCGGAGGCCCCAGTACCGGCCTTGCCTCATGGCAGGCTCCGTGCAGTTAGGTCAAATCAACAGTTATAAAATAGTTTCTCTTACTAATTTTTCATCAAGATGCTGTTTCTACTTTATTTATTTATTATTTATTTTGGTAGTACTGGCAATTGAATCCAGGGACATTCTAATTCTGAGCTATACCCCCAGCCCTATTTTATTTTTTATTTTGAATCAGGGTCTCACTAAGTTGCTAAAGCTGGTCTCAAACCTGTAATTCTTCTGTCTCAGCTTCACAAGTACTGAAATAACAGGTGTGCACTCTTACACCTGGATTACCTCTATATATCTAACTTAAGGTAATCACACATGATTTTCAGCAAGATAGTATATTGGAGGCATTTTATTAATTGACTGTCAGTAAATTTTTATTTTTTATTCTGTCACAGTGACTATGATGTGACTATTCCATGTGCTATTATATCAGCACAGACAACTAAACAAAATTGGTCTACTTTTTAATTTGATAGAAAAAAAACATTAAAAGGCAAACGTGTTATCTGGCATGGGATGGTAGTGTACATCTCTAATTCTAGCCACTTGGGAGGATGAGACATGAGAATCACAAGTTCAAGGATAACCTGAGGAAATTAGCAAAACCCTGTCTTGAAGTAAAAAATAAAAAAGGGATGAGGATGTAGCTCAAAAATAGTGTCCCTGGGTTCAGTCCCCAGCACCACCAAAGAGCAACAGAAACAAATCAAAGCAAAACAAAACAAACAAAAATACTTATGAAAGCGTTTAAGAGAACACAGAGCAAGAGCTTCTCTATTCTGACAATTTAGGAATTCCACATCTCAAAGCAGAAAAAGTTTGGATTTTTGAATTTGGGAGAATTACAGAGAAAAATCATTTTTTTCTTTGCACAGTATTAGCTCAGAGTTCCAGATTATGGAAGTGAAACTTCCTAAGAGATGTAGTGAATTCTTAATTTCTGAGTAACTTAAATACAGTAAGAAAAAACATGATTATGATTGCTCTGAATAAGGATGTGAGAGTTCAGGAGTTTACAGTTTTTAAAATTTCTTCTTATTTTTTCTCACTTTATTTTTTAAAGTTGATAATAAAGATGATTAAAATTATATCAAGTGGTGTATGGAAAGGAAGATTTAAAGAACTGCCAATGGCTTGGGAGGCTGAGACGGGAGGACGGCGCAGGTTCAAAGCCAGCCTCAGCTACTTAGTGAGACTCTCAGCAACTTAGTAAGACCCTATTTCCAAATAAAGTATAAAATAGGTCTGGGAGTATAGACTGGAAATAGAAATGCCCTGGGTTCCACCCCCAGTACCCCCCTCCCCCCAAAAAGCAAAATCTGCCAATGGTGACATCAAGTGTGTGTGTGTGTTTGTTTGTGTGTGTGTGTGTGTGTGTGTGTGTGTGTGTGTGTGTGTGTGTTTTGCTGGGGATTGAACTCAGAGGCATTATACCTCTGAGCTATACCACTATCCTTTTAAAAAAAACATTTTTTTTGTTTTGTTTTGAAGTAGTCTCACTATGTTGCTGAGAATCTTGAGAAATTACTGAGACTGGTCTTGAACCTGTGCTCCACCTATTCTAACCTCCTAATTTTTGGTATTACAGATGTGTGCCACCATACCTGGCTTGTTAAAAATTTTAAACAATTCCTTACTGTCGTCTCCTTCTCAATCCATATGTAATGACATTCAATTAAAGAGAGATTTTAGGCTTTTATAACCATAGAACTTGTCTAGTTACTGTATAAGTTTTAAGATTAAATTATATATTATTAAGCATATGGCAGAAATTTAAAAGAAAAATTAAGTTGTATTACTATAGAGCTATTGACAAGTAATGTCTTAAGCCTGAAATACTCAGTAATCTATCATTTTACTATGATGCAGTTTAAATATACATATTTTTGTTATGGAAATAGACTTGTTGAGAAAAAATAAAACTGTGGAAACAGGCTTTCAAAGAAAATATCAGCATTTTATTCAATCTATCATGAATAGAGCACTTATTTCTCAACTGCCACTCATTACTTTTCTATTCATTTAACTAATCAGTAAGCAGGTGAAATCGATGTGATACACTGAAATTTTTCTTCATATATGGAAAGAACTGAAAGCAGTATAAGTATTATATAAGACCGTGGGGAACTAGAATCTTTAAAGAAGTGGGAAAGAAGTCCTGATTGTGCTTTGTCAAGTGAAAAATACAACTAAAACCCCTGCTCCTGAAAGCTGATTTATCTTGTGCAAGGCCTGCACAAGTCTGGAAGAATTTTATTTTGGCCTACTTCTGATAAGCTCAGTCAAGCACTTCTGAGATTAGATGACTTTTATTAGTGAAGATGCATTCTACTGACATTCTCTGAGTATTTTCTATAGACATATATATGCAGCGAAGCCTGAGAAAGTTTATGTTGTACCTGGGAGATCTTTCTTTTAGATTGGGTCCCTGGGCGTCTCTTCTCAATGACTATAATCTTTTTCTGGCAAGTCAGCATTTAATACTGGGTGGTTCCCTAAGTCCCACTTGAAAGAATCTCTACCAGTCTGGTATAATGGGAGGTGAGAAGAGGAAGCTGCTGAGCTGACACGTTTCTCCAGGAATCTCAATTTCTGGCTCATTAGTCAGGATAAAGCTCATAGTATGAAATAAATTTTCTAAACTACAAGTCAAACCTTGCACACAGTCCAGTGGCATCAACTGAGGGTTTTTTCCCCTGCAACCATCTTAAGGAGGGACTGTTTTTCCAATTCCCTCTAATCTTAAAAGTAAGATAGATACATATCATTTTCCACTGCTCTTTCCAAGTCATTCTCTCCCTCTTTAAAACTCTCAGCATTGAGTCTCTTGTGATCAGATTTCATCATCAGTTATTCCCAACTGTAGCCACCACCCACTAACCCCAGAGTCATCTGGCCTTATTTTCTTATACTTTTACCTCCTCAATCATTGTCATAATTTCAGCCTTACCTCTGAATGACTTTGAAACACACATAGAAGATTTTTCTAACAACCTGACCTCTCACTTTCTCCAGTGCCTTCTTTCCAGTTATGTTTGTCTTGTCTTACCTTCTTCAGTCATACTGTAGTCCCTCCACTGTTGAAATATTATCCCTGCCACCCAAACGTCCACTTTCTACATTTTCAAGCAACTCCATCTATTATTAAGACTCTGACAATGTTTTGACCCTATCGAGATCACCAAGTCACTGATTTTACAAGCTTTTTGTAGCTCTTTAATCTCACATGTCCTCCTCGTCCTCCTCGTCCTCATCCTCATCCTCCTCCTCCTCCTCCTCCTCTTCCTCCTCCTTCTTCTCCTCCTCCTCCTCTTCCTCCTCCTCCTCCTTCTCTTCTTTTCTTCTCCTCCTCCTCCTCCTCCTCCTCCTCCTCCTCCTCCTCCTCCTTCTTCTTCTTCTTCTTCTTCTTCTTCTTCTTCTTCTTCTTCTTCTTCTTCTTCTTCTTTCTAGGTCTGGGGATGGAACCCAGAGGCATTATACCTCCAAGCTACGCTCCCAACCCTATTTTTATTCTTTATCTTTTTTCCTTTTTTTTTTTTTTTGTTGCTGGTCTGGAGATGGAACCCAGAGGCATTTGACCTTAGAGCTATATCCTCTTCCCTATTTTTTATTCTTTATTTTGAAACAGGGTCTCACTGAGTTGCAGAGGGCCTCACTAAGTAGCTGAGGCTGTCCGCAAACCACGATTCTCCATTTTCAGCCTCCGGAATGCTGGGATTACAGGCATGTGCTACCATGCCCAGCTGATTCTTTATCTTGATACAATTTCTCACTAAGTTGCAGAGGGCCTCACTAAATAGCTGAGGGTAACCACAGCTTCTAAGTACTGGGATTACAGTCATATGCAACCAAGCCTGGCTATGTTCTTAGTGAACATAAATTCCATTTGCTATCCATTTGATCACTTCTTTGCATTCTTCCAAAAGCCCATTGTTTTGTCAAGTTGCTTAGTGAAACCACAGCCATATCTCCTGTGTAGAAAAAGTCATGTTGCTGACGGTGGCTGGAGGAGAGTGTGTAAATATGTTGAGTAGTGGGCCCTGGATGCTGCCTGTCAATCATAATCCACCCCCAGATTATTTCTTCGCCTACTTTTCTAGATTAATATTTCATATTTTTCCTCTCTTCTCAGACTCTTTAGGTCTTCTTGTATTTCTCTTGACTGATTACTTTGTTCACCTTTTCTTCTGAGAAAATTAAAGAATAAGACAAGAACTTTCAGAGATTTCCATCATCATATCTACCCCTTAATAGCATCTGCACTCCAATATACTGTCTCCACAGTGATTTAGTTGAAAGGTTTCTGTTCCCATTTAAGGCCAAATTTTCTAATCGTGGCAGATTTTATTTCGCTTTTCATTTACTTCCTGTTGCTCTTCAAATATCATCTCTGAAATGATAACCTACTGTAAGAGTTAAAAATTAAAAGTAAAATATAAAATTATTAAAAGTTAAAAATTGTAAACTGCCTTTCCATGTTGATGGGCTGGTTTTACTTGCTATATTTATAGCCATAGTATTTATAACACACAATATAACACATTTATTATTTTTTCCTTGCCTGTTTTTCTGCTGAAAAGTAAATCTCCCTGAGGGCAGGAGCATCCATATTTTATTCATTGTTGAATACCAAATGCTTGGAACTGGGCCTGTGTCTGGTAGGCAGTAAATAATTTCTAGTAAGTCTATGGATTATGTTCAAAGTGAGGTAAGTCATTTGAAGTGAAAATTATTGCAGTATAGGTGCATATTTGTCACTTTGGTGATTAAAAGAAAATCCTATGTTGTGGTTTTCCTGTAGTTTGGGAAACTTGTAAAAAAGATATTTTATCCAATCACTTTTAATGTAAAAACATATAACTGGTATGAAAATTATTTCAGTAAAGAACTCTCTTTATGATACACTTACTTCAAGGATTCATCAATAATTACCAAGACTTGATGGCACTTACATCTTTGCTCCCACACTTCTGCTTCCTACACAATTTCTTTTAGGAAAAAAGAGTTGACCTTGAAGAGTATTCTGTATAGGTAAAATCTGCATAGGGAAAACCATATTCTTTGGATGAGAAATACTTTACAGAATACATTTTCATAAATTTTTAGGTGTTCTTTTTAAAATAAAATCTGTGGATATGCCCTTATTTTAGATATTAAAATAAATTCTAAACCCACATTGAATTTAATAAAAATTAGAAGTTATCTCCTATTGCATATCATTTCTGTTATTCTTTCTTCATTCCAGATACATAAAATGTTTTGCAAATGGTGGGTTTTAAAAATAGTGCCTTTATAATATTTGATATTATCTAACAAGTAAACTAAAACTTTATTATGGAGACCATTTTTAAACAAAAATTCCCTTAAGTCTATCATTTCATTAACTTGCATTGATTCAAAATATAGACCCCTCTCATGAGCATATTTACTCCATAACATTTCCCCTCTCAAAACGCTATTAATATTTTCTGATTCTACAGCAGAAATCTAAAATGTCCCAGGAGTCACTAAACCTGCCTTAATTGATTTGTGTGTAAGGCAAGCTAAATTCAGACACACATTCATCACAGCTGAGCTATTTCCTTCTCTTTGGGCTGAGGTGTGCTGGAGAGTACAGTGCCACTCGGGCTGGCTTCCTCACATTTGCAGGCAGCCCGCGTATACAGGCTCCTCATCACTCACAAGGTCAGGACAGGAGGATAAAGGAGACCAAAGCCCCGAGCGAGCTCCAGCCTCCGCGCCCTCCCTGCGCTTCAGTGTTCCTTCCTCGCTGTGGTCTCGGAGTGCCAGGAACAGTCATCCTGACAGCTTTCTCCATTTCTGTGAACTGATCTGAGCCACACTTTTACTTTGTTCCGTGGATGGCTTTTTCAATCTACCGCCTCTGTTTCCTCCCTGCTCACTTTCTCACCAGAAAGCATATGTGACAGATGAGAACGTGGCAATAGAATATTCCTTTCTTTCTTTATCAAAGACAAGTAGTACCTTCACAAGGTCAGAGTTCTGATTTTTTTTCCCCTAAAGGGCTTCAATTCAAAAGTTCCTTGAGATATCTGTGGTGGAATAAGTGTCAGCTGAAAGCTTTATGGCTTTTGAAAGTTTACATTACTTTCTCTCCTGTAGTAGCTTCATTAAGCCAAGCCTACTCTCTACCTGAGTCTTGACACTCTATAGACTAGTGAAGAGGGATCAAATTAGGTCTAATTGGATACTGGAGATTGCTACATATTCCATTAATAAAAAGCTTTCTAACTTGGTTAAAAAAAGAGATTTATTTTTTTTTGAAATAGGCATAGCATTTACTTTTTACTATTTAGCTCAATGCCATTTCAGCTTTCAAAAGCTGCTATTTCTGAGTAGGGAGAGGGAGATTTTATAAGAATCCTAGGCAACTGTGTAAACTGCTATAATTTGAAAGGTGCTCTCAACTTCTTTGTCTATAAATCTCTCACAAGGACTCTCTAAAATTACTTCATTTCTTGATTTGTATGTTTGAAGCAGTGCATTTAGCTCTTAATATGGTGATAATATTTGGACATTTAAAATGCATAATATCAGTAATTTAGATCAAATGTACTGAGGAAAATAATCAGCCATAAAGGAAAAACACATAAACTCATAAACTACTAATTTTATAAGGCTGGACAAAGGGTATAGTATGCAAATCGAAGAGTGGAAGAGACTCTAGAAAAAGAGTAACCCAGTAACAAAGAAGAAGCTTATTGACCTCAAATGTCTTTGAGAACAGAACACCAAAAGCGGTTGGAGAGGAAGAGAACCTACCTTTCTGTGTTTTTTTGGATAGTGATTCAACTTAGCTATCTGAACGTGCATTTAAAAATTGCCTCTATTATTGATTTTGTCTTAGGCTGTCGGTTGTGGGAATCGGACTGCCACTCTTGCAAAAGTCTGGCAAGTTACCCAGGGGAGGACTCTGCAAGATGCTGGTGGTCAGAAAAAGCTCAGGAAGGAAGAACAAGAGCACAAATTAGCATCAGGTGTTCACTGAATCCTTGTCTACAAAAGACAGAAAGGAAGGAAGGAGGAAGAAGGGAAGAAAGCAAGAAATTCAAACTCAAAGAACAATTATCAATGGACAAATAGACATGTACCTTGAGCGTTCCTACAGGCCACACCAAACAAACAAACAAACAAACAAATAAACAAAATAACTAAAGGTTCTATGAGATTCACTTACAGATTAATGAATAAGTGAGAGTTATTACTTTCTAAGACTGAAACTAATATTTCTCTTCTTTAGTGTTAGGCAGGTTTTTACTTCTTTTGCAAACAGTGCTGTAATTCAAGTTTATGCTGAGGATTGAACCCAGGGAGATTCTACATTCAAACTGTACCCTAAGCTCTTTTTTGTATTATTATTTGAAACATGGTCTCACTAAGTTGCTGAGGATCTCAATAAATTTCTGAGACTGTCTTCCAACTGGCAATATTTCTGTTTTAGCCTCCCAAATACTGGAATTATAGGTGTGTGCTATCTTCCATTATTTCTATAGGTTGGGTTTTTAGAAGAGAGATGTTATTCCATATAATAAGTGTTATTTTATCTATAGTTGCTTGCTTATATTTAGAGAACAAAAATTTCAAAGCCCTTTATATTCTCTACTATCAACTCAATTCTAATTTAGTTGGTATTTTAATAATTGATATTTTGATCATAAAGGACAAATTTTTTACTAATAGAGCTACTGGAGAATGTGGCTTGATTATTTAAATACAATGATGGTTTAATATTTTCCTCCAGGATTAGGAATAGTTTTAACCCTCCCCATCAGATTTTGTCAAAAATAACAAGACTTTCCAGCAGTGTGTCATTCCACAATGAAAGCAGATATGATATTTTACATGAGATAATTATTTTGGCTATTCTTCCCTCCATATTTCCTATGTACTTTTTTGGCAGCTGCAGCTTTATTTACTTCAATTTTTACATTGTCAAAGATGTTAACACATATAAATTTATAAGACAAATCTTCATGTTATGCTAATGGGTTGACTAAGAATGTCAAAAATCAGTAAATGTCTTTTCCATGATTTTTGACTATGTATAGTGAGGTTGTTCATAGTTTTCATATCTTTGGTGTTTCTTTTTTAAAATTGGAGACTTCGTAAAATTTTTTATTTCAATTCTTAAGTATGCTTTTAACATTTTTGCCCTTATATTCCATTCTATGCCCATTCTTTCTAATTGCATTTGATTCTTATTTTATGATTTAAATATTTTATCTCTTGAGTATACTGATTAGAGTTTTATTTAAGCTCTTTCCTAAATATTTCTATTTCCTCAGATATTAAAATTTTAATTATCTAGTTATTATCTCTTTGTGGTTTTTGTTTTATATCTGGTCATCTTTATGTTCACACATATTTAAGTATAAAGTATCATGTAATCTGCATGTATTCATTCTAAGGCCTCTCATAGTATCTCCCAGAGTATGATTTTAATTAGATAAATCACCTGGGATATTGAGTTTCTCAGGCTGCTGGCTTCTAAAATCCAAACATCAATAGGATTTTATTCTGTTTTAACACTCTCCCATAAAAATCCTTGTTTTCCTAACTCATAATTTCATCTTTTTAGAGATGACCCCTCTGATGCTTAAACCCTGTTGCTTAAACTACCCATTGGGAATGAGAGAGAGGAACTTGACTGTCATATACAGATCTTCAGTTAAGCCAGCTGTACTAAGTCTCAGCCTAGGGTTTTGTCATTACTGGGTGGGCTGCAGTGACCACACTTGCAGCTCTCTCAAAGTGTGCACTGATAGGTGCCTTCCTCAGTTCTGTTTCATTGACCAAAACAATCCCAGTGACTTGTTATCTTTCAGAAATTTGTGAAATAGACTTAACATAGATGCTGCTGCCTTTGACTTTCTTATTATCCCAAATTTATTTTTGTTCTCACATTTTAGTGAGATTTGGGGAAAGGCAGAAGGGGGGGAATATGTGCTTTTTCTGCCATCTTGAACTGAAAATTTGTTCTAAATGTTATCGGAAGCATGGAAAGATAACATCTTAATGTGCTTATAAATATTTTATCGTGAATAAGTCCAAATGTGTCTATTCTTGATGTAGACAGTTGAAATTATGTGTAGCTTATCTTACTGACAATTTGTGTGTGTATGAAATATGTGAGGTCACTGAAACATTTTTATTACAATTTATGTGTGGTTAATGTGGGAAGACATATGAAAACCATACTTTCTCTGTAGTTTCTCTGTAACCACCATTTATTGGCCTGAAGATGATTCAAACTAGACCCATTATAGGGCTGGGAATATACCTCGGAGGGAGTGTACTTTCTTAGCATGGGGCTCTGGCTTATATTCCCAACAACTCATACAACACACACACACACACACACACACACACACACACACACACACACCCCTAAATCCAATAAGGTTTTTCAATTTTTAAAAACATGGAATCTGTAACATATTTTTGTCTCAGTTGTAGTGAGCTCTTATTGTGAGTCTGAGAGGTAAAATGTAAAATGGGCATGTCTCTCAATTCATGTGAAAGAAGATTGAAAACATGCAAGCATTCTTCAAGCAAGAGAACATCCCACTGGTGTTTATATTGCTTCTACTTATTGTAGTGGTTCTAGTCAGCAAAAGGATTGATTTCTTCTCATATTATCTCTATTTTAGCTTCATACTCAAGAATATCTTCTCGTTAAACAAGTGGTATATTTCCATGACATATATCTAGAAGTGTTCTGATGTTAACTTATACCCTAAATATTATCTCAGCCTCTCAGAAACTTTACCTTTCATAGTTATTCGCTTAAGGTCCAAGTATAGAAGACATTTTACAAAACTATCAAATGGTTCCAGTTCTGTAAGTAACCCACAGACATAGATAGGGAGACAATGCTTCTTTTCTCTCACTAACTCTCTTGCTCTAGTTCTCTCTGTACTGTGGATTGAACCAAAGGTATTCAATCTCCAAGCTACATCCCCAGTCTGATATTTATTTCTTATTTGGAAATAGGGTCTCACAAAATTGGAGAGCTTCACTATTTCCTAGGCTGGCTTTGAACCTTTGATCCTCCTGTCTCAGTCTCCCAAGTAACTGGAATTCCTTTCCTTCCTTCGTTCCTTCGTTCCTTCCTTCCTTCCTTCCTTCTTATTTTTGTATTTGAGATAGATCCCAGAGGTATTCTATCTCTAAGCTGCACTTTCAGCAATATTTTATTTTTTTTATTTTGAAACAGGTTCTTCCTAAGTTGCTGTGATTCTTTTGTCTCAGCCTCGCAAGTATTAGTAATACAGACATGCTTGGTTAATGGTTCTTCTCTTTCATCAACTTATTTCTTTATTAGAACAAAAGTTTTCAAGTTTTTCAAAGTAGTTGAGATGTAATAATATCATCTAAATGTAAAAAAGATGATAATATAAAAATAACAATGAATCAAGATGTTGGAATACAGGAAGTCATACCATTTTAGTTGCCCAGAGACTTGGAACTCAACCACAGGGAAAATTCCTTCTTGATAAGATAAAACAAAACAAAACAAAACAAAACAAACAAACAAACAAACAAAAAAACCACTCAGAACTCAACAGCAGAAATATAGTTGAAATGTGGTTGAATTTGAAACAGCAGAGAACAGAGGACTGAAGAAAGATCATGTTATCTCACCTGGTGAGCAGAGATTCAAAGTAATTACATATGTGCATGGGGATTGAAAGAATTATTTTTCAAAGAGGACTGTATAATATAAGAAATAAGTAGAGAAAATTTCTAGAACCTAGTGTCCATATAAGAAAATCAGAAAGTCAGTAAGTAAACAACCTAATGATACACCACAAAGACCTTGAGAAACAAGAATAGACTAGTTGCAAAGTCAGCAGAAGGCAGGAAATAATTGAAGTCAGAGCATAAATCAGTGAGATAGAAAACAATTCACCAATAAAAAATTTTATAAAGGAGAAAAAGAAATAATACAAAGATCAACAAAACAAAAAGCTGTTTTTTTAGAAGATAAACAAGATTGATAAACTCTAATCAACCTAACCAAAAGAACAAGGGAGTCAAGTCAAGTGTCATGGTGCACATTTATAATTCTAGTACAATGGAGGCTGGGACAGGAGGATTGCAGGGTCATGAGTATTCTCAGCTACTTAGTGAGGCCCTCCACAACTTAGTGAGACCCTATTTCAAAATAAAAAATAATAGTAAGATAGAGCTGGGGGTATAGCTCAGAGGTAGAAGGCCTCTGAATTCAATCTTCAGTACTGTAAAAAATAAAAAAAAAAAACTTAACAATTTGCTAAAAGTTAAGAAAATGTATAAGAAGAAATTGAAACAAGCAGTAGGGAAATCTAGAGTATTATCAGAAACTATTTTAAAATCTATACTCCAATAAACAACAAAAACAACAACAAAAAAGAAGAAATCACCAGATTTCTAAATACATATACCATGCTTAATTGAATCAAGAGAATATTAAAAATCTAAACTGACTGATATCACGAGATATAAGAGCAATAAAAAGCCTTCTATCAAAGAAAAGTTCTCAGCTAAACTCTACAAAACATTTTAAAAAGAAATAAATCCAATCTTTCACATATTTTTTTATGAAATAAAAAGGGATAAAATTCTTTAAAAAAATTATAGAATACCAAAACTGAGTAAATATACCTCAAAAAAGAAAATTATAGGCCAATATTTTTGATAACCATAGGTGCAGAAATTCTAACAAAACACTAGCAACTTGCATTCAAAATCATATCATTAATTATATATCATAAATTATACACCATAACCAAGTTTGTTTTATTCCAGGAATGCAAGACTATTTCAACATATGCAATCAATATATGTCATTTACCCCATAAGTAGAACTGAGAACTCAAATCACATGATTATCTCAATAAATGCTGAAAAAGCTTTTGACTAAATCTAATACCATTTATATAAAATACATTGCAGAGAATCAGAATAGAGAGAATTTACCTCATCATCATAAAAGCAATAGACAGCAAATCCAAAGCCAATATCATATTGAATTGGGAAAATTTGAGAATTCTCTTTAAAATTAAGAACAAGGGACAGATACCACTATCATCATTCTTTTTAATATGGTATTTGAGACTATCTAGAGTGATAAGGCAAGAGATGGAAACCAAGGAGATAAAAATAGGAAAAAAGAACTAAAATTATCTCCATTTGCAGATGACATTATCCTATATGTGGAAGAACCAAGGAATTCAACCAAATTCTACTTAAATAATTCAGAAAAGTAGCAGGATACATAATCAATCAACAAAAATGACCAGTCTTTCTATATGTCAACAATAAATCTACCAAAAAACAAATTCAGAAAATAATTCAATTCACCATAATCTCAAATCAAATCAAATCAAATACCTAGGAATAAATCTAACCAATGAGGTAAAATATTTCTACAACAAAATTATAAAATGATTAAAATGTTAATTTAATATCTTCGAAGATGAAAAGATCTCTAATGCTCTTGGATAGGTAGAATCAATATTATTAACATGGTCATTCTACCAAAAATCTTCTACAGATTTAACACAATCCCTATCATAAAAACACCATATGATCCAGCTATACTATTCCTGGGTATCTTACCAGAGGAACTGAAATCAGAATATTATAGTGATATATGGCTATCCATGTTTATAGCAGCACTATTCATGATAGCCAAATTATGGAACCAATCTATGCATCTACCAACAGATGAATGGATTACAGAATTAAGAGATATTCACATATGTAATTCTAGTCAGAAATAAGAAAAAAAAATTATGTCATTTGCAGGAACATGGAAGTCCCTGGAAAACATTATGTTAAATGAGATTAGTGAGTCACAAAAAGTGAAAGGTTATTTATTTTTTTCTCATATGCAGAATCTAGGGAATAATTGGGGTATATGAACTTTATTTTTATTTTTTATTATATCTACATATATATAATTATTGGTGCACTGTAGTTTCACATAATTATGTAGATCATGTTGACAACGGCATATATTTATACAGTACTTGTTGCCCCCCCATTTTTCTCCTCCCCAAACCCAGTGAGTGTCCAGGTTAACAATGTTATATTCACATGTATACACTTTGTTGCAGGTAGCATTTCAATTAATGAACCTTAGTCTTCTTCCTGCCCTACCCTACCTCTGTGACTCAACTGAGGCTCTCCTCCATTAACTGGAGTCCCTATGGTATCCCAAATACTCTCTAGCTCGAGCATATTAAGGGAAAACATACGTCTCTTTTCTTTTTGTGCTTGGTTAATCTCACTTAACATAATAATGTCCAGGTCTTTCCTTCTTCTTAAGCATGTTAGATAATGGAAGAGAACCACAGTGGAGCAAGACAGGTGGTCTAGAGGAAGGTGGCAGCAGGAGGAGAATTAATGAAGAAAATATTTCCACTGATATTATGGGCACATGTAAAATTACCAGTGCCAGCTTCGATATCATGTATGGATGAAGAACAGGAGTGATTGGATATGGAGCCAAGGGAAAGCTCACCAAGTACTGTATGTATATTTCACTACAACTTTGACCTACATTGTGATGTAAAACTACAATGTACCAATGAAAGTATATAAAACTAGATAAATAAAAAAGAAAACGGGCTACCATGAGATTGATATTAAGTTGTCCATGGATTGTCATTATATAGACGGAGCAGGAGATCAATAGTAGGACACTTGGAGATGCCTTTGAAAAAGAATACGAATATTCACATCACCTACAACGAGATCCAAGAAGGAGAGGCTGGATAAGATACCAGAAGCCTACAAAATAAGACTTTTTAGAAAGATATCAATAGAAAATACAGCAGAGAAGCAATGTGTGATAAAGATGGGCTCTGATTCCATGATATGGACAATGGTATTAGCTCCTGCCAGAATTAATACAGGGGTAGGGTAAAGGTGAGAACAGGAAGACAATGAAACCATGAGATGGCAAACAGGCAGCACAGTGTCATCTTTCATGAGAATGGGTTGAATTGCGTTATGGGCTCCTGGCACGTATTAGGTATAAAACAATTGAAATCATCAAGTGATTATATTTATCAGAACCATATGGCTCTTTGTGAAGCCAGTATTAGTCTTTTACTCTGTATTTTCTCTTATTCCACTTACACTGTCAAATAAAAACATTAAAATTTCTAGACCCTCCTCCAAATTAAAAAAAATAATTTTATTTCTGCATATAGTTAATACAGTAGTGTTTCTGTGATTTGTCTAGTCTCTTAATGGAGAACTTGATTGGTCAGTTGTTTGTACTTCATTTTTTTTTTCAAAACTGAGCTACTCTATGAAATCTAAAATAATGAAATCAATTACCCGAGTTGTTGAGCAGGTGTTTTCCTGAGTTCTCTAAAAATAAATCATGTCAAACTAATCTGAATTGTTTGATGAAGTAACTAAGTTAATTTATGAAAAGGCATAATTTATCTTGATTTTAGCAATGCTTTTGATAAAGCATCTCTCAAAATGCTTGAGAATAAGTCCCAACATACTAGCATTAGCATAGGATTGCTAAAACAGATGACTAGCTGGCAAACTAGAAAAAGGTAATAATACATGGACAATAATTCTTTAGGGCAGAGTTGACAAGCAGAGTCCCATGGGCACCAAATTCAGGAATACTTATGATTTATATTGCTAATTTATCAGTGTACTCATATTTTGCCAGCAATACAATATGATGGTGAGTCATACATAGTATTTTGATATTCAGAGGAAAATGGGGAAACTGGGATGAGATGACAAGTAAGTTCTCAAAACAAATTCAGAATTAGAATATGGAATTTTAGGCTAAAAGAGCATTTCAGTAACTGAACTATGATATGACTGAGGCAGAGACAGGTGGACTAAATGAAGTTCAGTTATTATTTGGTGTTATTATTCTTTAATGGGTTGTGCTTTATAATTGAGAAACTGAGGGCTATGGATTATTTTTGAGATTTTCTGATAGTGACTTGAGTACTCCCTACCCTATGCAAAATTTGGGAGTTTCAAATCCTGTCAGGCATTTGCTAGAATATCCTGATCTCTTCATATTAAGCCCTCTAATAACAGAGCAAAATTATTCCTCACTCTACTTTGAGACTCATATAAATAATGATATCTTTTTTTTTTTTTTGGTGGTACTGGGGGTGGAACCCAGAGGCTTTCTACCTCCAGGCTATACTCCCAGATCTTTTTTTTTTAAATATTTTATTTGGAAACAGGGTCTCACTAAGTTGCTGATAGCCTCACTAATTAGCTGAGGCTGGCTTTGAACCTGTGCGATCCTCCTGTCTCAGCCTCCCAAGCGCAGGGATTACAAGTGTGCACCACCACGCCCGGCTCAATGATATATATTTTTAAGGTAACATAAACTAAGAATATCTCAATATTTCTGAGAAATCAGGTCTCCCCACATAATACTCTTAGTGTCCTTTCTTGTGGTTGATCTCTTTGGTGGCTTCCCATATCTGGACTTTAGAAAATTTCTCTAAAAGAGATGTTCCTGATAGCAACAGCTACTTCCCTGTTGGAAACACTTTGATAATTTGTTCTCAGTGGTGATTTTTCTGTAATAAAGACCTAGTCTGTTTTCTCAGTATATAGCTATTATAATCTCTCCAAAATTCCACCAGTTCTCAAGTGTTGCTCATAAACCTTTTTGGTTGGACTGTTTAAAGTTTAATATCAATCTTTTCTTCATGAACTTCTAAAAGTAGCTCACAGTAACATTTATCCTCTAGTAGCTCACAATGACTAGTTATCCTTCAGTTTCCATTTCTTGGGATTTCACAGTTTTTGAAAGACCTAAAGCTGTACAGGAGTAGAACCGTGTTACTCAGTGTGTGGGCTTTAGAGCAGCAGCATAGTCATTACTAGGGAACTTACTAGAATATAAAGTTTTCATTTCATCCTTTAGTAATAAAAATAGAATACAAACTCAACATAATTTTAGGTGACTTGTGTGTGTCTATGTGTGTGAGTGTGTTTGTGTGTACACACACATGTTACTGGAGATTGTACCTAGGATGCCCTATACTGAGCTAAATCGAAGCCCATTTTATTTATTTATTATTTTTTTTAATTTTGAAACAGGACCTCACTAAGTTCTCCAGGTTTGCCTCAAGTTTGTGGTTCTACTATTTCAGTCTCCCAGGGATTGGGGTTATGCACACTGAAGGTAAAGATAATGACCATCAACTTTAGAATCACTGGTTTAGATGTAATTTGAAGACAGGCTTAAAGAAAAAATTAAACTCTGGTGTCACACAGTTATAAATTGTCAGTTTGTTTTTATCTCAGTTATACCTACTTTCCTCTAAACGATAATATAAAAATTTATGTAGAAAGAAACAATGGGATGCTTCACAGAGCTTTGTTTTTTGGCTCCAGAGTCTTTAAAAAAATGGCCCCATGAGTGGTATTTCCAATAGTAGGATATTATTTCTACTAGGATATATCCAATAGCAAAGATGTTTCTGGAGCCATATCACAGCCTTGTAAAATGTTTTGCACCATGGTAATGACCCAAGAAAGTCACACTGAGGTAACACAATCCTACAGACCAGCAAAGAAGATGAGATGGCTACTCCATGTGTAGTGATTTGCTCAACCTCACCACTCCTGTATCTGGACACTAGACAAAGTTGTCCTTTTTTTAATTTTTTTTCTGGTTGCTTTATCTCCTCAGTATTGGAAAGGTAGAAACTTATGCAACAAAATTCAATTATTTCTTAGTGAACTTTGATCTGAATCAAGGAAAATCATGCATCTGTTTTACAAATCTTCATAAGCAATGCTATATTTGGTTCTAAATATTTGAGTGCAATTAAGCAGCTTCAATTTGGTGAATCATGCTGAAAATGACTGTAAAATTTATTCAAAAATTAGAATAACTATTTTTGTAAGGAAGGATTCAAAAATGAATACATTTATAACTGGAAAATACATTTTAAAATAGGCCGAGAAGATGTGATTGCATCTAACAATTATAGAGGAATAGTAAATAAAGACTAAGTATAAAGTAGAAAGAATAGTTATTCTGAAAACCTGAACTGACCGAGTGAGCTAATTTTAACTATTTCATGTTTGGCTGGGTAAAGTGTGGAATCAGCTCCAAAATGAAAACTTATTAACTAAAAAAAAAAAAAAAACTTCAAAGAGTAATCTAAGTTCCAATGTAAATTGTTTGATTCCTGGTCCATATATTCATGAGTAGTATTGGCTCAGCAGAGTTTAGCTCTAAAAGAATATTCGCCTATGAGAAAAAACAAGAACAATTTTTGTTGTTGGTTTTGGAAAATCATTTAAGTTAAAAAATACTTAGAAATACAATTTAGGAAGTTCCATAACTTTAAGAAAAGAAAACTGGAACACAGGGATGCTTTTGACTGTAATAATTTTTATGCCTTTTGAGTATCATTGTTCTTTTATTTTCTTTTTTCCTAAAACTTATACAAATAGAATTGTTTGTGTTATTAATATTATCTTCTTTCTTTACAGTAATAGTTCAATATCATTACATTATTTTTTATTAGATTAAGGGTTTTATATCTTCATGTGGCAGTATATTTTATAATGATAGTTAATTTTGTGTTAACTTGAGTGACTTGCAAGGTGCCTAGATAACACATCGATTCTTGGTGAGTTTCTGAAGCTGTTTCTGGATGAGCATAGCATCTGAATCAGTGGGCTTTTTAGACTAGATTTTCTATTCTGATTTAATTGAACATTGTCCAATCTTCTGAGGGCTTCAATAGAACAAAAACTAAGGAAGGAGGAATTTGGCCCCCTTCTCTCTTTCTTCCTGCTTCACTGCTAAAGCAAGAACAACTCATGCTATTTTCTCCTGTCCTTGTACTATAATCTGCATTACCAGCTTCTTTTGATGTCCAGCTTGCAGATAGAAGAGTGAGGAACTTCTCAGATTTTCTCTGGAAAAGCCTAACAACTACAACAATTTTCACACTATTTACTAAAATAATATTGCAGTATTATGGAAAATAAAAAGGTAAAAATTACACAAAATATTTTTTAAGAATAACATCAAGGAGAAAGAACCTATGTAAATTAATACATACAGGACAGAGTGCAAGCAGGTAAAGCTATGAGTATGTAATCTCTGTCTCTATCTTTCTCTCTTGCTTTGCCTCACCAACTTTTTTTGTAATGGTGTACATCTAGTATAGAGGGTGGAGCAAGGGAGCCCACCAATAGGAAGTGCTAGTGACATATATTTGCCAATCAGGGAAAATCAGACGCATGGATGCTTGGTATAGCATTGCTGGGCATTATTTATAGCACTAGAGTAGAGCAGACAGGGTCCTATTAGAAATATTGTGTGCCCTTTTTAGAGGAAAGAGTTCTTAGCCTAGAGGTGACATGATCATAACTTGGTCTTTCCATGCCTCCCTGTGTACATCCTACTAATATTCCCTTATGTATTCTACTTATTCAACCTACAATTAACATGTTTTATAGGTTACTAGCGTATCATCTTAATTTAGCATGTTAGAAAATTTGTCTGTGGTTCACCAGTTAATTGATTATTCATTCTCTATACTTGGCATGTTCTATAAAGTTCACTTATATTTCATAAATTATCTTGTTGTCTGTTCTTATTATTTCTTATTATTTTGTCTATACCATTTAACTCCATGGCAAACATGAATTCCCTTTAAAAATTCAACAAAAAACAGGATTTGCATATGGCATTTCATTGTTAATACAATTCATTTTTTTTATTTAGAAGCTATTCACTTAAGAAAACATTTCTTAAATTTTACTGCACAATAAATTATGTCAGTAAATAGTGTTACTGTTAGTAAAATGTTAATATTAATAGTTTCAACATTAAGCCAGGAGTGATGAGGCACATTTGTAATCCCAGCACTTGGGAAGCTGAGACAAGAGGATCAAGGTTCCAGCCCCAATACCGCACAAAAAAATAGTATCAGTATTAACATAATAGTAGTAGTAGCATGAATGAAAACACCAAAAAAGTTAGAATTGAGGATAAGAATGCTATTCAAAGTCCAGAAGATACTAGACACATGCTGAAAAGTGAGAAAAAGCATTAAAATCAATTCGACTAGAGTTCTTCCCTACTATAATGGTATATTTTAAAAAATCTGTTATCTTTAAGTTTTGTTAATTACAGAAATACTAAAATAACAGAAAGGTTGAAATTTCAAGCAATGGCTGTCTCTTTAGTATACCGGTTAGGTGAACATTTTGGTGACAGTTTCTTCATGCTCTTCATAAAGGATGTATTTAGCTTCATCCTTTCTATTGTGGAACTTTGAAAGAGAATTCACCTGTTCTACATTTTTTTTTTTGTACCAGGGGCATTCTATCTCCAAGCTACACACTCAACCTTATTTTTATTCTTTAATTTGAAACAAGTTCTCACTAAATTGCAGAGAACCTCATTAAGTAGCTGAGACTGTCTGCAATCATGATCTCCCTGTCTCGACCTCCCAAGTATTGGGATTACAAGAGTGTGCTACAATTTTTTGGATGGAAACTGGGAATGGAACCCAGGGGCCTTCTACCTCTGAGCTATACTTTCAGACCTATTTTATATTCCATTTGGGAACAGAGTCTCACTAAGTTGCTGAGTGCCTCACTAAGTAGCTGAAGCTGGCTTTGGACCTGTATAATCCTCCTGTCTCAGCCTCCCACATACTGGGTTTACAAGCATGCACCACCATGCCCAGCTTGATCTACAAATTTTTAACTCACCAACCCAGCGGTTAATGCATAGGTTACTCCTCCTATGCAATGTGTGTGGTAGTTGGGAGTGAATAATTCAGGTTTAAGAGTTAAACATCACCATTTCCAATTCCAACTCTTGTTTTCACTTGAGTTTACTGAACTCCTTTTTAACTCACTTTACAATGTCTTCCCAGAGAAGAATAGGTTACATGAGAATAGGATACTCTTTCTTCAAAAGATTATTATGAGGGTCAATTTAAGTCAGTACTTGGCACACGTCTACCTACGTGCATTTAATTTTAGAGGGTTCAATAAACCTCCCTTGTCAAAACACAGGGACTTTAGGATACCATGCTAAGATTTTTTTTTTTTGGTCATTATATCTAACATTACAGGTATTGTAGGTAGAAATGAGAAGACAGGGGTTTTCTTTTGCATGATCATTGAAAATTTCATTTTACTTTTATATTTTTAGGCTGCTTCAGCTCCTAATACTCCCATTTCTCTTAATTTATTTAGATAATGAGAAAAGAGAAGGGTTGGTGTCTATATTTTTCAGATTAATTAAAGACCTTTTCAGATCATTTTAAACATTTTTTACTTTAATTTTATACACTTGATACTATAGTCTCCTTGTGATCATTCATTTAAATAATACTCTAATCTTCCTTAATCGGTATAATTATATCATACATAACAATTTATGTTATATTTTTCTAAGTATCATTTTTATGGTGCTATTAAAATTTTATTGGTATAGTATGCCACTATATTTTTAATTTTGTTCTTATTCTATCAGAGTTCATAAAAAAGGATATTTTAAAATTCTGTTAATGTGCTCACACAATAAATATTATTAAATAAAAATGAATTAATTGACTTACTTATCACAATAAAACTTAATCATCTTTCTGAGTAAACATCTTGAACCTATTGTTGTTAGTTTATCTGCTAAAGGGAAACAAGTAAGAATATTGTTATTAATTTTTTTTACATTTTGTTCTTAACAAAGAATCAGTGTGGTTTAATTATCTGTAGCTTTCACACCTTTTGTATTTTTCAAACATTCAATTAAAAGATTGAGGATAGTGAATATTTTGAAAAGTAACAATATTTTATTACAATATGGATGTAACAATGCGGATGGTTTGGAGTGGATTTTCTGTGGAAGCCCAGTTTTGCAAATGATAGAGTCTACAGTTGAAAATTGACTTGCTTCCTCCAAACAATATAAAAAAACATTTTTAATGAATTGATTATTTTCTCATTGACTCAATCAGATTCTTTTAGAGGGATATTCAGGATTGAACCCTCTGAGCTGCATACTTGCTCTAAGCTCTATCTATTTTATTTTGAAATCAAATCTCCCTAAGATGTCACATGTTGGTCTTAGTCCTATAATCCTTCTGTCTCAGCCTCCCAAGTACTGTGATCATGGGTATGTGTCACCAAATCTGGCCAGATGTTTTATTGTTTATTATAACATATTTTGTTTTTTCAGTATAGAAAATTAAATTAAATTTTAGAAGCTGACTTAATCTCCAGAAATGGCATTACCTTTGGGGGAGATAGTTGTACCCATAAATTTTTGGGGAAAAAATGTTTACATTTGCAGTGCCCACATTTTGGTGTTTCCATGCTTCCAGAAATGCCATTACCTTTTGGGGAGATAGTTGTACCCATAAATTTTGGGGGGAAAACTGTTTACATTTACAGTGCCCACATTTTGGTGTTTCCATGCTTCCCATATATTTGAGGATTACAGAAAAATGGGGACACTCAACCTGTTTTTGTGCATTGTTTTGTTTTTATGCATTTATTTCTTGAGTACTAATATACCAATTGCCAATCTAAAGTTCTATTATTGGGATACACTCGACAATATCCTGCTCTCATAAAAGCTATACATTTATTTGGGGTGGCAGAAAATTTATCAAAACTCTGTATGAATCTGTATGTGTATGCACACATACATATTCTAGTAACAGACTGTAGGTTAATATTGTGAAAAATATGTAAATTGTGGAAGTGCTCCAAAATTGAGTAATGAGAAGAGGCTTTAAACATTTTGAAGTGCTTTATTAAAAGGTAAAAGTATTGTGAATCGTGCAGCTACAAACATAGATATGCATGCATTAGTATGGTAGTTTGGTTTTCATTCTTTTAGGTAGATACTCAGAATTAGTATTGGTGAATCATATGGTAGGTTTGTTCCCATTCTTCTGAAGGTCCTCCATGCTGTTTTCCAAAGTGATTATTCTAACTTGCAATCCCAACAACAGTGTATTAGAGTTCCCACTTCTCCATATACTCACCAGCATTTGTTATTGTATTTTTGAGGATTGCTATTCTAGTTGGATTTAGGTGAAATCTCAGTGTAGCTTTGATTTGGATCTCTCTGGTTACTATTGATTTTGAACATTTTTTTCATACATTTACGGGCCATTTGAATTTCTTCTTTTGTAAAGTATCTATTTAGTTTACTTGCCCACTTTTTGAATGGGATATTTGTTTTCTTTGTGCTGAGTTTCTTGAGTTCTCTGTTAGTCTAGATATTATTCCTCTATCAGAGGAATAGTTGGCAAACATTTTCTCCCATTTTGTTGGCTCTCTGTTGACATTGTTGATAGTTCTCTTTGATTTAAAGAAGCACTTCAGTTTAGTGCAGTCCCACAAATTGATCTACCTTTTAGTTTCTTGTGCCTTTGAGGACTTGTTGAGAAAGTTTTTACCTGTGCCTATGTGTTACAGTGTTGGACCAATGCCCTCTTCAAGGAGCCAAAAGGTCTTTGGTCTGATTTCCATGTCTTTTATTCATCTTGAACTGAGTCATGTGCAGGGTGAGAAAGTGGGATTTATTTCCATTTTTCTGCACAAGTTTAACAAGTTTTGCCAACACCATTTGCTGAAGAGGCTATCTTTTTTCAGTGTATGTTTTTGGCCTCTTTGTCAAAAATAAATTGGCCATAAAAGTGTGCAGATTTTTTTCTGAGTTTTTTATTCTGCTCCATTGGTTTATATATGTTTCTATACCAGGACCATGCTGTTTTTATTACTATGGCTTTATAGTATAGTTTAAAATCAGTTATTGTGATTCTTCCTATATGGTTTTTGTGGCTGAGAACTACTTTGACTATTCTGGGTTTTTTGTTGTTCCAAATAAATTTAAGAAATTATTTTTCTATGTCTGTTAGAAATGACCTTGGTAATTTAATGGACATTGCACTCAATATGTCAATCACTTTTGCAAGAATGGCCACTTTTATGATATTTATTTTGCCTATCCAAGAATGTGGAAGATCTTTCCATCATCTACAATCTTCTTTGATTTCTTTTTCAACATTTTATAATTGTATTCATAGGGGTCTTTTACCTCCTTGGTTAGGTTTATTCCTAAGTATTTTTTTTGTGTGTGTGGGTTATCTTGAATGGGAGTGTTTTCTGTATTTTCTTCTCAGTGGATTTGTGGTTGGCATACAGGAAAGCTTCTGATGTTTTAAGATTGATTTTGTATCCAGACACTTGATATCCTGATATATAATGCCCCAGAATGTAACTTTACTGGATATAGAGTCAATACATATCAATTAGTTAAGAAAGTTATACTGGAGTAGCGTGAACACTTGATAACAACACATCAGGTGTTATTATGAAAGGAGAAACATTTAGATACAGATTATGTGCAGAAGGAAGACAATGTGATGATATGCAAGACTAAACTAGCTAGTGATGATAGAGGCAGAGTTTGGAGTGATGCATCTATTAGCCAAAGGATGCTGAAGAGTTGCTAAGAACAGATACAGCTAAGAAGGATTATTTCGTAAAACCTTCAGAGAGCACTGACCTGCCAACACCTCAATTCTGGATTTCTGGCCTCCAAAACTAGTAGAGAAAAATCTCTATTATTTCAAGTCACCAGTTTTTTGGCACTTTGTTACTGTAGACTTAAGAAATGACTATACATATATCAGATTTAAATGTATATAGGTTGGGCCGGGCGTGGTGGCGCATGCTTGTAATCCCTGCGCTTGGGAGGCAGAGACAGGAGGATCGTGCAGGTTCGAAGCCAGCCACGTGCGCTGGCTTAGGAGACCCTGTTTCCAAATAAAAATGTAAAAATAGGTCTGGGAATGTAGCCTGGAGGTCCAGGAACCTCAGTACCACCAAAAAAAAAAATGTATATAGGTTGAAATTAAAAGTGTGGTAAAACCCAAAATTGGTATATTAATATGGAGTACTTATACTAATGTCAGACAAACTTTAGGATGAAAATTGTTACTGGAATAAAAGAATATTTGATAATGCTAACACCAAATCATCAAGGAATGATAAAAATAAATTAAAACTTATAAGCCCTAAAGCCATGATGCAAAAGCTACATACTAATATTATTTATGAATACAAGTAAAAGTACTTTCAGAAAATACTAGCAAAGATAGGCATTGCAGACATAGTGATGCATACCTGTAAGTCCAGCATATAGGAGACTGAGACAGGAGGATTGAATTTTGAAGCCAGCTTGAGCAATTTTGGGAGACCCTGTTTTAAAATAAACAAAATTAAAGGGTTAGGGGATAGCTCTGTGGTAGAATTCCTTTGCATCAATCCTCAGTAATAAATAAACAAACAGATAAAGAGCTAACAAACAGAATCCAGTAGTATATGAAAATGTGTACCAGAACCCAAAATAATTTGTTCCTGCAATCCAAAGTTGACTCAGCATACAAAATTGAATACCTTATCAAGAAAATAAACATCAAAACCCCACATGATCTTCTTAATATTTTCAAGAAAAGCATTTGATAAAATCCAATAGCTTTTCATAAAAAGCTCACTAAACAAACTAGAAATAAAAAAGCAATTCTTCTATTTAATAAAAAAATCTAAGAAAAACCCACAGTTAAGCATCATATTTGGTGGTAAAGGCTTGAAACTTTTTCTTAATATTAAGCAATTTTTATGACATGTTTTTACACACAGAAAATCTTAACAGAGTTAAAAAAAACAAGTTTAGCAAGGTTGCAGAACATAAAATCAACACACAAAAATCAATTGAATATTGTTGTACAAACCCTTATTTCATTATGCTACTAATGAGTAAGCTGAAAGTAATGAAAAAAACCATTTGTAATACCATGAGAATAATATAATTCTTAGGAATACATTTAACATTAACAAAAAAAGTGTAAGACTTATCTACTGAAAACCATAAAACCTTATCAAAACAAAAAGGACCAAAGCAAATGGAAAGGTATTCTATGTTCTTGGAATGTAAATTTTAATTACAATGAAATGGCAGTACTTTTTAAATTGATGTGCAGATTCAGTACAATCCTGATCAAAATCTCACCTGGCTTTTTATTTCTTACATTTTTGCATATATTGACAAGTAAATCCTAAAATGATATTAAAATGCCAGGAACCTAGAATAGTCAAAACAATATTGCAGGAAGGAGCACATAGTTGGAGGCTTTACACTTCCTGATTTAAAAATATTATGAAGTTAAGAAGGGCGTGGTGGCACAGGCTTGTAATCCCTCGAAGTCAGCCTCCGCTGGCTTAAGTGACCCTGTTTCCAAATAAAAATATAAAATAGGTCTGGGAGTGTAGCCTGGAGGGGAAGGGTTTCCAGGAACCCCAGTACCACCAATATATATATTATAAAGTTAAAACATTTCAGATAGTATGATACTGGCAAGATGATAGACATATACATCAAATAGTTTTGAGAGTTAAGAAATAATGCTTACATTGTATAATCAGCTAGTTTTCAACAATGGTGCCAAGACTATTTAGCTGTGAAAAAAAAAGTCTATTTAACCAATGACATTGGGAATAATTGCTATCCATATAAAAAAGGCTAAACCCTGACCTCACACCATACACAAATATTAACTCAAAATCAACAAAGACCAGCATATAAAAGCTAAAAATAAAAATAAAATGCTTGCAAGGAAACATATAATTAAATCTTTCTGGCCCTGGGTTGGGCATGGTTTCTTAAGTATTATATCAAAAGTAAAAACAAAGTATTTAAATTGGACATCTTCTATTAAAATTTTTTGCTTCAAAGAACACTGTTTATTTGTATTTTTTCACAATAAAATTTAAATCCAAACCACAGGATAGTAGACAATATTTACTTTATTTCTGATAAGTGAATTGTTTCTAAAATATAAAACTTTTACAACAATATTATACAGATAAATAAACCCAACTGAAAGCATTTGGGTAGATATTTGTCCAAAGAAGATACACAAATGTCTATATTAGGGAAATACAAATAAAACCTACAATGAAATACCATTTCATACTTATCAGCTTAAAAAGATAGATTAAAAAACAATTGCTGGCAAAGATATAAAGAAATTGAAGTCTTCTTATATTGAGAATGTAAATTGGTGTAGTTACTTTGGAAAATGGTCTAAAAGTTCCTCAGATGATTAAAGATAGAGCTATCATATGGCACAAGTCTATTCCTTTATTTATACTCTAAAGAATTAACAATGTATGTTCACAAAAACATTTGTACATAAATATTACTAGCAACATTATTCATGATAGCCCTAAAGTCAGAACAACCAAAATTTCTATCAATTAGAAAACTATATGTTATATATCCATATAGTGAAATATTTCTCAGTAATAAAAACTAACTAATGAAACACTGATACATGCTGTAATACTGATGAACCTTGAAAACATAATACCAAATGGATAAAAATACAGACACTAAAAGGGTACATATTTTCATTATTCCATTTATACAAACTATTAAAAAATCTCAACAAAGAAGGTACAATAGGAGTCTTCATGGGCTAAGAAGAGAGAGGAAGGGTGTGGTTGCTAGTAGATTTGTACTTTATTTGGGGGTGAAGTAAATATTCTGGAATGAGAATATTAAAGCCCAATGAATTGTACACTTAGTATGACTAGCCAGGCATGATGGTGCACACTTGTAATCCCAGTACTTGGGAGGCTGAGACAGGAGGTTCAGGTGGCCAGCCTCAGCTTTTTAGTGATGTCCTCTGCAACTTAGTGAGACCTTGTTTCAAAATAAAGAATAAAAAAAAATTGGGGCTGAGACTATAGCTCGGTGGTAGAATGCCCTGGGTTCAATCACCAGTACCTCAAAAAAAATAGTATGACTATAATGCACCAAAAAAGTACATTATAAAAAAAAAACAGTATGATATAGCTGGGCATGGCAGCACACGCTTGTAATCCCTGCGCTTGGGAGGCTGAGACAGGAGGATTGTGCAGATTCAAAACCAGCCTCCCTGGCTAATTGTAATAGTTAAGTATAGGTAACAACCGCTGTATATCTATCAAGTGGTGACTAATAAAATCCTTTGGTATATCTATCAAACAATACTCCTTAGAAATAAAAAGGAATGTATTGTGCATGCAACACCACAGGTGAATTTCAAAATACCTATGCTGAATGAAAAAGGGCAGATGAAAAGGAAAACATACTTAGAATTCCATATGTATGAAGTTCCAGAAAATGTAAATATTCTTAAAGTGACAGGTTAAAATCAGTGGTTGTCTGGATCTGGGGTGATGGAATGGGAGGAAGGAATTATAAAGCAGCGAGAGGAAACCTGGGATGACAGGTATGTGTGTGCCTTATCCTGCCTATGGTGCTAGATCTTCAGGTAGATATATAGCACCACTTATTAAAATTATGCACTTTAAATATATTCGGTGTATTATACACCAGTTAATAAAATTGTTTTACAAAGGGAAACTAAAGCTGGGCATGGCGCAGGCTTGTAATCCCAGCATTTGGGAGGCTGAGACGGGAGGATCGAGATTTGGGTTTGCGGACAGCCTCAGCTATGTAGTGAGGCCCTTTGCAACTCAGTGAGACCCTGTTTTAAAATAAAGAATAAACAATAAGGCTGAGGGTATCACTTGGAGATAGAATATCTCTGGGTTCCATCCCCAGTAACACACACACACACACACACACACACACACACACACACACACACAGGAAAATTGAAAGTGAAAGAATAAAGGATTATGAGGTTTTCATCCTCAGATAAAAATATCACACTCTTGTTTTGAATTTGTCTTCTCCCTTGAAGACACACATCACCATTCAGTGTGAGGACCACACACAGGTGTTTTCAGTGACTCACCTCAAATTAAGCAGTGTTGGACTTTTAGAGTCACTAAGTACCCATTGCTGGGTGAGTAATTCCCCAGCTTTTCATCTATTTTTCAGTGGCTGTAATGAATGCAAATTGGCTGGTATTAATCATTATGTGCCTCTAATTAAAAACAGAACTATGGATGCTGTTATTAATATCTAAGAAATAAATAAGGCAGATCCAGAAAAACTTTTCTACTGGGGCTCATGACTTATTCCTGAGTGGCTTTAAATCCTAACAGGTGAAGGGACCCTATTTGTAACAGTGGCAGCAAAGAAGTAGTTAGAAATAACCTAGATATAATGTATGAGGTAAGTGTTTTCACAAAAGAGAGAGTATTCCTATCGCTCAAGAAGTTTTTTCAATTTCACAAATTAAGAACTCTGAAAGGGAAATTTAATTAGTTCAAAATTGGATTGGCGTAATGAAATGCAGGTCAAAGTAAAAGTTAAGGCCTTGGAAAAGCCTGATTCCTATAGTAAAATGAAAACATGAAGGACAAAATTTAATGGACATTTCCTGGAACTAATGCCTCAAATTTCACAAGCTTTGGGCATGTAATATGAAACCTTTGGTAGGTCATATAAGATTTGGTATTCTAGAAGCACAATCAATAATAAATATCTTTCTGATTTAATTAAAAATTTACTTTCTAGTTTGCAAAATTAGTACCAAGCCATTGATTTAGGCTTCTTAATAAAGCCTTATAATAAATAGAATTTAAAAAGGAAATCAGGTTATGTTGGCTACTAATGTGATTGATTTATAATACATCTCTCTATAGGTTATCAGGTAATCTTTCTGTTTTCTTTTTTTGAGGTACTGGGAGTTGAACCCAGGGGCGTTTTATACTCCCAGCCTTTTTTTTAACTTTTTTTTTGTTTTTGAAACCAGATTGCTCTGGGTTGCTGAGAGTTTTACTATGTTGCTGAGGCTGTCCTCTAACCTGCAATCTTCCTGTCTCGGCTTCCCAAGTACTAGGATTACAGATATGTGAGACCACGCCAGACTAGATAATCATTTTAATTATGAATACAATATACTCTTGGAAATATATTTAACATCTTGAGTACTTAGTTTTTATTCACGGATAAGCTGCATTTCATGTTCTATAAGGGATAGTTTGTATAAGGATTAATATTTTAAAAGCCTTAAATATAGTGGGTATTTTATATATGAATTGTTTTATATGCACCGCTAATAGAAGCTTTTTCTGCAGCGACTATTCTTTATTATACAGCTCTACTTAGGAGCAGTATCTAGTTCCTACTATTCACTTTGATCCAAGATTTGTCATAGATGATAATTGATGGAGGTAACATTAAAAACAAAGAAGTTTCTTGGTGGTCTTCCTCTGTCATGTCAGTCTTTCTACTCTTGTATCTCTTTGTACTTTATTCTCTTCTATCTAAATTATAAGTTTTGTGGAGCCTAGACTCATTTCTGGTATGTGTGAGGACATGTCCAGATCTAAATTCCTGAGTCAACTCTCCTCTCATGGGAAAAAGTCCCCCTCTACTACCCAGCCTCGGTGCTTGGACATACTTCATCAGAAGCTTATTACTTGTAAAATAAACATTAGAGGATTTCTTCTGGTTCACTTTCTTCCTGAAAATGTGTTTAGGGTCTTGAGGGGTGGGAGTTGAGGGGTGGTTTTGAAGTTGAAACAGGCACAGGCTTTCACAAATCACATAATTTCCTCCCCAAACTCTCCAGTCTGTTTATTTGTGGGCACTTCTATAAATATCATTCTGATTTTATAAGTGAGTAAGCATGGCCAAAGTTCTTGGGAAGAAAAAATATAAAGCTGAACACTGGTCTTTGGCTTTGGACAGTTTTTTGGTTATCTGTGGCCAAATTTCTGGTTTTCTTTTCCCTTATACTATAACTTAAATAAGATGTAAACACAAGAAGGTGGCATATACTTAATAAAGTAAAATTAGTTATTCCAGGTCCTAGTGATCCTAAGATTTCCTTGCTTTATTTTTAGTCCCAGACTACTTATTTCATAGGTTGAATTGTGTGAGAGCCCTTGAGTGAGAAAATGAGACTGACTCCTAAATAAAGCATATTAAAATGGGTCTGAAGGGAACTTTATGAATAATTCACAAATTTCCAAAAACTCGCCAAGAATATTTTTGCAACTTTATGAGTTATTTTAAAGTGCTAACATTTAGTGAAATTACCTGCTAGATATTCACTAATTAATATGGCAAACACATTTTTCATCTTAATGTTTGGTTAATCATCTTAGAATTCTTTTTTCCACTTCTGAGTATTATTGATAATTATAAAAAAAGATTACTGAAGTTTTTTGTATTTTAGGTAGTTTAGATAGTTTGTAAGGACCCAGTACTCTCAGAAAATTGCAGCATATATGATACGGCTTTCTGAAATATTTTTGTAATTAATATTAGTTTTTCAAAACTTAGAAATTATTTTCAAAATATTTCATCTGTGCCATACAAAATAGCTTTATTTATACTTTGATGAATTATCTAGACATATGACATCAAACAGTATGTAACCAAACAATATATAAATAGGAAAAGGCTGGCTAACAAACTATATGTTAAAACTTGCCGAAAATAATTTGAAAAACTAAAGTCACTAGTGTCTTCCAAAAATATGTTAATGATAAGCATATCAGAGAACACACATGGCAGAGTTTTTTGATGCTGATATAGAAGCTAATCTACTGATGGATAATGGGGGCTACTGTCTTAGTTTGTAGACTGTACATGAAATAATCATGGGATTACAGTTTATTCTGATGAAGCTTTAACCATAGGAATATGTTTCTTATTAACAGTTGAATCGTTCTATTAACAAGGTAACATAACACAAGAGAATGAATCATCCTTTACTTCCATTTAAACATCTCTTGAAAATGTCTGAGCAGCAGGGAAGTTGGCCTTAATTTGTTTTTATTTCTATCATATATAATTGGTACCTCATCACACTTGTATATTAACTTATCACTGTTGCAAATTTGAGGCCAGAAGGGCACTTACTGAATGCGATTCAATGATTATATTTGTATATTCATTAGTGTTGGGAGTCCTTGGAGCAGCTAGGTGCAGACTCGTGGCTGACCTGCTCTAGCAGCAGCAGTGAAGTCCGAGAGTCATTACTGAATAAATTGTTGTTTCTTTTCTACAAGGGATCATGTAGAGGGTGGCTCAATTAAGGCCTAATGTCTCTCAATATTTTCCAAAGATATTATCAAAGCCTTAATCTTACTGAGAAAGGATTTTCAAGATAGTGTTTTACAGTCTTGATAATTAACAGAGAGACTAATAACTCTCAGTTCTTTTTCTGTGTGTCTGAATGTCCTTCTGGATCCAAGCAAGTTTTTCTCTTTGCCAAAATAGTGTCTTCTTCTTGGAAAATAGCAAAAACATAGTATTAAAGTGGGTAAAATGTCCTAGGCTGTTCATGTTCATGTGTTGAAAATGAACTGATTCTAATGTAATTAAATAACCCTTGATCTGTTTAATCATATAGACCATTAGATTGATATCTTTGCTAGGTTGGAGGAGAAAGCTAAGGATAATCATACTTAACCTTACTTATCTTTCTAGAAACATTATGGGTAGATGACTATTATTAATGACTCTCAGTGAGGGAAGAGGCTAGTATGGATTAGAGTGCATGAGTAGAGGCAATCAGAGAAGTAAGAAGAATCAGCTTAAGCAAAACCATTGTGGGATTTTGGCTGTGGCACTTTGGGGTTGGCAAATGATACTGTCAAATCTGCATTTTAAAAAGATGATTCTGTCTGTTATGTTGAGAAGTGGAAACAGGGAAACATATTAGGAAACTATTGCATAATCCCTACAAAGAGTGAATGTGCATTAGTTCATTGGTGGCAGTGAGGTGTTGCAAAGTAATTGGAGTTTGAGTGTAGTTGAATCTTTATTAAGGTGGAAGCAGAGTGGTATAGCTTCCTACCTTTAACTATAGATAGAAAGTGTCTTTGAATAATCAGTCTGATTGAGGAGACTTTAAAATAGGGACAAGATAAAACACTTATTAAGTGAAATTCAGCCTATGGTTGATGGAAAGATTACTTTAGTAAACATAAAAAAGTCACATGTAAAGAGCGAAATATAGGAGAATCAAAGGTAATTGGTAAGATAAGAAGTAAAAATGTCCAGTCCACAAATGACTAAATGCCTATATTTTCTGTTTTCATTGAACATCTTTCCTGTGGAAGCAAAGTGCCGATATAAAAGTATGAAGGTTCAAAAATCAAATATTTTTAAGGGTGAACACAACATGAGCAAAATAACTTGAGAGGAAAAAATATGTCACTTTTCCCAAATTAATAGATTTATAAATAAATATTAGTTTCCTCTCTGCCATACATCTTTACAGCATATTAAGTGTGTGTATAAACATACTCTTTTAAAAATTCATATTGTAGAAAGTATAGTGGTCAATGATAGATTGGGAAAAAAAAACACTGAGAACATACAAGTGGTTACTTCTTCCCTAGGCATATCTGTATCAAAAGAAAATCCCTTGTATTATACATAATATACCGTCCACTTTTCAGAAGCAAGAATCCATACTTTTTTTCTCTTGTAAAAAAGAAGTATTCTCTGTGGGCATCAATTAGTGGATCTTATAGGGACAATTCATTGACACTATCAAGATTAATGGTCCTGTGATTTCTAAGACAAGATGTATTTTAAAGTCATATTGATTGAATTGCTTTCCGCATCTTGTCAAGAATTGCAAATATCTACTATAGGATATCCTTCTTTTTTGGCAAGGGACTGGGTTTATGCCTTTACATTAATAGGTGGCCATAGAGTTTCAGGGTCTCCTAAGCAATTTGCTTTATAAAAATCTAATACACGATTATAAAATATTGGCTTCCACAAAATTTAAGGCTGGACTTTTTTTTAGGACTTTAAGATTAACACTATGAAAGAGAAAAAAATGGGTCTTATTATATTGACAGGCTCATCATTGACAATATATTGTCACTGAATTCAAAATACAGATGCACTTCACATTGTAAAGATGCATAAGGCTTTTTGTCCTATATTTCTTTAGGGAAGATCATGAGATATGAGTTTATAGACAAAAAGCACTTCCAGAAGGAAACTACTGGTTCTCTATTTTACTTTATAAAATGAGCAGGACTGGAACAGTTAATCTAAAACTTCTCATGTTATTAAGTCTTTGGGAAAAATCTACAAAGGTAAATACTTTGCATAAAGACACTGCAAAAATGAATTCTCCGTGTTAAGTAAAATTAAGTGGTTAAAGTTTAGAGAGAAGTTGAAACCGCTTTGTACAGAAAGATTATAATAGTTAATGAAGCAAATTCTACTATTCTAAGAATGAGATAATTTTCACTGAGCTACCATCTTTCTACAATTATAATTTAAAAACAAAGCAATTTCTTTCTCAATAAAATTTAAAATAAAGAAATCAATAGTGATGAACTTGTAAAAATCTGCTTTTGTTAATTAATATCAAGTACATAGTGCAAAGAAAACTTGTTCTACAAATCACAGATAATGAAAAACTATGTGATTTGAATTCATGTTTGGGAGAATGGAAGGTATCATTCTTGCCTGAAAAAAATCTTAGTCATGTGAGTCATTCTGATACAGAAAAGCAGCTTCTATTTCCAGCATATGGACAAAACTTCAGATGAGAGGGTTTGCTGCAAAACATTCCACATGTATCTTAACCTTATATTTTCCAGAGGAATAAGACCCAAAGTAGTCTTCTAGTCCTGGAAATAGTCAAATTATGATATTCCTAACATAATCTAAGTAAAAATTCTATTCTAACAGAATGTGACCTAAGTCAGTACACTCAAGCCCTGAAAATGGACTGGCAGCCCCTCTCCCCTTGAGTGATTACTGCCTTCTCACCAATGACTTTCCTAGTTCTACTTTTTTCCTTCTGTCTCCTGAACAAAATTGCAGAAATTGTAGTTTCTAAACTGTGGCCATATTATGAGGTAGTGCCCTATTCCCCTAAGTCCCTTTGTTGGGTCATCCAAATTCCTTCCTCCAGAGACATCACAGGGTCCTCTTGAGCTTACATTCACTTGCTGCAACAGGTTAACAAGCTATAACTATAACTGGGTTTGACAATAACATGTTCCCTATAGTTTCTTTCTTATGCTATTTTATAACAATACTAGCATTGATCCAAACCTAAATACATAGAAAAACCACCTATTTTTCTGGAAAGTAAACTCAACAGCAATTCTTTAGATGCTAAGTGTTTATTTAAGCATATCATGTCAAGCCTTCAAAAAAAGAAGCTAGATAGTCTGACAGAAATTGTAATTGACACTTCAGTTCTCAAGGGGATATTTAAAGATGTGCTCCTAAGACATCTGGGATGATTTTTTATTTTTTGGAAGCTCTAGAGAAAATAGAGTGTGTCGGAAGTGTTGAGGGAGATTAGCGTTCAGATTTTTCAGAAAGGAGAAAATCATTATGTCTTCAGAATTAAATCTAGGGAATTTGATGCTGATTCTTACATTTGTGGTTCAGAGGTGGCTGATTGGTAAAATTTGGAGCAGCTACAAGAAAATCTATGCAGCCTGAGGGCCTCAAAGGAGTAGACTGCAAGCAAGGTAGATGAATGAAGCAGTGAGTAGTTCACTAGAAGCTCACTGATCAGAACAATGGGACAGGGTGAGCCCTGGCTTGGTGGGACACCCCAGTGCTTCACCAGGGGTCCTCTGTCCTCTCTTTGGCCACCAGGGGATGGATGGAGCCTACAGCACAGAAGAGCTTGCTTTCTTATTCTAGTAGACATTGTCTGCTCAGGTTCTGCGGGTGACAGAGCTGATCATTAAGCTCCTATTTTCAGATCCTAATGAGAATAAGGGAAATGATTAACAGAATTAAAAATATGGAATCTCAGTGCATAATAAAGACAGTATTATTTAAGCCACAGTCACTTTCATCAGACATAAGATGAGTGAATGGGGAAGATGAAATAAAATGTTTAGTAGCCAAAAAAAAAATATTGGATATTTATTTCTCATCATAAGTTTGCTCCAACTTTTGGCTACTGTGGGGTGTATGTGTGTGTGTGTGTGTGTGTGTGTGTGTGTGTGTGTGTAGGTATGTGTGTGCTTTTTTGTGAGTTCATGTACGCTTTAATTATTCTATAAAGGACAAGTTGGAGGTCAGAGTTAGCTTCTCTGAAGACCAAATACAGTATTGAGCACACACACACACACACACACACACACACACACACACACACACATCAAGTGGCACAAAAGGATTCAGGAGAGAAATAAAAAATTTAAAGTGCTTTCTTGAGTCTTTAACCTTGGTGGTTGTGATTCAGTTAGCGGTGCGCTTATGAGTCAAACCAACTCCCACCAGTCGTCTGTCTGTCGCCCCATTTCATTTCATCTTTCTTTTCTTTGCCGTCATTCACATCTCTTCTGTGGTTTTCTTCTTAAGTAGTGTTTGGTATTTTCAGATTAAAGTTCCCAGATGCCTTTCCTCCAGGCAGAAAATATTGTGGAAGGGAATGCAAACTATTTTCAACAAAAGTTATAAGGGTGTGAAAGCCTTCAAGAGAATGACATTTTCTACATTCCATCAGGAGAAGCCTTATCCACATTTGATAATAAGGTGTTGAAAATGCATTTCCTGAAATTCTATGCCTTCGCAAATCAAATGGACTGTGCTGGTCTAATAGTAGGTAGCTTGCAGTCCACACATATAAACTTGATAGACTGGGGGAAAAGCAGAGAAAAGGGGAAAAAAAAAGAGTGACAGTGTCCATTCATTTAGCAAATATGCTATCATGTTTACTGTGTGGCAGTCATTCTGCTGAACTCTAAAGACAGATCACTGAGCTCTGTCTTCTGGACTTACTTTAGAGACACATTGAATACTAGAAATTATTTAAAGATCATTTTTTTGTTTGTGTGCCGTTATAGATACACATGGTTGTTTAATAGAGTTCTAACCCAGCAGGAAGGTAGGATAGGGGAAGTAAATTGAGTTTAGGTTGAGGCTAACTATAGATGAAACAAACAATTTTTGAGGTATTAGCAAATCTCTAACATTGTAATTTATTGTGTGTGTGGTACGGGGAATTGAACCCAGGGGTAGTCTCTGAGTTATATCCTCAGTGCTACTTTATATTTTATTTTGAAACAGGGCCTCACTACAACACTGAAGGCCTTGTTATGTTGCTGAGGCTGTGCACAAATCTGTGATCCTTCTGTTTCAGTCTCCTAAGTACTTGGATTACAGGTGTGCACCACTATGCCTGGCTTATACGGTTTTGTATATATTTTACAATTTAATTCTCTTAAAATTCCAAGGTAGGAAGCAATAAGATTACCCTACCCTCTTTTTTGTAGTATTGGGGATGGAACCCAGGGCCATTCTACCTTTGGCTATATCCCCAGCCCTACTTTTTTATTCTTTATTTTGAAACAAGGTCTCACTGAGTTGCAAAGGACCTCACTAAGTAGCTGAGACTGTCCATGAACCACGATCCTCCTGTCTCAGCCTCTCAAAGCTGGGTTTATAAGCATGCACTACCACACCTGGCTCGATCGCAGAGGTTAAGTGTTATGGTTCTGGGACTGTAAACTGTTACCATCTGGGCGAACTTTCCCCAGGGATCTTTGTTAGACACCTGGGAATAATTCCCCCAAAAAACAAAAACCACAAAAAAGATAAGGGGGTTCTTGTCCTGAGCTAAGGATAAATATGCAATATCCTGGACTCTTGCCGAAGATTTAAAGTTTATTAAAAAAGAAATACAGAAGACAGCTACAGCCTCAAGTTACCGGGGGTGCTTCGAAAGAAATCACTAAAATACAAAACACAGAACAGACTTTATACATGATGTCCTCCATCTTGTTTCACGTAATTCTGACTAGTAAAAAGCCACTATACTTCTCCCGCTGAACTGAATTTTATGCCCATTTTTCTCCTTTCTCCAAGGTCGACCCTCCTCCTCCCATCCTTGCTAGATCATCCAATTACATAGATCTGTCTATAGAGAGAGGAAGCCCTAGCTCTCCTCTCCTATCGACTTGCTAATTACTTTTAGCTAAGTCAATTTAAGTTTTAGTAGCTGTTTGCTTCCTGACCAAAACTGAAACCAAGTCTTTCCCCAGGTCTGCCATTTTTACTCAATTATTTTTGAAATATATTAATAATCAGAGCTTTCTCAAATTGTCCTAGGTCATTCCCAATACTGGTATATTAAGTAACCTACCCAGGGTCACAGATCTCCTTTAAGACAAACTTTTTTGTGTGTATGGTACTGGGGGTTGAACCCAGGGGCATTGTACCTCCTAGATACATCCCCAGTCCAGTTTTTTTTTTTATTATTTTTTTATTTTGTAACAGGGTCTCACTAAGTTGTGGAGGGCCTCACTAAGTAGCTGATGCTGGCCTCGAACCCAGATCTTTCTGTCTCAGCCTCCCAGATATTGGGATTACAAGCATGCATCACCATGCCCAGTAGGACAAACTTGGGTTTTGAGTTTCAGGTGACCTCATTTCCATGCCTACTATCACTTTATTTTATTTTCTCACACATTGAAGGAATTATGTTTAATAAATCATGAAAAATCTAGTTGATATTTTCTCCCTTCATAGCAACTCTGATAGATATGTTAATATGAATATTCACATAAATAAAACTGTAAGGTTCATGTTCATAATGTGACTATAATGTTTCAAACAGGAAAAATGTAAAACTTTTTTTACAATGAATTAAACATCTTTTCTAAGTTATTCTTTTTTAGAATGTGTTTTGATATAGGCAAGTGAACATAGATTGAATGTAAAATTAGGGCCCCGATGTTCTTGTTAGAATGGTTACCTATAGTCTAACAAAAGGAACATTTCAGTTGTCACAAATCAGTCCTGCAGCAATGTCCACTCACTGCCAATACATCTGGCACTTTAGTTAACAGCAAAATTAGAGCTTAATGTGATGGGAAAAGATTAGCTCTTTATTCACAATCACATTTGCAAAACAAATAATTATACTGACTCAGCAACTTTCATGTAAATTAGTCTTTTTGATATTTTAGTCAACGCATGCTTTGTGACAATTTAACGCATTCTTCTTGTCCATCTGATCATCTATTCTGCTGATTTTGAAAACTTGCTTCAGTTTTTGCTTCTTTATACTGATTTAATTATCAGTATACTATAAGAGTCCTCCTCAATACTCTGACCAAAAATTTCTAGAGAGAATACTAGAAGGCAGAATATATAAGCCAGGTGTGGTGGTGCACACTTATAATCTTAGCATTTGGAAGGATGAGACAGGAGAATTGCTGTTCATGAACAGCTTCAGCTACTTAGCTCCTTTGCAACTCAGTGAGACCCTGTTCCAAAATAAATAATAAAAATAGGGCTAGGAGTATAGCTCAGAATTAGAATGCCCTTGGGTTCCATCCCCAGTACTGAAAAAAAAAAAAAAAAAGTATAGAGATAGGATTGTTTTTAACTTTAGGAAAGAAAGAAACATTCAAAACCCAAACTTCTAATGGCTACAATAACAGAAATCAAAGTAGTCCATACACAATGTTTTAAGTTGGAGTAAATGAAGAGTTGTTAATTCACTGGTATTGTCTCTTGTTTTCTCAGGCCCACTCTAAACCTTGTCTCTTCCTCCCCTGTCTCCTAATTTACTCTGAGGGTTTGACCTCTGTTGCCTATTTTGTAGACTTCTGGAACATCTGGTTTATGGATGTGTTTGTTTGGTCAAAGTGAGGCACTGGTGGGAGGCTGGTGAATGAGGAGAAGAGAGAAACCACTGTCTTTCCTCTCCTCTCCTCTCCTCTCCTCTCCTCTCCTCTCCTCTCCTCTCCTCTCCTCTCCTCTCCTCTCCTCTCCTCTCCTCTCCTCTCTTCTCCTCTCCCTATTCCTATTCCTATTCCTATTCCTATTCCTATTCCTATTCCTCTTTCCTCACCCTGCCTCTTTCTCTCTATTTCTCTAGCTGATTCTCTCTGTTCTAACACGTGCTAGACTGGTGGGATACGCTTCTTTATATAGCCCAGTTGTTTTAGTATGAGTGTTTTCTTCACATTCAAGTTGAAGTCTTAACCTCCAAAGGTAATGGTATTAGTAAAAGGCTACGGGAGAGTGTTGGATCATGGAAATAGATCTCTCATAAAAGAGGCCCAGAGAAACCTTTTACCCTTTCCACCATGTGATGACACAATAAAAAGATGACTGTCTAGAATGCTGGCCCTCACCAAACCCCAAATTTCTTAGTGCCTTGACCTTGAAATGTCCTAGCTTCCAGGACTTTGAACACTAAATTATTGCTTATAAGCCCACCAGCTAATGGGATCATGTTATAGTAGCTTAAACAGAATAGGACACCAGACCACCAGGCTCTAGTCACACTTTCTGTTCCTTCCATCTTGCCAGTATAGGGGTGGGGGGGTGGGGTTATTAGGGCTTCAAGTGCTTGTATAAACAACATCCTTGTATTGAAATTCATTTGTTTCAAATACTTGTGGTGCTGACATCTTACCAGTTATACTGGAAATGAGGCACAGTGCCTAGCTGCAAATCAATTACTAGCAAAAAGTACAAGGCCAACAGGATCAGCTGAGGCCATTTAGAGTTTACTCTAGAGATGCAAACCTATACCTTTTCCATGGGCATGAATAACCCAAGATGATTGCAGTTCTGTTTACAAAGATAAAGGTAGGCAGATTGAGCCTCACAAATAATAGAGTTTGTCTTCTATTTTCTTTATGACATTTTATGTATGAAATGAAGAAAAAAGTAAGCTTTTATATATACCTGATAATAAATTAGCATGAAGGTACACAAGGAGTAATTATTACAAAATGAGAGCTCATTAAAAATGGAATTCAGGCCGGGCGTGGTGGCGCACGCTTGTAATCCCCGCGCTTGGGAGGCGGAGACAGGAGGATCGCGCAGGTTCGAAGCCAGCCGTGCTGGCGTAAGAGACCCTGTTTCAAAAATATAAAATAGGTCTGGGAGTGTAGCCCGGAGGAAGGAGGGCTTCCAGGAACCCCAGTACCACCAAAAAAAAAAAAAAAAAAAAAAAAGGGAATTCAGTGTTTGAATTTGGTTCTTTATTAGGCTTCCATAACAAAACTTCACAGATTAGACAGTTTAAACAAGGGAAGTTATTTTTCTCATTATTCAGGAGGCTAAAGGTCCAAGTTCAACATTCTAGCTCATTCTGTTTCTGGTAGTCTGTCTTCCTGCTTTTATGTAGCTTCTTTCTTTCTGTGTTCTAATATGGCCTTTCCTTGGGGTATATGAGTTCAAAGAAAGAATGTGAAGGCCAGCTTTCCAGTCAGTTCTCTTCTGGCAGCATCACTAGCCCTGTTGGCTTATGGGCCCACCTTTATTACCTCATTAGCCTGAAATGCCTCCTTTCAGGCTTTTGCTCAAATACAGTCATTTTGCAAGTTAGGGCTTCGAGATATAAAATTGAGAGAGATGGCATTCAGTTCATAGCAATCCTAGATTGGTTTAAACATATATAATTATATTTAGCAATTTTCTTTAATCACATGGCCTTCTAATCTCTGTTTTGTGCACTAGGGATCCTAAAAATCAGCATAGCCAATTATCTATACTGTACCTAGAAGAAAGATGTTAAACTTTCTTTTATTGGGCCTAGTGCTTTGTGTTGAAGGGTAAGTTATCAATGGAATACTTTCATCTTGTTTTTCTTATCTTGATTATATTTGTTACTTCCAACTTATTAATTGATTTCACTGATATGATGAGAATTGGCTTAAGTTTTGAAATATAGGTACTCAATATCCATCTCCAGTGAAGTTGGGGAGGAAAGATAGTGTTCTTTCTTTTGCTGACTAAGTGAAAACATAGATTTGAGAGATTTAAATTTCACATTACTTAGTGTGACTAATTCACCATTTTTATTATCTTAAGTACTCATTTTTTATTCTAAATCAAAAATATCAGTTAAAAAGGATATTTAGAAACAGTGTTTTGCTTTGTTGTTTGTTTGTCTTGTTTTGGCTATGAGTTAAGGTCTATTAACAAAACAGTAGACATTTTAATATGTGGGCCAAGCAAGAAAGCGAGGCTGGACACCAAAATAAAAGTTAACTGTTCAGAAAGTAGCAGGATTTGATTTAGGGTATAGCTTATGTACAGGCAGTTGGAAACCAGATTGTGGTTATTCAGAAGCTGTGTTTGATAATTTGCCAGTAAGACAAAAAGAGATAGATGCGAGACCTCTAAGTTTCAGAAGGCAGAAAAAAGCATTATGAAACATGCTCTCAGCCTCATGCCTAAGGAAGGATGTGTATGAAGGTTTGTGTGCTGGAATGAGATGTGTTTTAAAAAGTTGCTAAGCAGATGTGCAGTAGAGAAACAGTATTACCTCCTATCAGGCAATTAAAGGAATGCACATTGTTATGATCTAGAAAAAGTTTGCATCTGGAAATAAGTCAAAGAATGAGAATTATTCCTTAGGACAGAGTTAAGGTATTATGAAAGGAGTTCATGGATGGAATAGAAGAAACTATAAGCATACAAAATTAATTAATTAGATATAACTACAGTGCACCAATAAAAAGAATAAATGTACTAGGATACTGATGTCCATACTTATTCTACACTTACTATTCTGTACATTGTACTAACATATATATTTTGACTAAAGTTATGATTGAACATGCAAAAGGAAAGGGAAGTGTTGACTTATTATGTTCCAGAAAAATAAAAATAAAAATTTCAAGGCAGATATAGTTTTTTAAAAGATTAAAAAAAAGATACAGAATTTATGATCCTCACCCAAAATAGCATGATGCAAACTTTGTAGACTAAAATTGAATTCTGAATTTCTAGGGCAGCTCATATTTCTTATTTTAGGGAAAAAGGAACACCTGAAACTGCAATGAGCCTTCACATTTAGAAACAAGTACTGTGGACACATACAGATAGTGCACATTTCTGTTGGCTTCAGCCCATTGATAATGGGACAATATCTTGACAAATGAAATAAAAATGCAGGAAAGTGAAATTTCTTTGTTGTGTTTATACTACATAGAAATACCTCAATGGTAACAATGAAGAATGTACTATGATAGCTTAAAAAAATTTATTTCATAGTAGGTTATTTCTCAAGACACAAATTCCCAACATACAAGCAAAACCTGACTTCCCAGTTTTATATTTAATCACAAACTCTCATTCAGTCTGAAGCCAGGAAACTTAGAGAAGTCGTAGAAAAGAGGGAATTCCCATTAGCCTCTCAGACCTAGCACACATTGAGCATGGCCATTTGACTTCCACTGAAGCTCTCTCTTTACCCCTGTACCTGGTCAGGGTGGTCTATACTGCTTTTCCCTGTTGCAAAGCGATTAGGTGCTACTTTCTTTCTTTTCCTTATCTTCATTTTTCTTGTGCATCAGAGCAGAGTTAGCTTCTCTGAGCTAAAAGAAAACTTGGATCAACCACAGGCCTTTCTTGTGATCAATCTGTATATATTTTCTATTGTCCCTTTTATCTCTGATTATATGGAGAATTTTCAAGGATTTTAATGAAATTAGTAACAACTATCTTCTACTTTTTAAAAAAATTTAACTGAGCTCTTTTTCTTACTGCCAACCCCACCCGGTGTTAATCTTTGGCCAGTGGAAGGCAGGGTATATGGTGCTGCCCGACGATTCTTAATTTGCCTGAAACACAGGGCACTTGATTAAGGGCGACAAAATATTGTCTGACATTAAAGAAATCCTAAAAACCAGAATTTGATGATTAATTTGTTCTAAGCCTGAAGAATAGCTATTCTCTTTTGGATAAGGCCAGGTTTATATATGACACCAAGATACAAAGGAATCACAGTCAGAGAAATAGAGTTTCATCTTGCTACAATTATTTTTATTTCATTCTGAACATAATCTCTACTTCTACCTCGATATTTTATGAAAAGTAGGTTTTTGGGGGCATTTTTTAAAACTGTTGTCCAAGGACCATAAAATCATCCAGAATATTTGCTAATAATTAAAATGCAGAGATCACATATAAGGTTTCTTAGGGAACAACCTCTGGGAATAAGTCTAGGCATTTGTATGTTAAGTACTGCCTCCAAGAAATTCTTATGGTAGTCAATTTTGAGAAGCATTTAGTGTGGATTAAATTAGGCTAAAATTTTTCACTTGTAATGATGGTTAAAAAAGGAATGTATATAACTGAAGATATTTGTTTAAGAAAAACGAGAAAGTATCCAATATATAGTAATCCATTTAGAAAGTCCTAAAAAATTTATTTAGGTTCCATATATTTCTTAAGATAACTATATTATACCTCATGGAAATTTAATTTAATTGAAAAATATTCTAAACCCATGCCACTTTGAGAATATTTTTAAAGAGATAAAATTCTGATTTGTGGTAGTAACTACACAATAAAATTAATTCATATTTTGAAAAAAAATGTGCTGTATAGAAGGAACATCTTGAACATGAAAGGCCCCATTTAGAAGAAAAATCACAAGCCCTAGCAGCCAGCTAATAGTTAAAACAGCCAGCTAATAGTTAAAAAGAAAAGTATATATTACTGCAGCTTGCAGCTTAAGAAGCATAGCTTAAGAATGAGAAATATGCAATAAGCCCACCCTGTTCCAGGAACGTACCTAGCATCTTATCTATACTGACCGGGTCAGTGCGCCCTGTGCGGGGAACCTGCTGACTACACCTGGTATCTTATCTAACACTTGACTACAGAATGTACTTTTTCAAATGATTCTGTAATATTTTGTAAACGCATGTAACTTGGCCCAAACCGCCCCCCCCTAAATGGTGGTCTTTTCCCTATAAATACCCTCAATTTCAGTCGCTCGGGGCCGAACTCCTATACAAGTTGGCCCCAGTGCACTGGCTGCTTAATAAATCTTTACCTTTTGCTCATTGCATCAAGGAATATAAAGTCTCTCGTGGTACTTGACGTTGCTTATCCCGAGGTTGATTGAGGGTCTCCTCTCTGCGGGGGTCTTACAAACACACACACACACACACACACACACACACACACACACACACCACACACTCAAACCTAAAATAATCATTTACTCTCAGTTCAGAAGAATAGTATTCGAAGGCAAATCTGTGTGAATATAACACCATTATTTTATTACAGACAAGGGAAGTACATTGTATTAATTTCATGACTTGCAAAACACAAATTTATTATTTCAGATTCCAGAGGCCAAAAATTCAAATAAAGGTGTTCTGTAGGCTCCAGGAGAGAACTCTTCCTTGTCTCCTGGTTTCTGCTAGCTCCAGGCAATCCCTGACTTGAGGGTGCACAAGTCCATCTCTATGTATCTTCTCCTTCCCTTCTCCTTTTCTCTCTGTGTCTCCTCTGCTGTATCTGATAGGGACAGTTGCTATTAGACTGAAGCCCTGATCAAAATAGCTGTAAAAAAATCTCACCTTGAGTTCCTTAATTTGCATGTTTGTAAAGATGCCTATTAAATACATTCTTGTTCACAAGTTCCAGGAGTAATGATAGATGATAACATGATTTTTTTAGCAGTTACCATTCAAATCTATGCATACATTTTGGCTATATTTCAAATTGTACATTTATGAATTTCTCCAGAATGGCTGAGTCTACTATGTCCACACTTTTCATTTGTGACACAGACTAGCTAGGGAAGAACTAATCACCCAAAGAAGAGAACAGATAGCAGGAAGGAGGAAGGATTAGATCATCTTGTTTGTAATCATAAGGGCTGACTTTTATCTTCTCCCTAAACTTCTTTCAAAACTTGATGTCAGAGAATGCGACTCTTCTCTTTCTTCTTCTTTTTTTTTTTAAACATAACTTTAAGCCTGAAGGCATAAACTTTCTTCTGTTTGTGCAGACCCTGACTTAGGTCTTTAAAGTGAATTTTATGCCTTTGTGCCTAATGAAGTCTTCATGAAGGAATAACTGCTCATCTGCCAACCTGCAAGACCCAGGCAATTGTTGCAGCTGCAGTTTGCCCATCAAATCATTAACTTTAATATTTTCTTAGTATTAAAAAAAGATGAAAGAAAAGGGAGAACTGATTAATTTAAACATAGATGGTCTCTCCTGTTCATCTGAGTTTCACTTAAAATAAAAGTGCAAAATTGCCTGTAAGCAAAATGCCAACACAGAAGGAATTGTGGGAGAAATGTAATTGAAAGTCTTGGATGTAAGATCTCTTTGGATATTCCTTCCTACAGGAGATGCAGTTGTTAGTATTTGTTAACAATTGATTAAAATGGTTTAGTAACAGGATTTGTAACATCTATGAAAAGAGGTTCACATTAGTATACAGCTAGAGGAACTGGAGACTGTAAACATGATGTGGTTCCCAAAGGGCCATGTTGATTTTTCTAGCATAAGTTTTGAGAACCATGTGCACAGAAAAAACAATTCCAACATTATAGAAAGCTTCGTGCTCTTATGCCATGAGGCAAGACAAAGAAGTATATCTGCCTTGATTTCTAGAAAAAAAAAGACTCTACAATTTAAAGGAAGTGAATCATGTGTTTTCTTACTTTTACTACCTGGTGAATTTGAGTTCTTATGACTAACTTTTCATACAACTAATTTTAGAGCACAGATTAAAAAAATTAGTAAAAGCCGTAGTATTTTCCTGGCAGAGGAAGTTTAAAATGCATACAGGTGAGATATGGAAAAAGGGAATGATCTAGATATTTAGATATTTCTATATCACTTTAAGGTATTCAATGACATCTCAGTTTAGGACAGTTGTTTTCATTTACATGGAAGCATGATACCAGGACATTTAAAAAATATTAGAAATAAAAGAAACATTGTACTTAAGATGAATGGTTTAGAACAATGCCTTAGAAAAGTTGGCTTTTGAAATAATATATTACTCCTTGGGTGCAATAATAAAAATTTTTAGACTCAAATATTAATTTCAAGTCTCCTGTGTTTCCAAAATATTTAATAAAGTGAAGTGGTCACTGGGTGTAGTGGCGCACACTTGGAAAGCCAGTACTTGGGGGAGCTGAGAAAGGAAGATTGCAGGTTTGTGGTCAGCCTCAGCTACTTAGTGAGGCCCTCTGCAACTTATTGCGACCTTGTTTCAAAATAAAGAATAAAAAATAGGGCTGGAGGTGTAGCTCAGAGGTAGAATGCCCCTGGCTTCCATCCCCAGTACTGCAGTAAATAAATAAGCAAAGAAATAAATAAATACAAAATAAAGTGAAGTTGCATTATTAGAATTGGCAAAACTGACATCTTCTTTCTAAAATTTGCCATTTATGTGTTTTTTTTAAAATTGTTTTTCTGCTTTGGGAAGATAGAAACAAAACATCCTAACTGATTAGTTAGCATGGAATTGTGAATCTTATTCTGTAATTATATGACAAAGTTATGAAATTGGATTAGACCACCTGAGAAGCCAGTCTTAATTTTATATAATTTGTTATATTTGTATTTTCTTAAACTGCTTAATTTGTTATAATTTTTTGTTTGATTTGTTACCACTTTAATCAGTTTTCTACCTCCTAATCATTATAGTTTAAAAACCAAAAATAGTTTAAACTATATTAAAAACCTGCATTGATTTGACATTTTGTATATCGATTTTTCAAGTCTATCCTGTTTTTGTTGAAAACAAACACCTCAACAATTAATATTTGGTCTTGGAAATTTATTGTGGCATCTGTTCTTTTATTTTTTAAAATACCCTACCTTTTGCTAGAGCTCTTCATCAATGAAATAGCATCATAAGTATTTCAGCAAAGCAACATATTTTTCTACCTTTGCTTTACATATGTTAAAATCTGAAAGGCTTGGGGTAATTTTATTAGTTTTGAATGATCTCCAAAAAATGTTCCGGAGGCTTTAAAAATTTAAACGTTTTTTTTATTTTCCTAAATAGTTTCTCTAGGCAAGCACACATAAAGATGCCCTTCATCTGCAGCACACTGCAGGGCTTATTTCTTCCTCATGAGACATGTTAAATCTTTTGGGCATCAAAACTACAACAGCATTTGAAAAGGAAATTTTATAGGAGCAAAAGAGAAAACGAAACTCCTTTTAATAAGTAACTAGCATGAAAACTGCCACCAAATACTTAAAAACAATTTGATATTGTTTGAATATCTTAAAGTTAGGTTGTATCAATTGGAATAGTATCTTCTGTAATAGTAATTCCTACTTTGCCCACCAATTCTTGAGAAAAAGAAATAAAAATATAATGGTTTGGGAAGGTAGATTTTTTTTTCTATTCATAAATGATGTCTAATATCTTACTGTGGATTGGATGTCAAACATAGAAGTTACTTGGGGTTTTATTCACCAATAGTCTTCTTTAAAATGATAAAAATAAGTAATATATTACTGTAATATTTTATTTACTTCCAGTAATTCAAAAAGCCCATAAAAATCCAGAGAGCACGAAGCCATTTTGTAGAAATCCCAGTTAAGTAAAGCTTTCTTGCTCCTAAATAACCCCCTCTGTTCTAACCCCCCCAAAAAAAAGGGGGAACAGACAGCAAATGTAAGAAATTGAGTGATAAAAAATCAATTTATACCCTCTTTAAGAGGGTGGATAATCTGTTAAAAACATACTCTTTTAGGAGAGTAGAAGTAATTGTATCCGATTTGGGTTGATCTATTTTGTTATTATCTGGGATTTCATACTAATTTCTGAGATAATTCATGGTTTAGTAGTTCTTAAAGAATATACAACTAAGAGTTATCTGAAAACTACCTATGTTTTCATGTAGTGACGGAGAAAGTTCTAAACTTAATGTGTAAATATGAAGTAAGTGCTAAAGAAAGCATTAAACTAATTTGATGATATATTCTATATAACATAGTAGGATTTTTTTAAAAGAACTTTTTATTTGGACTTAATTTTAAAAAGGCTAAAAAATAGTTCAAAGAATTTTTATGTACCCCAAACCCAAACAGCTTACCATCTTAGATTTACCCTGCTCAAAACTTACACATTTCTATTTTTTTGAAATATTTGATAGTAGGTTGCAGAAATAATGCATTTGTATGTATTTCCTGAAATAAAGACCTTTCATTATGTAACCTCAGTACACTTACAAAATCAGGATATTGACATTTATAATATAGTATTTCCGATAGCGGAGGGACCTTATTTAGATTTTTGTCAATTGTCCTAATAGTGCCTTTCATACCAAAATAAAATTGCAGATCAGTTCAATATAAGAGAATTTACATTTCCCATTATCCAAATTTGCCACTTACTTTTCTAATAGTGAGAAACTTGCTTCATTTTATTTATACTATTTCTAATCTTTCAAAACTAGAAAACACAAAAGTAATTTTTGTATTGTAATTTATGATTAGGTAAAAATTAGTCTTCTAATTAAAGTTTAATGTTGGTTTGGAGTTTATTTTTTCTTCATCTTGAAGATACATATCTAGTTTCAAAACTTGCCAAGTCACTACTTTTTATCTCCCTCTTTTCATTGCTCCAAGAGTTTAATAATATTAATAATTTAAGTACTCTTCCAGTTTTCCAGGTGTGGTGGTGCACGCACCACATGTAATCCCAGTACTTGGGAAGCTTAGATAGGAGAATAACAAGTTTGCAGCCAGCCTCAATAACTCAGCAAGGCCTTCTGCAACTTAGTAAGACTCTGTTGAAAAAAAAAAAAATTAGGGCTGGGGTGTAGCTCAGTGGTAGAATGCTTCACAACTCAATCCCTAGAACTACAAAAACAAAAATACTCTTCCAGTTTACTATCTTTTATTTTTTACCTAAAAAATCTTTTCTTTTAGAAATTTCCATTTTATTTTAGAATCTCTCCTTAGTTATTATTTTTTTCTTTTTATGTATGTAAAACAATTGCATGGTTCAAAAGTTTGAACTATACAAAAAGTGAGATTTGTTATTTCCCACACATTTCTTCTATTCTTTTCATCCTCTTACACTTACTCCAAAAAGTAACCAATATTATCAGTTCCTATTTTGTTTCCTCCATTGTTTCATGTCTAAATAGGCATATATATTTTTTTTTTACAATTTTTCTATTTCTTTTATAAAATAATGACATATGATAGGTGCTTTTTTGCACTTAGATTATTTTTCACTTAACCATTTAGTCTAGAAATCATTCCACATGAATTCATAAGATCTTAGCTCTTTTATGTGACTACAGCTGTACCAAAGTTTACTTGGTCACTTATTTTTTATTTCTTTTTTAAATCTTTTATGGTGCTGGCAATTGAATCCAGGGATTTTCTGCCTTAAAGCTTATAACACTAGCCCAATTTTTTTTTCTTTTTTTCTTTTTTTTTTTTGGTGGTACTGGGGTTCCTGGAAACCTTTCTACCTACCTTTCTACCTCCGGGCTACACTCCCAGAACTATTTTTTATATTTTTATTTGGAAACAGGGTCTCTTAAGCCAGCGTGGTTGGCTTCAAACCTGCACGATCCTCCTGTCTCTGCCTCCCAAGAGCAGGGATTACAAGCATGGCCACCACGCCCAGCCAGCCTATATATATATTTTAAAAACAAGGTCTTCGTAGGTTGTTGAGAACCTCACTAAGTTGCTGAGGCTGGATTTGAACCTGCAGTTCTCCTGTCCCAGCCTCCCAACTACTACTGGGATTACAGGCATGTACCACTATACTTCCTTTACCTTTTATTTCAGCAGAAAGTTTTCAGTATCTTGAAACAATAAAAATATCTCAATAACTGTGATTTATATTTTCATGTTGGTTGGCTGTGCACTCAGGGTATATCATGTTTATTAAGCAAATGTTCAAAAAGCAAATCTATGTGATAAAATGAGTGGAACAGAATGGCCCCAAATAACAAATGCCTTTCTACCTGCTTCCTGTTCTCTGCCCTACATTTCTGCTTGTAAGAGTTGATCTCTATTTGCCACTTCTGGTTTCAGTTCTTCTTGCTCGTCACATTTCCAAATAATACAAATTCAATGAATTTCTGGTATTTGGGTGTGAAAATATTAATATATTATAAATATGATTAATGTTAATATCATATGACTTCTTTATATTTAGGAACAATTGAGGCGTAAATATAAGGTTCAAAAGTTAATGGTTATAATATCAACTTAATAAGTTAAAGCTGGAATTAAGACTAGATTAGGATTGTGCCTACGATTAGTTTTCCTGGTACTTCCTGTTCATCCAGATTTTGAAACAAACCAACTGAGGAAGCACTGGAGACCACAGAGAAAAACTTCCTATCCTGTAGGATTATCTTACAAATAGTTGGAGTATACTTAATATATACCTTAGTTTGTTATGAATCCCACCATATTTTCATTCATAAATTATTAGAACATCCAAATTATAACATGAGGAAAATGATTCAAAAGGACTTTACCATATCTTCATTTGGAAACATTTTCTTGATATTCAAGTATTTGAGGCACTGAGAAGTCCCGTGTGTGAATTTTAATGAATAATCCATTGCCTGTGCAAACCGCACAGTCAAAATTCTTAATCCAGATGTTAGGTACAAGATAATAGGTTACGTAGGAAATATATGTATGAGTTTATGAAACAAAGATGTAAATTAAGTAGAAATTGTCTGTCATTAAATACAGTTTTACCAAGTCACCCCTTTCACTAGAATCTACCTTTAAATGTGTAAAAATTTAAATCAAATCAATGTGGAGTTTGTATATCATTATACATGTTGATAAAATTTATATATGTACATATTTATTTATTCATTCCTGATTCAACTGATATTTAGCCAAGCAAACTGTCAAGGGAATAGTTACAAGATAAATTGCATGTATTTGCTTTGTTACAGGCTATTTGTCACTATAACATATTGAAGTCAAAAGAGCCCTCTTTGATGTCTTTCTCCAACACAGTGTTCTACAGTATAGAACACAGTGTTCTATACTGTACCTTTTATTTATTTTATTTTATTTTATTTTATTTATTTTTTTGAATATTTAAAGAAGTTTATTAGAAAGATAGAAATACAGAAAATAGAAATACAGCTCCATACCAGAATGGCATGGAGGGGTGACTTGAAATGAATACACCCCCTTTTATTTATTTAAAAGAAAACATCTTTTAGAGAATCTGTTTTTGAAACACTTAAAGTGTGCTTTTATTGTACTTGGTTACATATTAGGAAGAGATTCTTAAATTCAAAAATAATAGTTGCATAAACGCTTTTGGTGAGAGCGATTATAGTCCTCCCTCTTTAAATTCCCACTTAAAAGAAGAATCTCCTCCATGTTGCAATAATTTGAATTATAATAATTTTGGAGCGCAGTCATCAAGTGAGATACTTTCTAAATGTATTTCTTTTTAAGTGTGTAGTTGACTTTCAAGATGAGTGTATGTCTGGTAGCATGCAATACTTGCCTATGGTAAAAGATTTATGGAAGGTAAGTGAAGATAACATCTGGAAAAGTGGGTGGTGTGCAGTATTTAAACATCTTGATTTCTTATTCAGCATTATTTATGAGAGAAACTTGATGTCTTCTGCTCTCTGAGGTTTAATGAAGTCCCTTAAACAGCTATAAGACATACAAAACAAAGTGTGAAACAGCTTATATAAGGAATAAAGGAACATACACAAGTTTTTAATCACAGAGATAAGCGGAGTGAGGTACTTAAAAAGAGTCATAGGAAAAGTTTTTGCCAGCTGGACTAAAAATTTGTTTTAGTTACTCTTGGTTTCATTTGAGATTTCACCTGTATTCTGGCAGCTGTGAAAGGTGAAACGCAGTCTGGGTGGCTAGGTGGTCACTGCTAAACAGATAAGATGATAGGAAAGTTGCAACCGCACACTTATTGTATTCTAGCTCTGTGCAGTAGCTTGAATACAAGTAGTAACAGTGCTTGAGAATCCAAGACAGGAGAATTACGGGGTCATAGTCAGTCTCACAATTTAGCGAGGCTTTCAGCAACTTAGTGAGACCCTGTTTTCAAATAAAAAATAAACAGGGCTGGGGGAAAAGCTCAGAGGTAGAATTTCCTTGGGTTCAATTCCCAGTACTACAATAAATAAATAAATAAATAAATAAATAAATAAATAAATTTCATATGTAAATATATAAATAAATAAAAAATAGTTGTGTTTTTCTGTTCACAGGCTGATGTCTTGCCACACTTAAAGAATTGTGGCCACTAAAGAGCACTATTCATGACTTGTGAGAATTTACCAATGGTAAGAGTAATTCCTACAAATTAACAAAGGGTACATGTAGCACTTGTCTAAGGAAAAAGAAAACTGGATAAGAGTAAAAGAAGCCTTATAAATTCGGCACTGTATCACTTATGATTGTAATATTTCATTCAAACACACAAGTTTGGTTAACTTCAACTGATTTTTAGGTGAATATGATTGATCTAGAGGATAAGAAACAAAATACAAAATGTAATATGATTTTACCTTGCTGAAGCTCAAGGTTTTATCTCCCGTGATGCTGGTCTAAATATGCTAGAAATATGGTCGAGAACTAAGAGCTCTAAAGCAGAAGCAAGTGACAGAAAAGCAAGTTGCCGAAGGCTTTTCTAAATAACTTAAATATAAGGGAGCAACTATAGTACAGCAAGGATAGTTGATGGGGATGCTTTCTGATTTGTTAATTTAAAAAACATAAATGACCCTGGTGTGGCGGTGCATGCTTGTAATCCCAGCTTTTGGGAGGCTGAGACAGGTGGATTATGGTTCGCAGACAGCCTCAGCTACTTAGTGAGGCCCTGTTTCAAAATAAAGAATAAAAAATAGGGCTGGGAGCATAGCTTGGAGGCAGAATGCCCCTGAATTCCATCTCCAGTACTGCAAAAAACAAAACAAAACAAACAAAAAACAATGAAAAACTTAGATGGGAAGATATACGTTGTGGTCATTAAATATAAAAAGGCCACCACATTGGTGACTAATTTGAGGAAATAATTATAAATATAATAATAACATAACTGTTGAAGAATCTACTTAAAAATAAAGAAATTTTAGGTATAAAATTAGTTTACAAAGAAATGCGGTATAAAATGATGGAATATCAAATATCGATAAGCAGGATATTGGAAATTCCAAGTAACAACCTAAAGTGTGTGAACCCTTGTTCTCAGAATGTATTACACTGCTACCTCCTTCAGCAGTAAGCCTCCTAAAAACCGTTATTGAAAAGAAATGTAATTAGAAGGAAGGAAACTCAGCACAAGACATTTTTCAAGAGGCAGAATGTATTCATCTTATTAAGTGTTCAATTTTAGCTTGGTGATTTACTGAGGGTATAGAAAACTTGGATATGGTGCAGAATAGAGAAATAAAAAGAGACAGAAAATAGATAAAAAGGAAAAGGAAATTTAACTTGAAAAAATATAAGATAGAGATAAAGTAGTGGGACTGGCCTTTCTAAAGGAGACCAATGTGATTTTGAAATTAGCAGAAATGGCTATGGGATTGTGTTTGAAATATATAGTTTTCTAATTTTCCAGAGCTAAACCAAGTGCCTCAGAAGAACCATCCTTCCTAAAGCATATCCCAACTTGGTGCTCCCGATCATCTTTCAGAATGTGTAGCCATTCCAGAACAGAAAATGAACATCCCGTAGTCCTTGGGGGTTGAACTCAAAAGCCAATAATCAAAATTCCTCCTTACATCCCTTAGGTGACTCACAGTCTGTCTCATTTCTATTTATCTTCATTTTTCTTGGGTTTATCTACTTCATTCTTGTTATCTCAAAACTTACAAGCTTTCTAAGTTGCTTCTCCCTAAAGCCTATGTGAATGGCTTCACTCTGGTTCCTCTATCTACATCCTAATGTTGTTCCTCTATCTACATCCTAATGTTTTGAGTGTAGGTCTTCCTATCCTATTGACAACATATGTTCCCCCAAATTACATTCATTTTTCTTTTTTAAATATACCTTTATAGGTGCATTGTCATCTCCCATCATGATGAAGTTCTAAGTGATAAAGGACACAAATGCTCAGTGCACATTTTCAGCTTCCCCTTGTCTCCCTCTTTATTCCCTCCCCTTCCCTATAAGGACATTGAGAAGGGCATTGGTAACTTCACATATGTATATAAAGTCACATTTTTAAAAACAGAGAATCTGATTAATTTTGGCTAAAATTGAACTTCCTTGCGTGGGTAAGTTTCCTCTCTGGTTTTAGTCAGTAGTTGCCAGTTAGAAGGTAGAGTTGGATCCTGTGTCTGTCTTTCTTGGCTGCCTCCATCAACAAATCCCAGTGAAGAGATAAAAGAATGAACTGTAAGTCAAAAGCATTGAAAAATTGCAGCAGTGAATGCTGTCTTATTTATTAAAAGTTGAAATTGCAAATTAGTTCAGTAACTATGGAGATCGGTGTGGGGATTCCTCAGAAAACTGAGAATGGATCCACCATATGCTCTGCCTATACCATTCAGGGGTATCTTTTCAAAAGTATTTAAATCAGAGAACTATAGTAATATATGGATATCCTGGTTCATAGCAGCAAAATTCCCAATAGTCAAATTATGGAACAACCCAGGTGTCCATCAATAGATGAACGAATTACAAAATTATGGGATATCCACATAATTAATTCTACTCAGCAATAAAGAAAAAAATTATGATATTTGCAGAAAAATAGAAGGACTTGGAGAAAATTATGTTAAGTAAGATTAGTCACAGAAAGTGAGGAGGTCATATGTTTTCTCTAATATGCAGAAGCTAAGGAGTAATTGGATACCAGAGGGACCCAGGATAATGGAGAAACTAGTGGAATCAGAGAAGTGGTCTAGTGAAATAAGAGGGGGAAGAATGAGGGTCAATGAAAAAATTACTGCCATCAACATTGTATATACATATGTGAAAATACCAATGTCAATCTCACTACTCTGTGTAGGGAAAAGTCGGGATGGGGAGGAAGCAGGGGTGGTGTTATCAAGTGTTATTTGTGTGTATATCACCATCAATATGAATTATATTATGATGTTGGAATGTAATGTATCAACTGAAGATTAAAAAATAAATAAGACTAGGGATGTAGCTTGAAGGTAGAATGCCCCTGGGTTCAATCCAAGCACCAAAAGCCCCAAATAAACAAACAAACAAACAAAAAATTTTGAACAAAAAATAATAAAAGCTGACTTCAGACTCAGATAATTTGCAGGCATTAACTTGAGCATTGGGAATTAAATTATAGATAAGAAAAACATCCTAGTTTAAAAGAATCTGATAAATCAGAAGTTTTCACAGGAAAAAACTCATACTGTGAGGTTAGTGATAACTTTCTAGAATAGTTCTTGAGAAATTTTGAGAGACAAAGACATTTTGTGAATAATTTTTATTATAGTGTCTCAGTTATTGAAGATGTTGTTCAATTTTCATTCTCTTGATAATTTTGCCTATAATAATTGTGTTCAGTATGCTTAAAAAAATGTGCTTTTCATCTTGGAGTTTCGGATGGGAATGTAAGCCAAAAGAATGTGATAAAAGTTTTAGAAAATAACATTAACTGATTTAATTGAAAATATCTCTGGTTTAAAAAGTACAATTACAACCTGGGTGTGGTGGTACAAACCTGTAATTCCAGAACTTGGGAGTTCTGAGATAGGAGAATCTCAAGTTTGAGGCCAGCCTTGGTAATTTAGTGAAATCCTGCTTCAAAATAAAAATAAAAGTCTGGAGGTGGAGCTTGAAGGTAGAATGCTTCTGGATTTAATCCCCAGTACTAATAAAAGTGTGATAACATAATTTAGGAGAATTTTACAAAGTTTAGCCAAAGATTTTTGAATATTAAATTTATTATTATTAATTTATATTATTATAGTAATTTTTATAATTTATCAAATTGTATTATACCAATTAGAAATTCAAATTAAAGGGTTTTTTTGGTTTTTTTTTTTTTTTACTTTTGCGGTTCTGGGGATGGAACTCGGAGGCATTTGACCTTCAAAGTCATCCCCTGCCCAATTTTTTATTCTTTATTTTGAAACAGGGTCTCACTGAGTTGTGGAGGGCCTCACTTAGTAGCTAAGGCTGTGTGTGAACCACGAACCTCTGGTCTCAGCCTCCCAAATGCTGGGATTACAAGCATGCGCCACCACGCCTGGCTTCAAATTAAGGTTTTTCACATGCCTGTAATCCCAGTATTTGGGAGGCTGAGACAGGAGAATATTAGGTTCAAAGCCAGACTCAGCAACATAATAAGACCCTGTCTGAAAAAAAAAAAAATTGGGCTGGAGAGCCAGGCCTTGTGGCGCAAGCTTGTAATCCCCACGCTTGGGAGGCTGAGACAGGAAGATCGCACAGGTTCAAAGCCAGTCGCGCTGGTTTAAGAGACCCTGTTTCCACATAAAAAGTATAAAATAGGTCTGAGAGTGAAGCCCGGAGGTAGAAGGGCTTCCAGAAACCCCAGTACCACAACAACAACAACGACAACAACAACAACAAAAAAATAGGGCTGGGGGTATAGCTCAAAGGCAGAATGCCCCCAAATTCAATCCCTGGTACAATAACAAAATTAAAAACTTGTACTCATGTGTTACATGTGTATTTAAAAGGCTAATTTCAAAAGTGATATAACATTTTAATTTGGTAAGATGGTCATGACTGGAAGAAATAAAGCTATTTGATCCTAAAATCACTTCAGTGAAAGTGTAATTGATTTGAGGTTTTATCATTCATGTATGTAGTCAATACTTATTTAGTGATGTGTGACAATTTCAGATCTGCAGAGGCCCTTGGTAATCACTAAGAAGTTTTCACTTACCCTTTATGATTTTGTTAATCATCTTAGACTCAAACGATAAGAAGGCAATCTAGATTTGGAGTCAATAAATAAATAATAGGGAGTCAAACATGGGAGAAGTGATTTTCTGCCAAGTGGCAGACATATGTCATTTGCTCTGGACTCCAGGGTGGAGGTTCTTGTGGTAGAGCCTAGATATTCGTAAGCTCTGGACAGTAGAAGCTGAAGAGAGTTCACCAGAGCAGTTCTGTGAAGTGGGTGTGCTTCCAACATTGAAGCCTGGCACAGTGGTGCCATAGCCAAGTGATTTCATCTGGTAAATGTTTCTTCTATATCATCTTGATAAAATGAATTTTATCTTTTATGACTAAAAACTCTGAGAGATATAATAGTTATTTATTTTAGTTTATCTACCCATATAATAGTTTTACTGGAAGTAGCTATTTTAGTTTTTCTCCCATATCATTCTTTCTGTGCAAGTATATAATAAAAATTAATTTATAGAGGAGATAGTTTAAATGTCCCATGGAGTACTTGTGAAGTATGTCTCTACTTTTGTAAAATGGACATAATTTGGGTTTTATGGGTAGGATTTGGGAGTTTATAGAAAACCACAAATCCAGAGAAGTTTTAGTTTCTCTCTTGGCCATACAGTTTATCTTAATAAGTCTCTGGAGAAAAATCAGGCCTCAGATCTCCAAACTGTTTCCAAGAGAAGAAACTAGGCAATGTCAAAAGAAATTGAGAACAATTGTGCCTAAATTAATAAATTATTTCACTTTATAAATAAAAAAATGAACAAGTGCCAGAGCTGAATTGAACGGCTTCTAGAGCTTGTTCTATGCTCTTTCCATTGGGCCAAGCTCCAGGCTTCATGACGGTATTCATGGTCTTCTTTCTTGTATTACCTCTGATGAGTCCTTTAAGAGAAAATGTGGAAACATTCAGGTTGAGGCTTTTTACATTTGCTTTTACCTGCCTCTGTCACTCCTCCTGAAAATCTAGATTTTAAATGAATTTCCTTTTGTCTAACTTCCACTACGAGGAGAAAACCATGCAGTTTACCTAACCAAGTTGCAAGGTATATCCAAATCGAATATTGATTGCTTTCAACATCCCTCATTACCTTAGCCTCCTTATGTCTGGAAACTATCATCAAAATTCCTGCTCTTTTTTTAGGAGGAATCTGTACTCTGTCTTTTCATCCTTTGATAGTTCCCAGCCCATTCTTTACTAATTACTGAAGAAATGGAACTTTTCTGTTTGTCTTTTCAGTTTCTTGTCCTTTTTGTGTGTGTGTCGTACTGGGGATGAAACCCAGGGGTATTCTACCTCCGAGCTACACACCCAGCCCTATTTTTTAGTATTTTTATTTTTGAAACAGGGTCTCACAAGTTATGTAGAGCCTAAGTAGCTGAGGCTATCTGCAAAGCTTGATCCTCCAGTCTCAGGCTCCCGAATGCTGGGATTACAAGCATGAGCCACCACACCCAGCTCTTGTCCAATTTAAAGGAGAGCATTTTTCTGCCTTGGTTTATGTATTCAACAAGTGTCTACTGCAAACACCTTCAAAGTGCCTGGCACTATTCTAGGCTCTAGGGATATCCCTATTAATCAAGCAGAGAAAATTTCTGTCCTTATATAGTTCATATTCTATTAGGGAAGACTAATGATACATCTATTTATTCAGTAAAATTATATGGAAAGTTAGGATATAAGGGCTGGGGAAATACTCAGCAAGACGAGAGGGCAGACTCTGTGGTAGAGAGCACAACATCACATCACATCAGAGAATTGCTGTTAGAAATTTGACACTCTAGCAAAGATGCGGAGAAGAGTAAAGATGGTGAGTTTATATTGAAGATTTTCAAAGAGAAACAGAAAGTTGCAAAACTGTGTTAAATGGATAGTGAATTGAGTTGGGTACTAGTTTATAAAGTAAAATTCCTACTTCGCGCTCACTGAAGACTTGTGAACATTAAAGTGAAACATGTCAGAATAATTGTAGTGTGTGCGTGTGTGTGTTCAGCAAATTCATTTTGGGCTACATAGCTCCAGATGTTTGGAATATGTAAAAAGTTTAATTTAACAAGAATTCTAACTTTAATGTATAAAGAGAAGATTAAAAACGAGGATGCTAGCTGGGCGTGGTGGCGCACACTTGTAATCCCCAGGCTTGGGAGGCGGAGACAGGAGGATGGTGCTGGTTCCAAGCCAGCCTCACTGGCTTAAGAGACCCTGTTTCCAAATAAAAATATAAAATAGGTCTGGGAGTGTCGCCAAAAGATAGAAAGGTTTTCAGGAACCCCAGTACCACCACCAATAAATAAATAAATTAAAGAAAGTAACTATGATTAAAAACCCAGACTCAAAGTTTATTTTCACAAATTCTGATCACAAATACAATTAAATCAATTATTAGACCTGATTTCAAGTCAACTTATTAGTTCAATTGTGTAATATATTTTCAATTAAAACCCTCAATATTTCATCAATGTAGTACTGTTTTTTTTTTTTTTTTTTTTTTGTGTGTGTGTGTGGTACTGGGGGTGGAACCCAGGGACTTTTCTACCTCTGGGCTATACTCCCAGACCTATTTTATACTGTATTTGGAAACAGGGTTTCACTAAGTTGCTGAGAGCCTCACTAAGTAGCTGAGGCTGGCCTCAAACCTGTGGGATCCTCCTGTTTCAGCCTCCCAAGCGCTGGGATTACAAGCATGGGCCACCACCCCTGGCTTGTAGTACTATTTTTGAGTTTACAAAACAAAATATCTGGATGGAGAAATCATTAGATGTATTTTTTATCAAGAGCAAAGAAGAAGACAACTCCCAGTAGGTAATAATATATCCAGTGTCCAAAACAAAGGAAAAATTTAAAAAAATCCTCTTAGATCATGTCCCTCTACTGTAGATTTTACATGTATAAATATGCCCAGATCAGATGTAGGTAGTGTGTTCCCATTCCTCCTCCATGCCTGCACTCTACCTTGTCTCTCAGAGCCTTTACTTCTTCCTTCTCTCAATAAGACCAGCCTGGGCCTCAGGTAACTCATTCTGAAATTCAAGTACCCTTTCTGGGTGGAGGCCCACCTCCCTTTGGAGACCTCTCAGGATCTTTGTCCTAGGGACAAAAAGATTATTGAAAACTTTGTTAGTAACACTGATAACCACACTGACATTTATTTCATACTTAATATATTCTGGAAACTAATACTACATGGTTTAAGTGGATTATCCTTTTTAAGTTTCACTACAGTCATATGAGGTAGATACAATCCTATAATCCTCATTTTGAAAATGATGAAATTGAGCTTTCAGTTCAAGTGGAAGTAATGATAATGTTAGCCTTCTCTTTCTCGCTGGATCAATCACATTGTGATAAGTATTTTCTATATATTTAAAACCTGTAATTTTCTCTTAAATATAATTACTTACTACTCGAAGGACAGGGGACTTGAGAGTTCACATTATGACATGGTTAAAAGGTAGAAATGATGAAAAGTCTTCAGTATGTTCAAACATAAGGCTAAATATATCCTGTAGGTTTGGGAATATGTTTTTATTCCCACCATCAGTAATTTGTTCTTAATACACATTAAAGAATGTACAGTGTGTGGATACAAAGAAAATTAGAATGCTTTAATTTCCAGTAGCTTATTTTTCTTCAAAGATCATGGACTAAACCTACTCTGTTTTCTGGACTTAAATAAGAACTAACTTTTAACTAAGATTTCACTGTGTTTATGTTCAATTTCAGAAATAAGCAAGCATGATCTATTTCCATATAAATATCAATTTGTAGAATATGCTTTTATCAGTGAGTACAGAAAGCCTAATACAATTTTCAAAGACCAACATGAATTAAGCAGTTTCTCTAGATAAGACCCTGAAAGGAAGAAAATGGAACTCATCAAGTGGGCTCATAAAATTAAATTATAAACGGATAAAAGCCACCTCCACCAGACCATCATTTGCAATCTATCTGTTTAACTTAAGAAAAATGACTCTGTACCCCATGTGCAGTACACCTTGCTGAGAAGACATTACCAGAGAATGAATAATTTAAGTGTTGCCTTTGGGATTCAAAGCCCTTGAGTCCCAGACATCCCTGGTCTTCACTGCAGAGGATAGAATAACCAGAGCTGCTGTTCCCAGATAGTTATTTTCTCCCATCTTCTCTACTTTTAATTAGTGGACATTGTATAGTCACTAGTTTGGGTAACTTCTCTAAATTGCTCATATAATTGGTGGCTTTGAAAAGACGTTTTTAAAACAACTGGATATGGCAGCCACACTAACCTCTATCCGCTAGTTATTTAAAAGATGATAGAGGGAAAGTGAGCAAGCTTTATTCTGTGATCACGCGTGCCACATTAAATCAGGACCAAAAAGCAGGGAGCATCATTGGAGTCATTTAATCCATTCCTGTAGTAACGAGGGCCATCAGTTATACTTTATTTCTTTGTGCTTCTTCCAAAAGAGGTTGTCACTTTTAATTGATGTAAGTGATAGAGCCTTCCTGAACTCGGCTGGGGAGTTAGTTCTAGGCTAATGTATTTTCTCAAACTCATTTTATCCCAACTGTGCTTAGAAAGACAGCAAAAAACTTTATTTACTCCTCTCTTTCTCTTAACAAGTCTTTCAAGAATTTCTGTACAACTGTTTAGAAGATTTCACTTCAAGGTATTTAACTCCATTATTTTCATAGAGAAAGGCAAAATATGAAAATTTAAAGTATCATCTCCCCAAAAGATACTGTATAAGCTATGACATCCTCAGGGGTACCCTGGCTTTATCCTGTTCCTTTTTTCTTTGTCCCATTTCTAAATTTCACCAAACAATGAATAGGTACCTTATTAGAAAAATGGAAAGATGAAATGAATAGGTAATTTTCAGAAGAGAGATTTAAAAAAATCTCATTTGTAAGCCAGAGAAATAAAAATGACAGTGGATATAACAAGTGGCATCTTTTTAGACAGTCGAGGTGATGGCAAGGCTTGAAAGTAAGACAGAGCCGGGCGTGGTGGCGCACGCTTGTAATCCCCGCGCTTGGGAGGCGGAGACAGGAGGATCGCGCAGGTTCGGAGCCAGCCTCGCTGGTTTAAGAGACTGTTTCCACATAAAAATGTTAAAAAATGGGTCTGGGAGTGTAGCCCGTGGGAGTGTATACCGGAGGTAGAAGGGCTTCCAGGAACCCCAGTACCACCAAAAAAAAAAAAAAAAAAAAAAAGAAAGTAAGACAGGGACCACTGTAGGAAGAAAGGGCAAATGCATGGCTGGGCTGTAACTCATAGCTCCTTAGCTGCTCAAGGCCTGGTATGTGCTTATCAACTTCAGAGACCAGTACATCATACCTAAAGGGTGAAATTATTGAGTAGTCACCAGAAACAGCAAATTCTCAGGGTTCCTGACTAGTTAATTACCCTTCCATGTACATTCTTTTACTCTCCACCTATGTGATCTTTTAACAGCTGTATAATTCAGCAGTATCACAAAGCAGAAACGTATAAATAGGATGTATGTAACCTGGGTATGAAAAACTAATTTAGCTCCAGGGTGACAGACCTTGCCTTCCTTGAAAGTTAAAAGTGCTCTCACAGGAAAACAAGGGGGAAAAATCATCTTTTGAAAGGTACCTAGAGCCAATTAACATTCCTAAACCCTTAGAAAAGGGAACCCCATGCAATGGTCCTGCTCACATGAATAAAAGCTAGTTCTCTCCCTTTGTCCTGAGAGTCAACCTCCTGGGTCAATGCTGTGCCTCTTTTTCTGCCTAGATGAAAACGGTCTGATAAAGAAGCACACCTATAATCCAAGTAATTGGGAGACTGAGACAAAAAGATCACAGGTTCAAGGAGACCAGCCTCTGCAATTTAGCGAGATCTTGTTCCAAAGTTTATAAAAAGAGCAGCCACCATGGATATCAATGTGGAGATTCCTCAGAAAATCCCTAAAATGACTAAAATAAAACTATTGCAGTATTGCCCTCATATCCATGTTTGTAACAGCACGATTTGCAATAAAAATTATGGAGCCAACTTAGGTATCTTTTAGTAAATGGATGGATTACAAAAGTATGGGTAATACGATAGAATTCTATTCAGCAATTAGAAAGAACAAAATTATGTCAACTGCAAAAAAATGGATAGACCTGGAGAACATTATATTAAGTGAGATTAGCCAGTTTTATAATTAGATATAAAATGTTCCCTAAACATCTCACTTTTTAATGTTTGGAGCTGATGTAATTGAGTCTTGAGGGTTGTAAACTCAGAAAAAGACAAATCCATTGTACCTGGGTGGTACCTGGTAGGCCAGTGGGATGCGGCTGGAGGAGGTGTTCCCTGGGGCTGTGGCCTTGGGGATTATATAAATGACTCCTCCTTCCCCGGCTCACTCTCTTGCTTTTGGCCTCCATGATGCAAAGATCACAGCCAACGTTCTCTCCCTCTGCCTCCTGCTTCCATGCTCTCAGATTCATGGTCTCCAACTTTACAAGGACTGAGCCTGAAACTGGAAGAAAATAAATATTTCCTCGAAGATATGTGGTCACATACTTAGAGCATGGCTGCAAGAATGCTGGCAGATACAGCCAGTCACAGAATGTGAGAGCTTATATATTTTTTTCATATGCCAGAATAATCAGGATACAAGAGGGATGTTAAATAATGCAAAAGAAATTTCAGTAGCTGGGTGTGGTGGCTCATGCTTATAATCCCAGTGCTTGGAGGCTGAGACAGGAGGATCACACAGGTTTGAAGCCAGCCTCAGCTACTTAGTGAGGCTCTCAACAACTTAGTGAGACCCTGTTTCCAAACGAAATATAAAATAGTTCTGGGAGTATAGCCCGGAGGTAGAAAATCCCTGAGCTCCATCCCCAGTACCACACACACAAAAAGAAAGAAAGAAAGAAAGAAAGAAAGAAAGAAAGAAAGAAAGAAAGAAAGAAAGAAAGAGAGAAAGAATTTCTAGTGCAGTGAGAGAGGTGGGCTGTGGGAAGGTGTGGAGGGTGGATTAATGAAGAAAACACTTTCATGGACATTTCTTAGTATCGTGTATTGGAAAGGGGAAGGGTGGGAGGGAGCTGGGGGAAAGCTCCCCAGATCCTGTGGGCATATATATTCCTATCATTCTGAACTACATTGTGATGTGAGATTATAATGCACCAGTAAAGATATTTAGGAATAAAACAAAATTTAAAATATTGAAAGAAGGGATGGGGCATGCTTTGGAGGTAAAATTACCCGAGTTCAGTCCTAGTGACGGCTCCACCCCCAACAAAGTCCAAAATTTGTCTTCTGGACATATATGCCTAAGCAAGCAGAGTTTGGAAAAATACCTGACTGCTGAGTACGTGGTGGCACCTAGAATGGAGTGTGCAGAGGAGGGCATGGAAGCTCTGCATCCCTTCCCATATACTTTGCCCCCAGGTAGTTTTTCATCTGTTTGGTCATTTGTATTCTTTAAAAAATCTTCTGTGACAAATCAGCAATTACAAGTGAAGGCTTCCACTAGCTTCTTCCACAGAGGAGCAGCTGTCCTGAGAATAAGGTTGTAGGAACCCCCAATTTAAAGTCCCTTAGGCATCAGTACAGATTAAACAGGCTGGAGCTTGTGATTCACATCTGAAGTGGGGTGCAGTCTTGTGTGACTGAGACCTTATCATCTAAAATCTGATGCTCTAAGTTGCTATGTTGGAATTGAATTCAATTATAGGATGGCCAGTTAGTAGAATTGCCCCCACATATTTTAGTAACCAGGATTTTATACATTTGTAACTGTGTAATAGGATAAAACATTTTTTTCTGTTATAAAGAAATCAACCCAAATGTATATCCACTTGGAACCTGGGAATGTACTCTAATTTGGAAATAAATGTAGCAGATGTTAAGAATCCAAATGAGATCAAACTGGGTTCAAATGGGCCTTAAGTCAACTGAAAGTGTTCTAATAAGAGACGAAAGAAAACACACAGACACAGAGATAAGAAGGCCCTGTGCTAGTGGAGGAAGAATTTGCAGTTTTGTTGGCAAATCTAGAGTAATCCTGGGGCCTCTACAAATTGGAGCTAGCAAGGAAAGATCCTTCCCTTTGGGCATAGAAAGAGTTTGATCCTGCTGACTCTTCAGTTTTGGGCTTTTTGATTATAGAACCATGAGAAGAAACTCTTGTTGTTTTAAGCCACAGAGTTTGTGGTATTCTGTTGTTTCAGCCCTTGGCAACAATTATAGTCCGTACGGCACATCAAAAGTCATTTCAAAACAATCTCAGATTGGTTATATACTTATATATGCCATTTATTAATAAAAATGAGAAAGCATTTCTTAGTCTATTATTATTGTATATAGTGCTTGGTGATTTATTTTTATCAGAACTTAGAATTACAACATCTCATGGTAAGTTATGAGCCCCAGATCTAGAGTCAGAGGTGATATATTCCAATTAAGCTCTGTATAGTTACTAGCTATATAATCCTGGGCATTTTGTTGTTGTTATTGTCTGCAGTACTGGGATTTGAGCCCAGGGGCATGTTGCCTATGAAGTACACCCCAGCCCTGTTTTTTATTCTTTATTTTGAAACAGGGTTTCACCAAGTAACTGAGGCTGGCCATGAACCTGTGATCTTCCTCTCTCAGCATCCCAGGCAGATAGATTACAAGCATGTACCACCACGCCCAGCATCTGTAGATTACAAGCATGTGCCACCATGCCCAGCATCTGTAGATTACAAGCATGTGCCACCATGCCCAGCATCTGAGCAATATATTTTAACCTCTCTGAGCATCCATTCTCTCACCTGTTAGTGGGTGATAATAGTATTTATCTTCTGAGGTTGTGTAGAAGTTAACAACTGGTTAACATATTTTAAATGCCTAGAGCTGTGCCTAGTATTCAATAAATATTTGCTAACATCATTTCCTGTGGGGAGCCATTAAGGTCTTCCCCTTATCTTTACTAAAAGCATACTTCTGACTGTCCTCCAACCAGAGTCAACAAGGTTTGGGGCCTTGAAAGCTTCAAGGTTACTAATGCTAATAATGATATTGTTCTGCCTGAGCTAAGACTAGGTTTGTATTGTATCAGGGTATTGTTTGACCTGCCCGGACTTTGGAGTTTTTCCCTCCAGGGTAAAATAAAGCTAAAAACTATAAATACCACAAGAGAAGAAGCCCCAGTGTCGGCCAGTAGAGATATTGACCTGGGAGTTGACTGGCGATCCTTCCATGCTTAGGAATAAATAATATTTGGAATTTAATTTTTAAGAGTTATATTATTTCATCCTCACTCCTCTCTTCAGAACCCATACTTTTGCTGGCTGGCTCTGGTAATTTCCTAAGGATACTAATCTTTATCTCTTCATTGTATTTTCAATAGAATGTACATGTAAACCAGGTCATATTTATTGTGCCTAGAATGCACAGATAATATAGGCTGATAGGGAGGGGTTGTCCACTCCCAGATAATTTCATTTTAATGTCTTACACAAAAATTATACTATTAGATTTATAATTATATTAAATAGATTAGATATATTTTATTATTTGGCTATTTACATTGTTATTGTACTAGTTCTATTGTTATAACATTTATCAATTAACAGTTAAATTATTCAAAATTTTCTAGAATGGCAGATGTCAAGTTACCAAAAATTTTGGCTATTTATTTAATTTTTTACTGAATTTTATAATATTTTAAAAAAATGTAATTCTGAGGGAGGGGAGAAAATCCTTTATTAGAGATAATGTGAAGTATTATGAGTTATTTTACTCCTTTATGTAGTAAACATGTTCTTGTTTATTTATTAACTGGATATTTGTTATCATTCATATTGCTACAACATTTGCAAACAACTTTGTTTTACTTAGGTCACATGACCTTTTTGAATTTTCTAAGCACATCTTCTTTTTTAGTTATGATTAATTTCACTCAGATAGCTGAGCTTTCATGAAATCCTTATTAGCTAAAGGCTATATTAAATAGTAATATTAGAGATCCTGTATTTAACATATTTCAGTGATAGAAAAAAGACAACACAGAAGATTGATCATTTTTGTAAGGTCACACATCTTTTACACCCACATTGCCCACCTTCTCCCTTTCATTTTTAGTTCAAGTCCACTGTGATCTTTACAAGTGTGCTCTAGTTTAGAGATGAAATAATAAATTTATTAGAGATGAAATAATTAATTTATTATTTATTATGCTGTCTTCATGTAACAGTTACATCCCCAGAAGTAGATAAAAATTGGTCCTATTTGTTATCCTTAATTTTTTATATAATTCTAATTGACTCCACAGTTCTCAAATTCTTTATTAAGTTCATTGCTTAATGTGAACAATTGTATCAGCACATTTTTATGAAGTAATTTTATGAAAAATTATCAAGAATAACTCATGTCCAACTGAATATTATTGTATACAGAATACTGATGAACTTAAATATTGCTTTAAGATCTATAAATCTTTTGGTGCTTCTATTCTTAAAGATGTTTAGCATAAATCTTGTAAAATTCATATGGGATCAGAGTCTGCCACGGGGTTAGGCCGATGCTGGGGCCAATGGCCAGCATCGAAGCCTTCCATGAGGGAAGGCCAGTGCTGGAGAATCCAAGACCAGGATCGGAGCCTGCCGAGGAGTTAGGCCAGTACTGGGGCCAGTGAGGCTGGGATCGGAGCCTTCTGTGAGTCAAGGCCGGTGCTGGAGTCTAAGAGGCCAGGATTGAAGCCTACCGAGGGGTTAAGCCTGTGCTGGGGCCAATGGCCATCATCTGAGCCTGCTGTGGTGCGAGGCTTTTGCTGGGGCCTCCGAGTCTGAGATTGGAGACTGCCGAGGAGTTAGGCCAGTGCTGGGGCCTCCGAGGCCGGGATTGGAACGTGCCGAGGGGTTAGGCCGGTGCCAAGGCCAGCGTGGCCGGGAACGGAGCCTGCCGTGAGGCAAGGCCCATGTTGGGGCCTCCGAGGCCAGGATCGGTGCCTGTCGAGGGGTTAGGCCAGTGACGGGGCCAATGCCCGGCATCTGAGCCTGCCATGAGGCAAGGCATGTGCTGGGGCCTCCGATGCCGGGATCGGAGCCTGCCGAGAAGTTAGGCTGATGCTGGGGCCAGCAGCTAACATCGGAGCCTGCAATAGGCAAGGACGGTGCTGGGGCCTCCAATACCGGGATCAGAGCCTGCTGAGGAGTTAGGCTGGTGCCGGGGCCAGCGGCTGGCATTGGAGCCTTTCGTGATGCAAGGCCACTACTGAGGCCCCCTAGGTCAGGATCAGAGCCTGCCGAGGGGTTAGGCTGGTGCTGGGGCCAGTGAGGCTAGAATTGGAGCCTGCTATGAGGAAAGGCTAGTCCTTGGGCTATCGAGATCGGGATCAGAGCTGGTTGTGAGTCAAGGCTGGTACTGGGGGTTCCAAGCATGTGATCTGAGCCTGCAGAGCAGTAAGGCCAGTGCTCAGGCCAACAACCGGCATCGGAGCCAGCCATGAGGCAAGGACACTACTGAAGACCCCGAGGCCGGAATCGGAGCCTGCCGAGAGGTTAGGCCACTGTTGGGGCCAGCGAGATCAGGATCAGTGCCTGCCAAGGGGTTAGGCCTGTGCCAAGGCCAGCGTGGCCAGGAACAGAGGCTGCTGTGACGCAAGGCCGGTGCTGGATCCTTCGATGCCGAGATTGGAGCCTGCCAAGAATTTAGGCTGATGCTGGGGCCAGCAGCCAGCATCAGAGCCTGCCGTAGGCAAGGACTGTGGTGGGGACTCTGAGGCCGAGATCAGAGCCTGCCTAGGGGTTAGGCTGGTGCCGGGGCCAGCGAAGATGGGAACGGAGCCTGTCATGAGGCAAGGCTGGTGCTGGCACCTCCACGGACGGGATCGGTGCCTGTTGAGGGGTTAGGCCAGTGACGGGGCCAATGCCCGGCATCTGAGCCTGCCATGAGGCAAGGCCGGTACTGGGGCCTCCGAGGCCAGGATCAGAGCCTGCCGAGGAGTTAGGCTGATGCTGGAGCCAGCAGCCAGCATCAGAGCCTGCCATCGGCAAGGATGGTGCTGGGGACTTCAAGGCCGGGATCAGAGCCTGCCGAGGAGTTAGGCCAGTGCCGGGACCAACGGCTGGCATCGGAACCTTCTGTGAGGCAAGGCCGCTACTGAGGCCCCCTAGGCCAGGATCAGAGCCTGCCAAGGGGTTAGGTCGGTGCTGAGGCCAGCAAGTCTGGGATTGGAGCCTGCCATGAGGCAAGGTTGGTACTGGGGCTTCCAAGCCCGGGATCGGAGCCTGCAGAGCGGTAAAGCCGGTGCTGGTGCTAACGTCCGGCATCGGAGCCAGCCATGAGGCAAGGGCACTACTGAGGCCTCCGAGGTCGGGATCAACGCCTGCCGAGGGGTTAGGCTGGTTCCAGGAACAGCAAGGCCAGGATCGGAGACTGCTTTGAGGCAAGGCCGTTGCTGGGGCCTCCGAGGCCAATATTGGAGCCTGCCGAGGGGTAAGGCCAGTACCGGGGCCAGTGGCCAGCATCGGAGCCATCTGTGAGGCAAGGCAAGTACTGAGGCCCCCGAGACCAGGATCGTAGGCTGCTGAGGAGTTAGGATGGTGCCGGGGCCAGCGAGGCCGAGATCAGAGCCTGCTGAGGGTTTTGACTGGTGCCAGGGCCAGCGAGGCCTGGATCAGAGCCTGCTGAGGTGCTAGCCAGTGCTGGGGCCAGCAAGGCTGGAATCGGAGCCTCCTGTGAGGCAAGGCCAGTCCTTGGGCTATTGAGGTCGGGATCGGAGCCTGTCAAGAGCCAAGGCCAGTATTGGGGATTCTGAGGCCGGGATCGGACACTGCAGAGCAGTAAGGCTGGTGCTGGGGCCAATGGCAGTCATCGGAACCAGCCATGAGGCAAGGCCACTACTGAGACTTCTGAGGCCGGTATCGAAGCCTGCTGAGGGGTTAGGCTGGTGCTGGGGCCAGCGAGGCTGGGATAGGAGCCTGCTGTAAGACAAGGCCAGTGCTGGGGCCTCCAAGGCAGGGATCGGAAACTGCCAAGGGGGTAGGCCGGTGCCAGGGCCAGTGGCCAGCATTAGTGCCTGCCATGAGACAAGGCTGGTCCTGGGGCCTCCGAGGCCAATATTAGAGCCTGCCAAGAGGTTAGGCTGCTTCTGGGGCCAATGAGGATGGAATTGGAGCCTACCTTAAGGCAAGGCCAGTTCTGGGGCCTCAGAGGCCAGGATCGGAGCCTGCCGAGGGTTTAGGCCAGTGCTGTGGCCAGCAAAGCCGGGATTAGAGCCTGTTGTGAGGCAAGGTCTGTGCTGGAGCATCAGAGGCAGGAATCGGAATCTGCCAAAGGGGTAGGCCATTGCTGGGGCTAGCGGCCAGCATCAGAGCCTGCTGTGAGGCAAGGCCAGTGCTGGAGCTTCCGGGGCCGGGATCGGAGCCTTTCTATGGTTAGGTCAATGCTAGAACAAGCGAGGCTGCTATCAGAGCCTGCCATGAGACAAGGCCAGTGCTGGGGACTCCGAGGCTGATATTGGAGCCTGCCAAGGTGTTAGGCCACTGCCAGGGCCAGTAGCCAGAATCGGAGCCTACCTTTAGGCAAGGCCGGTTCTGGGGCCTCTGAGGCCAGGATCAGAGCCTGCCAAGGGTCTAGGCCAGTACAGAGGCCAACAGCCATCATCGGAGCCTTCTGTGAATCAAGTCCACTACTGAGGACTCCAAGGCTGGGATCAACGCCTGCCAAGGGGTTAGGCCGTTGCCAGGGCCAACGAGGCCAGGATAGGAGACTGCTTTGAGGCAAGGCCGGTGCTGGGGGCTCCGAGGCCAATATTGGAGCCTGCCAAGGGGTTAGGCCAGTGCTGGGGCCAGTGGCCAGCGGCCAACATCAGAGCCTTCCATGAGGCAAGACCACTACTGAGGCCCCAAGGCCAGGATCGTAAACTGCTGAGGGGTTAAGTCGGTGCCGGGGCCAGTGGGGCCATGATAAGAGGCTGCCGAGGGCTTAGGCCGGTGCCGAGGCCAGCGTGGCCGGGAACGGAGCCTGCCATGAGGCAAGGCCAGTGCTGGGGCCTCTGAGGCTGATTTCGAAGCCTTTCGACAGGTAAGACTGGTGACATGGCAATGCCCGGCATCTGAGCATGCCGTGAGTCAAGGCCGGTGCTGGGGTCTCAGATGCAAGTATTGGAGCCTGCCAAGGGTTTAAGCCAGTGCCGGGGAAAGCAAGGCCTTGTTTGGAGCCTGCCATGAGACAAGGCCAGTGCTGGGGCCTCCTAGGTTGAGATTGGAACCTGCCGAGGGGTTAGGCCAGTGCCGGGGTCAATGGCCAGCATCTGAGCCTGCCGTGAGTCAAGGCCGGTGCGGCGGCCTCTGAGGCTGGGATCGGAGCCTGCTGAGGGTTTAGGCCAGTGCCAGGGCCAGTGAGGCCAGGATCGGAGACTGCTTCGAGGTAAGGCCGGTGCTGGGGCTTCCGAGGCCAATTTTGGAGCCTGCCAAAGGGTCAGGCCAGTGCTGGGGACAGTGGCCAGCATAGGAGCCTTCCATGAGGCAAGGCCACTACTGAGGCCCCTGAGGCCGTGATCGTAGCCTGCTGAGAGGTAAGGTTGATGACGGGACCAGCGAGGCCAGGATCGTAGCCTGCGGAGAGGTTATGCCAATACCGGGGCCAGTGTGGCCGGGATGGGAGCCTGCCATGAGGCAAGGCTGGTGCAGGGGCTTCCGAGGCCAGGATCACAGCCTGCCAAGGGGTTAGACCGATGCTGGGGCCAACAGCTGGCATCAGAGCCTGCCGTGAGGCAAGGCCAGTCATTGAGCCACTGAGGTTGGGATCCAAGCCTGTCATGAGGCAAGGCCTAGTACTTGGGCTTCCGAGGCTGGGATCGCAGGCTGCAGAGCAGTAAGGCGGTGCTGGGGCCAACAGCCAGCATTGGAGCCTTCCATGACGCAAGGCCACTACTGAGGCTCTCAGGCCGATATCAGAGCCTGCCGAGGTGTTAGGCCGGTGCTGACGCCACCGGCCAGCATCGGAGCTTCCCATGAGGCAAGACCAGTGCTGGGGCCTCTGAGGTTGGGATTGTACCCTGCCGAGGGGTTAGGCCAATGACGGGGCCAGCAAGGCCGGGATCGAAGCCTGTCAAGGGGTTAGGCCAGTGCCAGGGCCAATGCCCAGTGTCTGAGTCTGCCATGAGGCAAGGCCAGTGCTGGGGCCTCCGATGGTGGGATCGGAGCCTGCTGAGCGGTTAGGCTGATCCTGGAGCTAGCAGCCAGCATTGGAGCCTGCCATGGTACAAGTACAGTGCTGGGGACTCTGAGGCCGGGATCAGAGCCTGTCAAAAGATTAGGGTGGTGCCGGGGCCAGCGGCCGGCATCGGATCCTTCTGTGAGGCATTGTCACTACTGAGGCCCCCAAGGACAGGATCAGAGCCTGCCGAGGAGTTAGGTCGTTGCTGGGGCCAGCGAGTCCAAGATCGGAGCCTGCTGTGAGGCAAGGCCAGTGCTGGGGCCTTCAAGGCTGGGATCGGAGCCTGCCGAGGTGTTAGGCTGGTGCTGGGGTGAGCGAGACTGGGATCAGAGCCTGCCATGAGGCAAGGCCAGTCATTGGGCCACTGAGATTTGGATCTGAGCCTTTTGTGAGGCAAGGCCTTGTACTGAGGCTTCCTAGGCCGGGAACGGAGGCTGCAGAGCAGTAAGGCTGGTGCTGGGGCCAACGGCTGGCATCGGAGCCTTCTGTGAGGCAAGGCCACTACTGAGGCCTCTGAGGTCGGTATCGGAACCTGCTGAGGGGTTAGGCCGGTGCTGGTGCCAGCGGCCAGCATCAGAGCTTCCCACAAGGCAAGGCCGGTGCTGGGGCCTCCAAGACAGGGATCAGAGCCTGCTGAGGCGTTATGCTGATGCCGAGGCCAGCGAGGCTGGGATCAGAGCCTACAGCGAGGCAAGTCTGTGCTGGGGATTCTGAGGTTGGGATCAGAGCCTGACAAGGGATTAGGCCGGTGTCATGGCCAGGGAGCTCATGATCGGATCCTGCCATGAGACAAGGCCGGTGCAGGGGCCTCCAAGCTGCAAGGTCAGGATCAGAGTCTGCCGAGAGGTTAGACCAGTGCTGGGGCCTCAAAGGCAGGGATTGGAGCCTGCCGAGGTGTTAGGCCAGTGCTGGGACCAGCAGCTACCATCGGAGCCTGCCCTGAGGCAAGGCCGGTGCTGGGGCCTCTGAGGCCAGGACTGGAGTCTGCCGAGGGGTTAGGCCAGTGCTGGGGCCAGAGAGGTCAGGATCAGAGCCTGCCGAGAGGTTAGGCCGGTGCTGGGACCAGCAGCTACCATCAGAGCCTGCCCTGAGGCAAGGCCGGTGCTGGGGCCTCTGAGGCTGGGACTGGAGTCTGCCGAGGGGTTAGGCCAGTGCTGGGGCCAGTGAGGCCAGAATTGGAGCCTGCCGTGAGTCAAGGCTGGTGCTGGGGTCTCAGAGGCCAGGATTGGAGCCTGCCAAGGGGTTAGGCCAGTGCTGGGGCCAGTGAGGCCAGAATCGGAGCCTGCTGTGAGTCAACGCTGGTGCTGGGGTCTCAGAGGCCAGGATTGGAGCCTGCCAAGGGGTTAGGCCAGTGCTGGGAACAGCGAGGCCTTGTTTGGAGCCTGCCATCAGGCAAGGCCTGTGCTGGGGCCTTTGAGGCTGGGACTGGAGTCTGCCGAGGGTTTAGGCCGGTGCTGGGGCCAGTAGGCCGGAATCGGAACCTGCCGTGAGTCAAGGCCGGCGCTGGGGCCTCCGAGGCCAAGATCGGAGCCTGCCGAGGGGTAAGGCCGATGCTGGGGCCAATGGCCGGCATCGGAGCCAGCCATGAGGCAAGGCCGCTACTGGGGTCTCCAAGGCAGGGATCGAAGCCTACCGAGGAGTTATGCCTTTGCCAGGGCCAAAGGCTGGCATCTGAGCATGCCGTGACACAAACCTTTGCTGGGGCCTCTGAGGCCAGTATCAGAGTCTGCCAAGGGGTTAGACCAATGGTGGGGCCAGTGGCCATCATCGAAGCCTGCCATGAGGCAAGGGCAGTGCTGGAGTCTCTGAGGACGGAATCGGCACCTGCCGAGGGTTTAGGCCGGTGCTGGGGCCAGTGAGACCGGGATCGGAGCCTGCCATAAGTCAAGGCCATTGCTGGGGTCTTAGAGGCCAAGATCGGAGCCTGTCGTGGGGTTAGGCCGATGTTCGGGCCAGTGGCCAGCATTGAAGCCTGCCATGAGGCAAGGCCAGTGCTGGATACTCCGAGGCCAGGATCAGAGCCTGCCAAGAGGTTAGGCCAGTGCCCAGGTTAGCAAGGCCTTGATCGGAGCCTGCCATGAGACAAGGCTAGTGCTGGGGCCTCCTAGGCCGGGATTGTAACCTGCCGAAGGGTTAGGCCAGTGCCAGGTCCAGTGGCCTGCATCTGAGCCTGCCGTGAGTCAAGGCCAGTGGGGCGGCCTCCGGGGCCAGGATCGGAGCCTGCTGAGGGGTTAAGATGGGGCTGGGGACATCAAGGCTGGGATCGGAGCCTGCCATGAGTCAAGGCCGGTGCTGCAATCTCAGAGGCAAGGATTGGAGCCTACTGAGGGGTTAGGCCGGTGCCGGGACCAGGGAGGCCAGGATAGGAGACTGCTTTGAGGTAAGGCTGGTGCTGGGGCTTCCGAGGCCAATTTTAGAGCCTGCTGAGGGGTTAGGCCAGTGCCAAGGCCAGTAGCCAGCATTGGAGCCTTCTGTGAGGCAAGACAACTACTGAGGTGCCTGAGGCCGTGATTGTAGCCTGCTGAGGGGTTAGGACAGTGCCATGTCCAGCGAGGACGGGATCGGAGCCTCTGAGGAGTTAGGCTGGTACCGGGGCCAGAGAGGCCTTGATCAGATCCTGCCATGAGAAAAGGCCAGTGCTGGGGCCTCCGAGGCCTGGATTGGAACCCGCCAAGGGGTTAGACCAGTGCTGGGGCCAATGGCCAGCATCTGAGCCTGCCGTGAGTAAAGGCCGGTGTGGTGGCCTCTGAGGCCGGGATCGGAGCCTGCAGAGGGGTTAGGCCGGTGCAGGGGCCAATGGCCAACATTGAAGCCTGCCATGAGGCAAGGCCGGTGCTGGAGACTCAGAGGCCGGGATCAGAGTCTGCTGAGGGGTTAGGCCAGTACTTTGGTCAGTGAGGCCAGGATCGGAGCCTGCCATGAGTCAATGCTGCTGTGGGGGTCTCAGAGGACAGGATCAGAGCCTGCCGAGAGGTTAGGCTAGTGCTGGGGCCAGCAGCCAGCATCGGAGCCTGCCTTTGGCAAGGATGGTGCTGGGGACTCCAAGGCCGGGATCAGAGCCTGCCGAGGGGTTAGGCCGGTGCCAGGGCCAGCGGCTGGCATCGGAGCCTTCCGTGAGGCAAGGCCGCTACTTAGGCCCCTAGGTCGGGATTGGAGCCTGCCCGAGGGTTAGGCCAGTGCTGGCACCAGCAGGCAGCATCGGAGCTTCCCATGAGGCAAGGCTGGTGCTGGGGCCTCCGAGGTTGGGATTGTATCCTGCCGAGGGGTTAGGCTGATGATGGGGCCAGCAAGGCTGGGATCGGAGCCTACGGTGAGGCAAGTCCGGTGCTGGGGCCTCTGAGCCCGGGATCAGAGCCTGCAGAACAGTAAGGCCATGCTGGGGCCAGTGAGGCAGGGATCGGAGCCTGGAATGAGGCAAGGCTTGTGCTGGGGCCTCCAAGGCCAGGAACAAAGACTGCTGAGAAGTTAGGACGGTGCCAAGGCCAGCGGCTGGCATTGGAGACTTCCTTGAGGCAAGGCCACTGCTGAGGCCTCCGAGGCTGGGATCAATGCATGCAGAGGGGTTAGGCCAATGCTGGGCCTCAGAGGACTGGATCGGAGCCTGCCGAAATGTTAGGCCAGTGCTGGGCCAGCGAGGCTGTGATCGGAGCCTGCCTTGAGGCAAGGCCAGTCCTTGGGCTATAGAGGTCGGGATCGGAGCCTGTCCGACAGTGATTCTGGTATTGGGGCCTGCCATGAGGCAAGGCCAGTGCAGGGGCCTCCGAGGCCAATAACAGAGCCTGCCAAGGGGTTAGGCTGCTGCTGGGGCCAGGGAGGCTGGAATCGGAGCCTACCTTGAGGCAAGGATGGTTCTGGGGCCTCCGAGGCCAGGATTGGAGCCTGCTGAGTGTTTAGGCCAGTGCAAGGGCCAACGGCCAGCATCGGAGCCTTCTGTGAGGCAAGGCCACTATTGAGGCCTCCTAGGCCGGCATCAATGCCTGCTGAGGGGTTAGTCCGGTGTCGGGGCCAGCATGGCCGGGAACGGAGCCTTCCGTGAGACAAGGCTAGTGCTGGGACCTCCGAGGCCAGGATTGAAGCCTGTCGAGGGATTAGGCCAATGCTGGGGCCTCTGAGGCATAGATCAGAGCCTGCTGTGAGGCAAGGACGGTGCTGGGGCCTCTGAGGCAGGGATCAGAACCTGCCAAGGGGGTAGGCCGGTGCCGGGGCCAGCGGCCAGCATCAGAGCCTGCCATGAGGCAAAGCCGGTGCTGGGGCCTCCGGGGCCGGGATCAGAGCCTGTCCAGGGGTTAGGCCGATGCCGGAACCAGCGAGGCTGCTATTGGAGCCTGCCATTAGACAAGGCTGGTGCAGGGGCCTCCGAGGCCAATATCAGAGCCTGCTGAGGGGTTAGGCCACTGTCGGGGCCAGGGAGGCCGGAATTGGAGCCTACCTTGAGGCAAGGACGGTTCTGGGACCTCCAAGGCCAGGATCAGAGCCTGCCGAGGGTTTAGGCCAGTGCAAGGGCCAACGGCCGGCATCAGAGCCTTCTGTGAGCCAAGGCCACTATTGAGGCCTCTGAGGCTGGCATCAACACATGCCGAGGAGTTAGGCCAGTGCCGGGGCCAGCGTGGCCAGGAACGGAGCATGCCATGAGGCAAGGCCGGTGCTGGGGCCTCCGAGACCAGTATTGAAGCCTGCCGAGGGGTTAGGCCAGTGCTGGGGCCAGCGAGGCATGGATCAGAGCCTGCTGTGAGGCAAGGATGGTGCTGGGGCCTCCGAGGCAGGGATAGAAACCTGCCAAGGGGGTAGGCCGGTGCCGAGACCAGTGGCCACATCAGCCTGCTGTGAGGCAAGTCTGGTGCTGGGGCCTCAGGGGCTGGGATCAGAGCCTGTCCAGGGTTTAGCCTGATGCCAGGACCAGCGTGGCTGCTATCGGAGCCTACCATGAGACAAGGATGGTGTAGGGGCCTCCGAGGCCAATATTGGAGCCTGCCAAGGGGTTAGGTCGCTGCCGGGGCCAGGGAGGCCGTAATTGGAGCCTACCTTGAGGCAAGGACGGTACTGGGGCCTCTGAGGCCAGGATCGGAGCCTGCCGAGTGTTTAGGCCAGTGTAAGGGCCAACAGCTGGCATCGGAGCCTTCTGTGAGGCAAGGCCACTACTGAGGCCTCTGATGCTGGGATCGGAGCCTGCCGAGAAGTTAGGCTATTACTGGGGCCAGCAGCCAGCATCAAAGCCTGCCGTAGGCAAGGAGGGTGCTGGGGACTCCAAGGCTGGGATCAGAGCCTGCCGAGGGGTTAGGTCAGTGACAGGGCCAGTGGCTGGCATCAGAGCCTTCCATGAGGCAAGGCCGCTATTGAGGCCCCCTAGGCTGGGATCAGAGCTTGCCAAGGGGTTAGGTCAGTGCTGGGGCCAGCGAGTCCAGGATTGGAGCCTATCCTGAGGCAAGGCCAATGTAAGGCCCCCCAAGGTCGGGATCAGAGCCTGCTATGAGGCAAGTCCGGTACTGGGCCTTCCAAGCCCGGGATCAAAGCCTGCAGAGCAGTAAGGCCGGTGCTGGGGCCAACGGCCGGCATTGGAACCAGCCATGAGGCAAGGCCACTACTGAAGCCTCTGAGGCCAGGATCAGAGCCTGCCGTGAGGCAAGGCCATTGTTGGGGCCTTAGCAGCTGGGATCGGAGACTGCCATCAGGCAAGGCCAGTGCTGGGTCCTCCGAGGCCTGCCGAGGGGTTAGGCCAGTGCCAAGGCCTGTGTGGCCAGGAACGGAGCCTTCCATTAGGCAAGGCCGGTGCTGGAGCCTCTGAGGCCAGGACCGAAGCCTGTTGAGGAATTAGGCCTGTGCTGAGGCCAGCGAGGCAGGGATCGGAGCCTGCTGTGAGGCAAGGCCGGTGCTGGGGCCTCTGAGGCAGGCATCGGAACCTGCCAAGGGGGTATGCCGGTGCCGGAGCCAGCGGCCAGCATCAGATCCTGCCATGAGCCAAGGCAAGTGCTGGGACCTCCGGGGCCGGGATTGGAGCCTGTCCATACGTTAGGCCGATGCCAGGACCAGCGAGGCTGCTATCAGAGCCTGCCATGAGACAAGGCCGATGCAGGGGCCTTCGAGGCCAATATTGGAGCCTGCCGAGGGGTTAGGCCGCTGCTGGGACCAGGATGGCTGGAATTGGAGCCTACCTTGAGGCAAGCACGGTTCTGGGGCCTCCGAGGCCAGGATCGGAGCCTGCTGAGGGATTAGGCCGGTGCTGGGGCCAGTGAGGCTGGGATCGGAACCTGCCATGAGGCAAGGCCAGTTATTGGGCCACCGAGGTTGGGATCTGAGCCTGTCATGAGGCAAGGCCTTGTACTGGGGCTTCCGAGGCCAGTATCGGAGGCTGTAGAGCGGTAAGGTGGTGCTGGGGCCAACAGCCGGCATCAGAGCCTTCTGTGAGGCAAGGCCACTACTGAGGCCTCAGAGGCCAGTATTGGAGCCTGCTGAAGGGTTAGGCCGATGCTGGCGACAGCGGGCAGCATCAAAGCTTTCCATGAGGCAAGGCTGGTGCTGGGGCCTCCGAGGCTGGGATTGGACCATGCCGAGGAGTTAGGCCGGTGCCTGGACCAGTGAGGCCGGGAACCAAGCATGCCATGAGGTAAGGACAGTGCTGGGGCCTCTGAGACAGGGATCAGAGCCTGCCGAGGGGTTAGGCCAGTGCCAGGGCCAATGGCCTGCATCTGAGCCTGCCGTGAGTCAAGGCCGGTGCGGCGGCCTCTGAGGCCAGGATCAGAGCCTGCTGAGGGGTTAGGCCAGTGCTGGCGCCAGTGGCCAGCATCGGAGCTTCCCATGAGTCGAGGGGTTAGGCCAGTAACGGGGCCAATGCCCGGCATCTGAGCCTGCCATGAGGCAAGGCCAGTGCTGGGGCCTCTGATGCCGGGATCAGAGCCTGCCGAGAAGTTAGACTGATGCTGGGGCCAGCAGCCAGCATCGGAGCCTGCCATAGGCAAGGACAGTGCTGGGGACTCCAAGGCTTGGATCAGAGCCTGCCGAGGGGTTAGGCCAGTGCCGGGGCCAGAGGCTGGCATCAGAGTCTTCCATGAGGCAAGGCTGCTACTGAGGCCCCCTAGGCCGGGATCAGAGCCTGCCAAGGGGTTAGGTCAGTGCTGGGGCCAGCGAGTCTGGGATCGGAGCCTGCCGTGAGGCAAGGCCTGTACTTGGCCCACCAAGGTTGGGATTGGAGCCTGCTCTGAGGCAAGACCGGTACTGGGGCTTCTGAGCCCAGTATTGGAGCCTGCAGAACAGTAAGGCTGGTGCTGAGGCCAATGGCTGGCATCGGAGCCAGCCATGAGGCAAGGCCACTACTGAAGCCTCCAAGGCTGGGATCAGAGCCTGCCGAGTTGTTAGGCCAGTGACGGGGCCAGCAAGGCCAGGATTGGAGCCTACCATGAGGCAAGGCTGGTGCTGGGGCCTCAGAGCCTGGGATCAGAGCCTGCTGGAACATTAGGCTGGTGCCAGGCCAGCGGCCAGCATCAGAGCCTTCCGTGAGGCAAGTCCACTACTGAGGGCCCCAAGGCTGGGATTGTAGCCTGCCGAGGGGTTAGGCTGGTGTGGGGGCCAGTGAGGCTGGGAATGGAGCCTGCCATGAGGCAAGGGCAGTGCTGGGGCCTCAGAGGTCAAGATCAGAGCCTGCCATAAGGCAAGGCTGGTGCTGGGGCCTCCGAGGCCAGGATCAGTGCCTGCCGAAGGGTTAGGCCGGTACCGAGGCCAGCAACGGAGCCTGCTATGAGGCAAGGTCAGTGCTGGGGCCTCTGAGCCAGGATCAAAGCCTGTCGAGAGGTTAGGCCCGGGCCAGGGCCAATGGCTGGTATCTGAGACTGCCGTGAGGCAAGGCCATTGCTGGTGCCTCCAATGCCAGGATTGGAGCCTGCCGAGGGTTTAGGCAGATGCTGGGGCTAGCAGCCATCATTGGAGCCTACTGTGAGGCAAGGATGGTGCTGGGAACTCCAAGGCCAGGATCAGAGCCTGTCAAGTGGTCTACCTGTGCTGGGGCCAGTGGCCGGCCGGAGCCTTCCATGAGGCAAGGCCACTACTGAGGCCCCCGAGGCCGGGATCAGAGCCTGCCAAGGGGTTAGGTCGTTGCTGGGGCCAGAAAGTTCGGGATCAGAGCCTGCTGTGAGGCAAGGCCTGGGCTGGGGCCAGCGAGGCTGAGATTGGAGCCTGCTGTGAGGCAAGGCCAGTCCTTGGGCCACCGAGGTCGGGATTGGAGCCTGTTTTGAAGCAAAGCCAGTACTGGGGCTTCTGAGGCCTGGATCAGAGGCTGCAGAGTGGTAAGGCCGGTGCTAGTATTAGAGCCTGCCAAGGGGTTAGGCCACTGCTGGGGCCAGCGAGGGCGGGGTCGGAGTCTGCTGTGAGGCAAGGCCAGTGCTGGGGCCTCCAAGGATGGGATCAGAGCCTGCCGAGGGATTATGACAGTGCCAGGGCTAACGAGGCCGGAATCAGAGCCTGCCTTGAAGCAAGGATAGTCCTGGGGCCTTTGAGGTAGGGATTGGAGCCTTCCAAAGGGTTAGGCCGGTGCTGGTGCCAGCAGCCAGCATCGGAGCTTCCCATGAGGCAAGGCCAGTGCTGGAGCATCCTAGGCAGGGATCAGAGCCTGCCGAATGGTTAGGCCGGTGCCTGGACCAGCGAGGTTGGGAACCAAGCCTGCCATGAGGCAAGGCCACTGCTGGGGCCTCCGAGACAGGGATTGGAGCCTGCCAAGGGGTTATGCCAGTGCCAGGGCCAGCAAGGCCGGGATCGGAGCCTACGGTGAGATAAGTCCAGTGCTGGGGCCTGTGAGGTGGGGATTGGAGCCTGCCAAGGGATTGGGCCGGTGCCAGGGCCAGGGAGCTCATGATCGGATCCTGCCATGAGACAAGGCTGGTGCAAGGGCCTCCAAGGTCGGGATCGGAGCCTGCCAAGGGGTTAGGCCAGTTGCAGGGCCACTGGCTGGCATCAGAGCCTTCCATAAGGCAAGGCCACTACTGAGGTCTCCAAGGCCAGAACCGGAGCCTGCCGAGGGGTTAGGTCAATGCTGGTGCCAGCAGCTAGCATCAGAGCCTGCCGTGAGGCAAGGCCAGTGCTGGCGCCTCCGATGCCTGGTTGGGAGCCTGCCGAGGGGTTAGGCTTGGGCCGGGGCTGGCAGCCGGCATCAGAGCCTTACTTTTGGCAAGGCCACTACTGAGGCCTCCGAGGTCAAGATTTGAGCCTGCCTAGTATTTAGGCCAGTGCCGAGGCCAGCGAGGCTGGGATCTGAGCCTTCCATGAGGCAAGGCTGGTGCTGGGTCCTCCAATTTCAATATCAGTGCCTGCCGAGGGGTTAGGCCAGTGCCCGGGCCAGCAAGGTCGGGATCGGAGCCTGCCATGAGGCAAGGCCAGAGCTGGGGCCTCCAAGGCTGGGATCGGAGCGTGCCAAGGGATTTGGCCGGTGCTGGGGCCAGCCAGGCCGGGAACGGTATCTGCTGTGAGGCAAGGTTGGTGCTGGGGCCTCTGAGGCCAGGAGAGGAGACTGTCGAGGTGTTAGGCCGGTGCCAGGGTCAGCAAGGCTGGCACAGAGCCTGCCCTGAGGCTAGGCCAGTGCTGGGGCCACAGAGGCCGGGATTGGGGCTACCTGAGGAGTTAGACCGGTGTGGAGGCCAGCAAGGCCATAATTGGGGCCTCCCATGAGGCAAGCTCACTGCTTGAGCCAGCAAGGTCTGGATTAGTCCACCGCGTAGCCAGTCCACTACTGGGGCCATCAAGAGTGGGATCAGTATTGCAACACAGCATGCACATCGAAATATCACAGAAAATAAAAACCAATGCTTCCCCTAATCAGAACACCTTTAATAGCACAATTACTCTCAGTCTTTGTACTTTTCTGCAATACCATGGGCATCAACTGCAGACATCCCATCTTTTTGACATTTTTAGGAAAACATAAGAGTATACCAGTTCTTTGTCCAAAATAACCAAAAGTACCAATTCTTTGTCCAAAATAATTAAAAGTTTCTGTAATGGGTGTAAAGTTCAAAGCAAAAAGTCCCAGCAATCATGAGTTGTCACTGAAGACAGTGATCTCCCGTTGTTCCCTAACAGGTGGATGAAGTATGGGATGATCTGGAATGTTTACTATGTTTACTTCATCATTGAAGCTGGGAGCATCATCAGCACTAATACGAGGGTCTTCCATTTTTGCTTGATCCATATGTCGCACCAGCCGCTCAGGTATCCACTGTGCATTATCTTCATCCTGTGAAAAAACAAAAACATGCTTTTCCCCCATATTAGTACAGGTTCAGGACCTTTCCAAATTCCTGTGCAAGGATCTTTCCATTTCACTAAAGCAAAATTTTTTGGAGAATAGATGCAAATATCTATCTGCTGCTGTGCGACCAGTTTTGTCAGCATTCAAGAAATTAAGAATGAAAAGAGCATGATTTAAAGAGTTCTGTGGTGAATGGGGATATAACTGATATAACTCCCCCTTTTTATTTATTTTAAAAAGTGTTGTTTTTAAAGAATTGTGGGCACATTCTACAATACCCTGTCCTTGAGGATTATAGGGTGTACCTGTAATATGCTGAATATTGTATGTATTGCAAAATCATTTAAAAGCCACACTCATATATCCTGAACCATTATCAGTTTTCATGTAGGTAGGAAGGCCTGAGAAAACAAAACATTTCAAACAATGGGAAATCACATGCTTAGCGGCCTCCCCAGTTTGGGCTGTAGCCATAATAAATCCTGAAAAAGTATCAATAGACACATACTTTTGTTTACCAAAGGCAGAAATGTGTGTAACATCCATTTGCCATAAATTATTGAAAACCAATCCCCGTGGATTTACACCTAAATGAGGAACAGGTACTCTGGATATATAAGACATTGTTTAACAATTTGTCGTGCTGCTTCTGGAGTAATTTTGATAATGTAAAGCACTATTTTGATGATGTAAAGAATGTGATCATTGAACTTGTTCCAATTGAGAGGGGTAGACAAATTTTGTAGCATTGTCAGATTACCTTCTGCCAAAGGACCAGGTAAAGCAGAATGTGCTCTTATGTGCCCAATAAAACAAGGGTGTTCGCATGATAAAATCTGAGTTTGAAAATGAAAAAATAAATTACCTATCAATTTATTATGCATATCAATATATGGTACAGTTTTCTAATGTTTGAAGGGCATTAAATATATATAAACTATCAGTATATAAATTAAAGGTGTATCAGATGTTGAAAAACAGCCACTACTGCATGCAATTCTACAACTTGAGCAGACATAAAAGATGTTTGAATTATAGTACTGTTTATTAATTACATAAGATGCCTTACCATTTGAGGAGCCATCAGTAAATACCAAGACCGCTTGAGATATGGAAGTAGCATGATGAATTATCTTAGGAAATATAAGAGCATGTTTATTAACAAACTGTAATAATTTATCATGAGGTAGATGATTGTCAATTCCTCCAATAAAGGATGCAAAAGCAATAGCCCATGAATCAGCATTTTGAAAAAGCCATTGTGCTTGCTGTTTAGTAAAAGGAACACTAATAAGTGAAGGCTCTTTACCAAAATATTTTGTAGATTCTGATCTGACAGAACACACCAAGCAGGCAACTAATTTTCAATATGGCATTAAGACTCTGCTTGGAGTAGTGGGTAAATGTATCCACATTAATGGTCCATCCTGCCACAAAACAGCAGTGGGTGTATGTGCTGATGTCAGTATATAAGTGGCCCATTCTTTAGCATAATCACTGTACTGTTTTCTTTGACATTCAATAGCCAATTCAAGTTTTTAAGAGTAGCACGTCCTTCCTCTGTTAAGATCCGAGAGGAAGTTGGGATTGAGTCACCTTTTAAAATATCAAATAAGGGTTTTAATTCTCCAGCAGTAATATTTAAAGATGGTCTTAGCCAATTAATATCTCCTAAAATTTTTTTGAAAATCATTTAAGGTTTTTAAATTATATTCACGTAATTAATTTTTGTGGCTTAATAGTCTTGGGATGAAGAATGTTTCCCAAGTAAGTATATGGTGGTTCTCTTTGTACTTTTTCTGGAGCTATAATCAAACCATTATTTTGTAATGCAGTTTGTAAGCTAGCATAAGCTGACAACAAAATTCCTTTGTCTGTATATGCTAATAAAATATCATCCATATAATGTATCATATGTACAGATTTATAGGATCTTCTGATAGTAGCTATAGCCTTTGCAACAAATTTTTGACACAGAGTTGGACTATTGGCCATTCCTTGAGGTAGCACTTTCCACTGATATCTTTGCATAGGAGCTCTATAATTTGTTGATCAAACACTTTAGGGCAAATCTCTTACAATCTCGTTGTGCTAAATGTATAGTATAAAAGCAGTTCTTTAAATCTAAAATTATTTTATAATTGTCTTTGGGGATAGCTGATGGATTGGGTAGTCCAGGCTGTAAAGCTCCCATTAATTCCATAGTTTTATTAACTTTCCTTAATCCTGTAACAGTCTCCACTTACCAGATTTTTTCTTAATGACAAATATGGGTGAATTCCGAGGGGAGTTAGATCTTTCTATATGGCCATAGTCAAGCTGTTCCTGTACTAACTGCTCTGTGGCTTTTGTTTTTTCTAATGTTAGGGGCCATTGATCAATCCAAACCGGTCCCTTGTTTTTCCAAGTAATAGGATCAGCATGGAGTACAGGCTGATCAACAGCCCCTTCTAAAAATACCCTAGACCTGCTCGAGGGCATTGTAAATGAGGCTGTAAAGGTTCTATAATACCCTGATTGTTTATCTCTAGACCATTCTCTGGTAAAAGTCCTTGATCAAACATCTGTTGTGTCACTATAGGGCTGGGGCTATAAAGATATACACCCATGTTTTGCATAACATCTCGTCCCCATAAGTTAACAGGAAGTCCTGGAACAATATAGGTTGTAAAACTTCAGTATGGCCTTCCTCATTTCTCCAGGTAAGCCAATAACTGCTTTGTTTGGGGTTTTGCATCTGTCCTATGCCTTTAAGGTGAGTGAGGGAGGAATATTTAGGCCATTTGTTAGGCCATAAATCAGCTGTTATGACAGAAAGATCTGCTCTAGTGTCTAATAACCCTGAAAATTCTTTTTCATTAATAAACAATTTTAATTTTGGTCTCTGAGTTCCAATCGCTTGGACCCAAAAAGCATCTGATGAGCCAAATCCCCTTTGATCTCGTTTAGGTCTCTGAACACTATCATTAGTTTGCACCTGAGGTAGCAATACTAATTGTGCCAGTCATTGACCTACATTAATAACAGCTATACCTTGAGGAAAATGTATCATAATTTTTATTTCTCCTTCATAGTCAGAATCAACTACTCTAGGGGCTACTATAATTTCCTTCATGGTGACACTACTTCATCCTAACAACAAGCCTACTGTCCCTTTAGGTAATGGACCATAAACACCAGTAGGAAGGGCTTGCATTCCCATTTCAGGAGTTAATACTATGCTGCCTGGGGTTGCTCTGAGTAAGACCTGAATGAATTGTTTTCTTGAGGGTAGCCCTACTGTGGTACAAATGTCTGGAGTGCCTCATAACATTGTTGTTGTGGGGCCTGAGGTGGGCCCCTCCTCCCATTTCTCGACAGGAGATGATTCCCTTGCTCATCAGTCCTTGATTTACATTCCTTAGCCCAATGCTTTCCTCTTTTACATCGAGGGCAATAAGCCTGGCTCTCATTTATTACTAGCACTCTGCCTCTGTGGATAGTTCTTAACTAAATGACCATTTTCTTCATATCCATAGCATTTAACCATATTATTCTTAGGTCCCGATTTTTTATGTTGTTGGGAAAGGATTTCTTGTACAATTTTCCCTTGTAATGCCGCAGCCATAGCTAATCCCTGTGTATATGCTGGTCCTATATTGGAACATAACCGAATATAATCAGACAGATTTCCTTTCTTTCTAAAAGGGCATAAGGCTGCTTGGCAAACAGTATTAGCATTCTCAAAGGCTAATTGCTTTATGAGCAATAACCCTGCTTCACTGTCGCCTATCAATTGACTAGCAGTTTGTAATAACCTGGCTACAAAATTTTGAAATGGCTCATCTGGTCCTTGTCTTATTTTTGTAAGATGTTCAGTTTGTTTTCCTGAAGAAGGCAACTTGTTCCATGCTTGACGTGCAGCAGCATTGGTCTGAGCATAAGAAGCTACACTAAATTCCAATTGCTGACCAGTCTCCCTAAACTGCCCTTCTCCTGCTAACATATCAAAATTTATGGGTATTCCCTGAACAACCTTCAAATCTGCTGTGGATTGGCATTGTTCTGCAAATTCAGATTTCCATAATAAAAAATCACCCCCTGATGAACAGCTCGGGATATCTTTTTCCAATCAGAAGGAAACAAAGCCTCCATAGAGAGAGATTATAACATGGCTTGAGTAAAAGGTGCTGTTGGCCCATATTGAGCACAAGCCATTTTTAATTCTTTTAATTGTTTGAAAGGAAAGACTCTATGTCCTCTAATAACACCTCCTTGACCATCAGGGTCTTCAATAATTGGAAAAACTCTAAATCTTCTAGTATCTTCTCCATTTTCTGCAGCCCGATTTATAGCCACTTGAAGCGGTGTTATTAAAGATAAAGGTTGGTGTTTTTCAATGCTTTGTTTAGCAAATGCTACAGTGGGAGAATTTTGAAGGTTTGAATAGGAGAATATTGTTAAGGTCTTTTTTTACTCTTTGAAGGAGCTATCTGATCTAATCATTTAGTTAAAGTCTCTATGGCTACTTGTAATTGTTTTATACAAAAATTGGGCTCCAGAGTTTCTGGACTATCTGGATAAGTCCCTAACTCATTTCTATGGAACTGAGCAGCAGTTTCCTCAAGCCGCTCCTCTTCTTCAATATCATCTTCCTTAGGAAGTGAAGGCAAAGAGCCTTTTTGTTCTTAGTTTTCCTAACACTAAGCATATCTCTAAACAGCTGTACAAAAAAAAAAAGACTAATTTTTAGACCCATTGTATATTACAACTTCCACGTTACTCACAGCCACCACAAGCCTTCGAGCATGCTCCTTTTTTATTCAGCGGTGTCCTTCACTGGGTCCTCAGTTTCAGAATCTCCCCATATGGGCCACCACCTGCCAGAGCCAGCCTGCAAAAGTACGGGTTCTGAAGAGAGGAGTGAGGATGAAAAGAATTTTATTCAATGAATTTTATTTATAGAATACTTAATTCTATCATGGAAGGATCACCAGTACACTCCCGGGTTGATATCTCTACTGACCGATACCGGTTTTATCACTCTCATCCTATTTATACTGTTTCAGGTCAACCAATCCTCGTGACGTCACCACATATGTGCGTAACAGTCAAACCAATCAACTCTGTGCTGTCACCACCTGTGCGCTTAACAGTCAAACCAATCAATTCCACCTGAGCTTCTCTCAAATGTTGAACTTTCCATTACCCTAAACCTTATTGGCTTTGGGCAAATAACAATCAGAAGTATTCTTAAAGGGAAAAACCTTAATGGCTCACCACAACATGTAAAACACTTTTGCGAGCTTCTGCATATAGCTGTGACTAACGCATATAAGAAGATAAACTAAATGATATAGAAGTCCTGACGCTAACTGCTATCTGAATTCTAAACTTATGTGAAACTCTTACAATACACTGAAATTGAACATCTCTGCACATAGATATGACTAGTAAACCACTTTTCCGAGCTTTTACCCATAGCTGTAACTAACGCATATAAATAAACTAAACAAGTCCTAATGCTATATGCAATCCTAATTGTAAACTTATGTAAAACTCTTGCAATACTCTGAAATTGAACTACTTTGGACATATATATGACATGTAACACACTTTTCCGAGTTTTTGCACATAGCTGTAACTAACGCATATAAATAAACTAAACAAGTCCTAATGCTAACTGAAATCCTAATTCTAAACTTTTGTGAGACTCTTACAATACACTCGAATTGAATATCTCTGCACATATAAATGAGAGGTATAACACATTTCCGAGCTTTTGCACATAGCTATAACCAATGCATATAAGACGTTAAACTAAATGTTACACAAGTCCTAAGGCTATCTGCAATCCTAATTCTAAACTTATGTGAAAGTCTTGCATTCCACTGAAATTGAACAACTTTGCACATATATATGACATATAAAACACTTTTCTGAGCTTTTACGTACAGCAGTAGCTAATGCATATAATTACTTAAAATAACTCTATGGAAGTCCTAACACTAACTGTAATGCTAATACTAACTGTATGTGAAACTCTTACAATACACTGAAGTTGAACATCTGTGCACATAGATATGACTAGGAGAACACTTTTTCTAGCTTTTACCCATTGCTGAGACTAATGCATATAAGAAGTTAAATTAATGTTATACAAGTCCTAACGGTATCTGCAAACCTAATTCTAATCTTATGAGAAACTCTTGCATTCACTCAAATTGAATACCTTTGCACATATATGATATGTATAACACTTTTCCCAGCTTTTGCACATAGCTGTAACTAACACATATAAGAAGTTAAACTAAATGTTATAGAAGTCCTAATGCAATCTGCAACCCTCATTCTCAATTTATGTAAAACTCTTAAAATACACTGAAATTGAACAACTTTGCACATATATATGATATGTGAAAAACTTCTCTGAGCTTTTATGTAGAGCAGTAACTAATGCGTGTAGGAACTTTAACTTGTATAAACTAATGTGAAACTCTTGCAAAACACTGAAATTGAACAACTTTGCACATTTATGTGACACGTAAAACACTTTTTCCAAGCTTTTACCCATAGCTGTAACTAACACATATAAGAAGTTAAACTAAATATTATAGAAGTCCTAATCCAATCTACAATCCTCATTCTAAACTCATGTGAAGCTCATGAAATATACTGAAATTGAACATCGGTGCATATAGGTATGACTAGTAAACCACTTCTCCAAGCTTTTACCCATACCTGTAACTAACACATATAAGAAGTTAAACTAAATTTTATAAAAATCCTAAGGCTATCTGCAATCCTAATTCTAAATTTATGTGAAACTCTTGCAATACACTGAAATTGAACAACTTTGCACGTATAAATGACAAGATAAACACTATTTCGTGCTTTTGCGCATACCAGTAACAAAGGAATATAGAAACATGAACTAGCTCTTATGGAAGAACTAATGCTAAATATAATGCTAATACTAACTATATGTGAAACTCTTAGAGTACACTGAAATTGAACATCTGTGCACAAAGATAGGAGTAGTAAACCATTTTTCCAAGCTTTTACCCATAGCTGTAACTAACGCATATAAGAAGTTAAAGTAAATATTATAGAATCCTTATTCCAAACTTATTGAAACTCATGCAATACACTGAAATTGAACAACTTTGCTCATATATATGGCACATAAAACACTTTTCCGAGCTTTTATGCAGAGTGGTAGCGAACACATATAAGAACTTAAACAACTCTTATGGAAGGCCTAACCGTAACTGTAATGCTAATACTAACTGTATGTGAAACTAATACAGTACACTGAAGTTGAACATCTGTGCACATAGATATGAGTAGTAGAACACTTTTCCCAGCTTTTAACCATAGCTGAGACTAACGCATATAAAAAGTTAAACTAATGCTATCTGCAAACCTAATTCTAAACTTATGAGAAACTCTTGCATTCACTCGAATTTAATATCTTTGCACATATATATGATATGTATAACACTTTTCCCAGCTTTTGCACATAGCTGTAACTAACACATATAAGAAGTTAAACTAAATGTTATAGAAGTCCTAATGCAATCTGCAATCCTCATTCTAAATTTATGTGAAATTCTTGAAATACACTGAAATTGAACAACTTTGCACATATATATATGACACGTAAAACACTTTTCCGACTTTTACGCAGAGTGGTAGTGAATGCATGCATATATGAACTTAAACTAACTCTTATGGAAGTACTAATGCTAACTGTAATGCTAATACTAACTGTATGTGAAAATCTTACACAACACTGAAATTGAACAACTTTGCACCTATATATGACACATTAAACACTTTTCCGTGCTCTTGCGCATACCGGTAACAAAGGAATATAGAGACTTCTGGGAAGATGGCGACCGAGAAAAGCGGGGCTTAAGAGCCCCGCTAACAACCAATCTCCATTACCACAAAATCAGTGCCTTTCATAGCCACAAAACACCATCACCAGAGAAACAAAAAAAAATCACCAGGCTCTAGAGAGGAAGGGGACTCAGAACGGAGCTCAGAGCCACATAAGAGATACACCGGCCTCAAGCCCAAGGACACGGCAGCAGCGCCTTACTGCCGGCGGCAGCAGTAAGCTCACTGGATGGCTACAGCAAGCCAAGGTGAGCCACTGCGGAACAGCCAGGTGGGATTTTTCAGCGCAGGGAGCATCTAAAGCTCCCAGTGGCTGAGCTCAGCACACGCTGCAGGGACTCAGAGCTCAACTCAAAACCAGAGAAGAAATAAGCAAGTCTCATGGCCGAGAGTGTGACAGTGGCACCATATTACCACCGGCGGCAGCAGCAGAAAATTCACTGAGTCCACTACAGCTCCATCTGCATACTCAACAACAGTAAGTCTAATTGCAGTCCCTAGAGAAGAAATCCCAGTACTGCACTCCCAGGGACTTGACCCAGTTGGGTTGGCGGTGGCAGAGATATTACACCATAGGAGAATGCATAACCTGGCAACCCCCATAGTCTAAAGCAGCCTCTATTGACTCCCTGGGTGTGAGACTCTGTGATACAATCCAGTAAAGTTTTAGTGGGGTCTGAGATACCACAGACTCGAGATCCAGAGCACCTTAAGTGAAGTCATAGTGACCAAAGGGAAGAACCCAGAGAAAGCACAAACTTCCAAAATCATGGGAAAGGGGAATAACAATGGAGCAATGAATGCCCACAACATCAAAACCCAATAAAACAGAAATACAGAGATTTCTAGAAGATCAAATCAGGAAAATAACTGTAGAAATAATAGAGGTGTTTCAAAAAGAATTCAGAGAGAGCCAAAATGAGATAAAGGATGCAATTAATGAAGTAAAGGCCTCAATTCAAAGTAAAAACAACCGATGAGACCACATGGAGAATAGAATCTCGCTCTTAGAAGATGAGCAATCCAAAAATGAACGCATAGTTTCTAATCTAGAAAAAGAAATCCGACAGCAGGAATCCGACATTGAAGAAATATGGGCCCATTTTAAGAGAGCTAACCTAAGAATAATTGGAATAGAGGAGGGAATAGAAGGTGAAACCAAAGGGATCAACAATCTCTTCAAGGAAGTAATAGCAGAAAATTTTCCGAACATAGAGCAAGAGGTCAATACACAGGTCCAGGAAACTTATAGAACTCCCTTTAGACAGGATCGGAGAAGAGGATCCCCACGCCACATAATTGTCAAAATGACCAATGTGGAAGCCAAGCAGAGAATCTTAAAGGCAACAAAAACAAAGGGCCAAGTGACATTCAGAGGCAAACCAATTAGAATCACTCCAGACTTCCCAAACCAAGTCATGAGAGCCAGAAGGGCTTGGAGTAACATATTCCAAACTCCAAGAGAAAACAACTTCCAGCCAAAAATTTCCTACCCAGCAAAACTTTCTATCAAATTAGATGGAGAAATAAGAAGCTTCCATGACAAACAGAAACTGAAGGAATTTATGTCTTCAAAACCAGCGCTAGAGAAAATACTCAAAGAGATTAACTACAAAGAAGAAATAGGTAACACACGCCAGAACCAGAGAAACAAGATTTTCCATCCAACAGACAACTAAGATTGGTTATCTGTGGAGATTCATTACTTATGTTAGTCTTTTACCTATCTCTAAATTGTATTGTGTGCTTTGATTGTTGTTAATTTTTAGGATTTCTAGTTGAAATATTAATATACCTTCAGATATAGCATTTAGAAATATTTTATTCCATTCTATCAGTAACTTGTAACTCTGTTTACATTGTCTTTGGATATACAATATTTTTTTATTTTTTAGGGAGTTTGTATACTCTTCTGTTGCCTGTGCCTTTGAAATTATATCCAAGAAATCACTGCCAATTTCAATGTTGTGAGGTTTTATGACCCAGATTTTCTTCTAAAAGTTTATAGTCTTAAGATTTATATTTAGGTATTTTATCTATTTTGAGTTAATATTTGTATATGGGGTTAGGTAAGGGTCCAATTTTATTCTTTATCATGTAATTATTATTTTTCAACAATATTTAGTTAAGAGATTATTATTTCCCCCACCAAATGTTCGTAGAAACCTTGTCAAAAATAACTTGACAATATATGGAAGAATTTATCTCTAGGTTTTTATTTAACTTAAAAGGTTTATATATCTGCCTTTATAACAGTACTACACTGTTTCAATTATTGTAGGTTTTTATGGTTTGAAATCAGAAAATATATATCTTCTAGCTTTATTCTTTTTCGAGATCATTTTGGGTATCTAGAGTCCATATTCCATATTAGGATATATTTTTTTCTGAAAAACAAATATATAAATATATGATAGTATCACCTAAAAAAAAGAAAAGAAAAAATATTCTCTGTTAAGAAAGAAAGCAAAAAGAAATACTGAAATGTTATCTTTAAGTTATCAAAAGCTTGGTATCAGACAAATGAAACTGTTATGTGAGATTATCATTTTTAATTTTGGATAAATTGCTATAATACTATATGGCAACCACTAAGCCAAGCATGAATACACTGAAATTGAACACCTCAGCACATTGGTATGACTAGTAAAACACTTTTCCAAGCTTTTACCCAGACCTATAACTAACACATATAAGAAGTAAAACTAAATATTATAGAATTCCTAATGCAAACTACAATCCTCATTCTAAACTCATGTGAAACTCTTGCAATACACTGAAATTGAACAACTTTGCACATATATATGACACATAAAACACTTTTCCAAGCTTTTACCCATAGCTGTAACTAACGCATATAAGAAGTTAAACTAAATATTAATAACACATATAAGAAGTAAAACTAAATATTATAGAATTCCTAATGCAATCTTCAATCCTCATTCCAAACTTATGTGAAACTCATGAAATACAGTGAAATTGAACAACTTTGCACATATATATATATGGCACGTAAAACACTTTTCCGAGCTTTTACGGAGAGCAGTAGCGAACATATATAAGCACTTAAACTAACTCTTATGGAAGGCCTAATGCTAACTGTAATGCTAATGCTAACTGTATGTGAAACTCTTACAATACACTGAAATTGAACATCTGTGCACATAGATATGATTAGTAGAACACTTTTTCGAGCTTTTACCTATAGCTGAGATTGACGCATATAAGAAGTTAAACTAATGCTACCTGCAAACCTAATTCTAAACTTATGAGAAACTCTTGTAATACACTGAAATTGAACATTTTTGCACGTCTATATGACAAGTGAAACACTTTTCTGTGATTTTGCACATACAGGTAACAAAGGAATACTGAAACATGAACTAACTCTTATGGAAGAATTAATGATAAATGTTATGCTCATACTAACTATATGTGAAATTCTTAGAATACACTGAAATTGAATATCTCAGCATATAGTTACGACTAGTAAACCACTTTTCCAAACTTTTACCCATACCTATAACTAACGCGTATAAGAAGAAAACTAAATATTATAGAATTCCTAATGCAAACTATAATCCTCATTCTAAACTCATGTGAAACTCATGAAATACACTGAAATTGAACAACTTTGCACATATATATGGCACGTAGAACACTTTTCCGAGCTTTTTCACAGAGCAGTAGTGAACATATATAAGAACTGTAACTCTTACGGAAGTCCTAACACTAACTGGAATGCTAATACTAACTGTATGTGAAATTCTTACAATACACTGAAGTTATGACTAGTAGAACACTTTTCCCAGGTTTTACCCATAGCTGAGACTGACGCCTATAAGTTAAACTAACACTATCTGCAAACCTAATTCTAAATTTATGAAAAACTCTTGTATTCACTCAAATTGAATGCCTTTGCCCATGTATATGACACTGTTCCCAGCTTTTGCACATAGCTGTAAATAACGCATATAAGAAGTTAAACTAAATATTATAGAAGTCCTAATACAATCTACAATCCTCATTCTAAACTTATGGGGAATTCTTGCAATACACTGAAATTGAACAACTTTGCACATATATATGGCACGTATAACACTTTTCTGTGCTTTTGCGCATACGGGTAACAAAGAAATATAGAAACATGAACTCTTATGGGAGAATTAATGCTAAATGTAATGCTAATACTATTTGTGAAACTCTTAGAATGCACTGAAATTGAACATCGTTGCACATAGTATGACTAATAAACCACTTTTCCAAGCTTTTACCCATACCTGTAACTAACGCATATAAGAAGAAAAACTAAATATTCTAGAATTCCTAATGCAAACTACAATCCTCATTTTCTCAACTCATGTGAAACTCTTGCAATACACTGAAATTGAACAACTTTGCACATATATATGACACATAAAACACTTTTCCGAGCTTTTACCCATAGTTGTAACTAATGTATATAAGAAGTTAAACTAAATATTATAGAAGGCCTAAACCAATCTACAATCCTCATTCTAAACTTATGTGAAACTCATGAAATACAGTGAAACTTAACAACTTTGCACATATATATGACACATAAAACATTTTTCCGAGTTTTTACCCATAGCTGTAACTAACGCATTTAAGACGTAAAACTAAATATTATAGAAGTCCTAAAGCGATCTACAATCCTCATTCTCAACTTATGTGGAACTCATGAAATACAGTGAAATTGAACAACTTTGCAGATATATATGGCACGTAAAACACTTTTCCGAGTTTTTACGCAGAGCGGTAGCGAACATATATAAGGACTTTAACTCTTATGGAAGGCCTAATGCTAACTGTAATGCTAATGCTAACTGTATGTGAAACTCTTACAATACACTGAAGTTGAACATCTGTGCACATAGATATGATTAGTAGAACACTTTTTCGAGCTTTTACCTATAGCTGAGATTGACACATATAAGAAGTTAAACTAATGCTACCTGCAAACCTAATTCTAAACTTATGAGAAACTCTTGTAATACACTGAAATTGAACACCTTTGCACGTCTATATGACACGTGAAACACTTTTCCGTGATTTTGCACATACAGGTAACAAAGGAATACTGAAACATGAACTAACTCTTATGGAAGAATTAATGATAAATGTTATGCTCATACTAACTATATATGAAATTCTTAGAATACACTCAAATTGAACATCTCAGCATATAGTTATGACTAGTAAATCACTTTTCCAAGCTTTTACCCATACCTGTAACTAACGCGTATAAGAAGAAAACTAAATATTATAGAATTCCTAATGCAAACTATAATCCTCATTCTAAATTCATGTGAAACTCATGAAATACACTGAAATTGAACAACTTTGCACATATATATGGCACGTAGAACACTTTTCCGAGCTTTTTCACAGAGCGGTAGCGAACGTATATAAGAACTATAACTCTTACGGAAGTCCTAACGCTAACTGGAATGCTATTACTAACTGTATGTGAAATTCTTACAATACACTGAAGTTATGAGTAGTAGAACACTTTTCCCAGGTTTTACCCATAGCTGAGACTGACGCCTATAAGTTAAACTAACACTATCTGCAAACCTAATTCTAAATTTATGAAAAACTCTTGCATTCACTCAAATTGAATGCCTTTGCCCATGTATATGACACTGTTCCCAGCTGTTGCACATAGCTGTAAATAACGCATATAAGAAGTTAAACTAAATATTATAGAAGTCCTAATACAATCTACAATCCTCATTCGAAACTCATGAGAAACTCTTGCAATACACTGAAATTGAACAACTTTGCACATATATAGTAACCTATGCATATCCATGTTAATAGCAGCACAATTCGTAATAGCCAAATAATAATAAAACCAATCTGTATGTCCATAAACAGACAAATGAATTACAAAATTATAGGATACGTACACAATGGAATTATATTCATCAATAAAGAACAAAATAACATCATTTTCAGAAAAATGGATAGACCTGGAGAATGCTAGTGCATGAGGGGGTGATTTCATTGGCATTATGTACATATGTGAGAACACAAACGTCAAGCTCAATATCACATATGAGAAAGGTGGGGAAAATGGTGGGGAGCCAGGGGAAAGCTCACTAAGTGCAGTGTGTATGTACATCACTGTCACTTTGACTACATTTTGATGTGCTGCTGTAATGTCCCAATATATTAAAAAAAGAAAAAGTATAGTATAATTGATCCATCACTTACTTCTTTTAGGTAATACAAGGTATATTTTTCATTGAGATGAAATTATTGCTACTTTTTTTCTGATTAGTCAGACTCACATACTATCTTCAAACTATTTGTAAGTACTTGCATGTTGGATCTATTTATTATTCAGCATTCATTTCCAATGGATTAGGTGTTTGTGCTGCCTTAAATAATCTCAATTTAATTACTGACTTCCTTTTGCAAAGTTCAATATGTTGATGTTGTTTGCATTTTTGTATGTTTGCTTGTTTGTTTATTTTGGTAGTGAGGATTCAGCCCAATGACCTTCTCCCTCAGAGCTAAGCCCACAGCCCTATTCTAATTTGTTTTCACCTGGCTTCCAGTGCAGCTATTTATGCAGCAGTTACTGGACAGGTGTTATTGCCTTTCTGCTTTAATTCATTTTCATGTAGGTTTACTCCATTTATGTTGAAAATGACCAAGAATGTCTTCAAACTAAAAATCCCCCTCCTTTAGAGCTCTATCACTGAGTATTATATCTATGACACCCTTTCATCTTTCAAAGTAAAAATAACCCAAAAGCCACCCTTAAAATGTCTCTTTTTTTGTCAGTATATACTCACTCCAAGATCCATTCCTGCTCTATGAAGCTCTTATTCTTTTCAATTACTGTCCTTCCACTTTTGAGGGGTATATTCTCTTGCTGTGTCCTGATCCCACTCTTGGGAATATTCTGTCAGGTCACCTGCTTTCTAAATTCACTCTTTCAACCCTTTGTGAACTGGCAGGGCATGACAAAGGAAAGCCATTCAATAGTTTTGCTACCTAATCTCAACACCTTATTTTTCAAAGGGATTTCTTACAAATACTCCTACTTCTTACCAGATCTGAAGAGAAGAGTGTCTCACAGAGGGGCACTTAAGCACTTGCCAATTAAACCTGAGCTATCACCTGTAATGTTTTGGAGCTCCTTTTGAAGAAAAACTTCTCTGGCTCAGATCTATTAAATTGTACTTTTATATTGTCATTAATGCCACCAGGGGTTTGTAACCTTAAAAAAAAATTTGAGACAAATTTTCATAGCAGATATAACTCCAGTTTTGAATATTTTGGTCTTTTTTCTCATATAAGAAAGAGGGCACAAAAGGCATTCCATTTTCTGAAAAGAAAGTTGATATCTAACATAAAATGTAGTTTAACTACCTCTTGGAGCTTATGGAAAATATTGAAAACATCATATAACATTTTTGCAATGCACCCCAACATTCAACAAGAATTATGCAGAAGGAATCACTGAGTTCAACACATACTTCCTAAAATTTCTTTGGATGCTTTAACCACAGAACATGAAATGAAATTTGTACATAATATACTGTATGTTGACACTCACTTTCTATTAGTTGGGTGAGTTGATAATAATTAAAAATTTAAAATCCCACAACAGTCTGTAACTCTTTCCTATTCTTAGAAGAAAGTAGCATCAATCTGTTTTTTTTTTTTTTTTTTTTTCCGCGGGGGGCACTGGTGATTGAACCCAGGGACATCTATCTACCTTCAAGCTACATCCTCAGTACTATTTTATTTTTATTTGGAAACAGAGTCTCTCTAAGTTGCTGAAAACCTTGCTAAATTTCTGAGATTTCCTTTGAATCGATGATACTTCTTTCTCAGCCTCTCAAATAAGGGTATTACAAGTATGCACCACCATGCCTGGCTACAACCTGTTTTAACATAGGAAACAAAATGATGTTAATACATTAAAAGGCAGTGAAGAGAAGACCTTTACTTGTGGAAAAGTGGAATGGGTACAAATGTGTTCTTATATCTCCTATTGGTGATGTGTACATGTATGAACACACAAGTTTTTTACCCCAATATGATGTATGAATATAATGCACCAATAAAAAATTTAAAATATTGTTGCAGGGGATAGGTTGTGTGTGGGGGGGTGCGTGGTGTGTGTGTGAAGTAATCCCCCCCACCACCACACAGACAGACAAACAGAAAAACTGTGGATTCTTGTCCTAAGCTAAGAATAAGTATTCATTGCTTGGACAGCTGCTGAAGATTTAAAGAAGTTTATTAGAAAGATAGAAATACAGAAAATAGAAATACAGCCCCATGCCAAGATGGCATGAGGGGATGACTCGAATGAGTACACCAAAGGGCTTACACATGGACCGGACTTTTTATATCCATGACCTCCATCTCGTTTGCGTGGCTCTGACGTAGTGAACATCCCTGTAAGGTACCTCCCCTTGCACGGTGTGGTGAGGTGTCTCCTTTCATGGAGGGCAAGGCCAAACCCTGCCCCATCCCCCCTAGATCATGTAGATCTGTCTTTAGAAAGAGGAAGCCCTAGCTCTCCTCTATTGACTTGTTAAGTACTTTGAGCTAGGTTGATTTACACTGGAATAGCTGCCTGTTGTTAGGCCAAAACCAAGTCTTTTCTTTATCCATGTCTGCCTCCATTTTGACACAACTGTTTTGAAATATACCAATTATTTTCTTTTTGAAGTATATTAATAATCAGAGCTTTCCCAAATCTTTCTAGGTCATTCCCCATACTGGCACAATATCACTAAAAACCTAAATATAATTATAACAAACAGAAGAGGCTTGAAAAGTGAGAAGAATAAGCTCAAATGAGTCACCTAAGGACCTCAGAGCCTATGACAAATATGGTGGTGAGTTTCCTGGGTCTTTTTTGTCCAAACTAGGTAACTTAGTGAGACCACCAGCCACTGGGATCCTGCTTCAAAATTAAAAAGGGTATAGCTTTGAGGTAGAGACACAGTGGGTTCAGTCCTCAGTACTAAAATATAAATAAATAGATTTTAAAAAGCACTTGAATAAAGTAATGTCTGAAAACTTCTTAAATTTGGTAAAAAAATATAATCCTACAGTTTCAAGAAGCTGATCAAATGTCAAACAGCCAGGGTTTAAAAAATGCACACCAACTTCCCAGCTAATCTTTTTTGAAGGTAAGATGTTGTCAAACTTATTAGTGAGGTTTATGGTTTCAACCATTAACTGAAAATTACTTAAGTTATTTTGTAGATATTAATAATGAGGTAATATTTGAAAGGCGATCTTCATTTTTTAAAACATTATGTTATTGACATTTTAATACCATATTTTCTTGCAATGACATCTATACTTTTTATTATACTCAGGATGAGGATTATGATTGGGTATAAAAATTATCTTTTGGAGCATCTTGCTATATTTGATTTTTGTATGTACCCTTTTTTATTGATTTTTAAAGCTCATTCTCAGAAGTACCTAAAAATGTCATTTAAAAGTCCTGAATATGAAAGACCTAACTCAGCTTAGCCGAAGTGACGCCATGTTTTACTGGCCTCCCCAAGTACCAGGAAGTTAAAATGTAACTGTGGGAAATTACAGAATTAAGTAAGCCTGCAAAACAGGATGGGGTCGGTAGTTAAGGTAGTTAACTGCATACCTTCGGATTAACCGATAAGAGAAGGCAGTTACGAGATAACTCCCGGGACTTTCCACCAAGCCCGGACCAGACAAGCCGGAGGCAAGCAAAGGTCATTCAGTCCCTCATTAACTCGAACCAATGAAATCCCTGTAACTATGCTTTCTGCTTCTGTACCCCGCTTCTGCTCCCCCATCCCCTATAAAAGCTACCTAAAACTTACCCAGGGCGCGCAAGTCTCTGTGCAGACTCTGTCGCCCACAGGTACCTGTGTCCCGCAATAAAATCCTCGTGCTTTTGCAGCCAGTGGTCTCGGACTGATCTCTGGGTCTCGGGGTCCCCACTTCTGAGGGAAAGACCACTCGGGGGTCTTTCAAATATTTAGCAAATTGTCTCCATTCTAGGATATGTTTATCAAGGAATTTATTTCTTTAATTATAATTTAATAAAACTTATTTTAAACTGTTTTTGATATGTGGAAGATGAGCTTAATATCTGTTACACCCTATAGTGTACAGACTATATATATATTTTGGCAAAATGTAACCTTTTAGATACTGGTGATAATGCATTCAAAACAAAATATAGCACTTTAATAGTTTAAGTCTCTGAAGGAGCATTATGAATATCGCTATTGCTTCATTTAGCGTAATATATTCTCACAGAATATACAACTGGGACAAGATGTTGAAGAAACACAAATAAACTTCAGTGTTGCCAGTGATCTAATTTAACACAAGTTTCTTTGGTATTTGCATACACAGATTGTATTATTTATAATTAACTTCCCCAGACATGTATTTGCAGCTTTCTAAATCCCTCAGTATCCTTCTGCTTCATTGAAAAGTTCAGTCACATTTGACAATACCAATATGGCATTTAAATGTGACAAATGCAGGCACCACACTATTCTTGAAGTAACAAACAAAGTGACATACAAGGAGATAGTCTACCTTGTGTCTGCTGGCACCTCTGCTCTCACGGATTAGAGATTCCTAGGGTGAATATTGAATTTGTGTTTGATATGTGAAGGATGAACTTCAAAATTTAAATTGTGATATCCAATAGTTTGTATACTCTATGATTTTGACAAAATGTAACTCGGTATTCTAATGAGTGAAGCATTGAGAACAACTTCTTATTTTTTGTGTAGAAAAAGAAAAAGATGAATAAATTTTAAATATTTGTTGATCTTAGAAAACAAAGAAGTCAATTTATTTTCTCAAATCTGCATGAATTGGAATTCACTCCAAATGTTGCTTTAAAAGGAAGCAAAAGACGAGTTTCAATAATTCAAGTGCAAGTCTTTATCTTATTCTACCTTAGTGTATTGTGACTCCCCATTTAATTATAAAGCTGTAAACTTGCTTTATACAAAGAAAGTTGTTAAAAATACCTAATATATTCCACCTCTCTTCTGATAATTACATGTTTTCCTCTGCTTATACATAGCCCCAGTCTTTTGTTAAGACAAGCTAAAAATTTTCTGCTTCCTGTTTTTATTATAATGATTAAACCATGTTCATTATCTTTTTTCCCCTCCTGTCTTATTTCAGTGCATTCTTGTTATTATATTCTTCATTTCAGCCACCATTGTAGATTCTAGGAGCCATGTATATCAGTAACATTTTTGAGTATTGTTCCCAAGGGGTACAAAAATATAAAAATTTTATACTTTTAACTTACTTCCTGATATCTTCATGTCAACAACTACTCAGCTATGAGTATAGATCAAAACAAAAATGTGTCTAGCAAATTAAGAAGCGATATTTTAGTTGTATTCTGTTAAAAATTGTTTGATAAAGAATGTCAAAATTTTACTTTCTTCAATTGTTTTAATGACTATTAGTAAATAAGAGAAAAGAATAAGTAATTCAGGTAATGAAACTCAAACTTAGTACTAAACTGAAATCTGAACAAATTACAGTTTCAAAGACTGAATACTGGGATCCCTCAGAATTGAACTCAGAAGTGTTATACCTTCCCTAGGAGACTATGCTCCTAGTCCCCTTAATTTTTTTTTTAAATGGGCCTTGTTAATTGGTTGAGAGACTCATTAATTACTGAGGCTAGCTTCAAACCTGATTCTCCTATATTCCCAAGTACTGGGATTATAGGCATGTGCCATTATACCTGCTTCTTTTTTTCTTACAAAACAGGGTCTCACTAAGTTGCTAAGAGTCTCCCTTAGTTATTTAGACTTTCCTGGAATCTTTGATCCTCCTGTTTCAGCCCCAAAGGCACAGAGAATAAAGGCATATGCCACAATGATTGTCTTAATGCTAATTTTTTATTTTTACTTAGGAAATTCACAATTAAGTAAAAGGATAATTAATGGTTGTTAAATATAAAAGGCAATTTACCTTTATTTGTTACATAGCATTATCTTAATAACCAATTTCCCAGTTTGCCTGGAACTTTTCCAGTATCAGCACTGACATTTCCTCCTCCTTAGAAATACCACAGACCTAAGCAAACTGGAATGGTTAGTATTCCTGTAATGAAGTAATTAAACTTAATTAAAGTTTTCCAGTTCACTCTATTTGAATAGATACAATTAGGTTTTAAGAAAAATAGGGATATTAAATGAATTTTAGTTTTAAAATACTTTCTTAAACAGTCATCAAGCTTATTTCAAAAAATATTTTTAGGATATACTATTTCAATGAACATTTTGCTTTTTTCATTAACCAATTAAATATAAATTTGGAATAAAAACTTTTGAAAAACGTATGATATAGTAAAATTATAAAAAAAAACCCTTGATTGTGTTTTAAACTCTTTGTTAGGCTGTAAATAGTAAGATAAATAAAATTCAATTATTTTTCTATTGGAGCTTACAGCTCCAAGTGTCCAAATTTCTGTGAAAAAAATCTTTTCAATTTTAATATTCAAAGTAGATAAATGTATAGACACTTATATATTAATAATAACCACAACTAGTCATAGCTATCAAAGACTGATTTTTAATAAGAAATACAGAAAGATGCTAACTTTTGGGCTTCTTTATCTTATACAAAATACTTATTTTATATTTTGTAAAAGAGAGTTATTTTGACCAGTTAAATATCAATTTATTTATTTATTTATTTATTTTGTGGCACTGGGGTTCCTGGAAACCCTTCTACCTCCAGGCTACACTCCCAGACACCTATTATATATAGATATAGATATAGATATATAGATATATTATTTGGAAATAGGGTCTCTTAAGCCAGCGAGACTGGCTTTGAACCTGTGTTATCCTCCTGTCTCTGCCTCCCAAGTGCGGGGATTACAAGCATGCGCCACCACGCCTGGCTAAATATCAATTTTCAAAAATAGAAAATATAATTTATATGTACAAATCAAAAACATCCTATTAAAGAAAAGGGCTAAAAATATGAGAAATATACAAATATGTAAGAAATAATTAAACAGAAAGAGTATATGTACTTATTTTACTTTATTGCTGCACTATAGTGTCACATCATAACGTGGATCTTGTTAACAATGGCATACATTCACACAGTACTTGGTGCCCTCTAACCCCTTTCCTCCTGCTTTCCCATTTCCCTCCCTCTCAGCATTGAGTGTCCAGGTTAACAATGTTATATTCACATCACATAGTTGCATGTAACTTTTCCATTAATTAATCTCAGCCTTCTTCCTCCTCTACCTTGCCTTCCTGGCTTTTCTGAGTTTTCCCCTTCATTATCTGGAGTCCCTCTGGTATCCATAATACACCCTAGTTTGAACATATTAGCGAAAACATATGTGCCTTCTTTTTTTGTGCTTGACTAATCTCACTCAACATAATATTCTCCAGGGTTTTCCACCTTCTTATAAATGACAGAATTTTGTTCTTCTTTATTGCTGAGTAGAATCCATTTGGTGTATTTCTCATAATTTTGTAATCCATTCATCTGTTGATGCATACATAGGTTGGTTTCATATTTTGGCTATTGCAAATTGTGTTGCTATGAACATGGGTATGCATGTTTCAATAGTTCCTTGATTTCAACCCCTTTGGAAAGATACTCAGCAGTGGTATAGCCAGATTATATAGTGGATTCATTCCCAGTTTTCTATGAAATCTCCATACTGATCTTTATGGGGGGTTAACTAGTTTGCACTCCCTAACAGTGTCGAAGAGGTCCTATTTCCCCACACCCTTGCCAACCTTTGCTGTTATTTGAATTCTTTATGTTTGCCACTTGGATTGGTGCTAGATGGAATCTTATATAGTTTTGATTCGTGTCATCAACTAATGATGTTGAACATTTTTTCATGTATCTATTGGCCATTTGTACCTCTTCCTTTGTGAAGTGTTCATTCGATTCAGATGCCCATTTCGTGGTTGGGTTATTTATTTTGTTAGTTTAAAGTCTTTTAAGTTCTTTGTATATTCTGGACATTAGCCCTCTATCAGAGGGGTAGCTGGTAAAGATCTTCTTGCATTTTGTAGGCTTTCTCTTTAGAGTCTCAATAATTTCTTTGATGAGCAGAAACTTTTAGGTTTGATGCCCTCCCACTTGTTATTTCTTGTTTTCATTTCCTGCACTTTGGAGGTTTTGCTGAGGAAGTTTCTACCTGTGCCTATATATTGGGATGTTGAGCCTATGCCCTCCTCTAGTAGCCTCACAGTCACTGGTCTGATTTTCTTTGATCCATCTTGAGTTGATTCCTGTGCATGGTGAGAGGTAAGGATTTAGTTCCATTTTTTTCTAAAAATGAATAGTCAGTTTTCTAGTACCATATGTTGAAAAGACTGTCTTTTCAGCATATAAATTTTTCAGAATTGACCTTTGATAAAGATCAATTGACTACAAATGTGTGGGTTTGTTCTTGTATCTTCTATTCTGTTTCATTGGTCTGTGTGCCTATTTTTGTGCCAGTACCATGCTATATTAAGTACTGTTGCTATGGAGTATAATTTAACGTCAGGAATTGTGATGCCTTCTGCATGGTTCTTATTGCTGAGAATTGCTTTGGTTATTCTGGGTCTTTTGTTTCTCCATATGAAATTGAGGACTGGTTTTTCTAGTTTTTATGAAGAATGTTGCTGGTATTTTGATAGGAAGTGCATTGAATCTGTAGATCATTTTTTGCAGAATGGCCATTTTGATATTTATTCTGCACATCCATGAGCAAGGGATATCTTTCCATCTTCCAAGATCTTCAATTTCTTTCTTTAACATTTTATAATTTACATTGTAAGGGTCTTTACATCTTTGGTTAAATTTATCCGTAGATATTTTATTGGTTTTTGAGGTTATTGTGAATGGAATAGTTTTATTTCTTTCTTTCTTCATGGATTCATTGTTGGCATATAGAAAAGCAACTGATTTCTTTAGATTGATTTTGTATCCCACCACTTTACTTAATTGGTTAATCATCTCCATTAATACTTTCATTGAGGTTTTTTTTTTTGGTCTTCTATATATAGAACCATCCCATCTGCAAGCAAAGATAATTTTAATTCCTCTTTTCCTATTTGAATTTCTTTGATATCCTTCTCTTATCTTATTGCTGCGACAAGAGTCTTAAGAAATGTAATGAAAAAGTGTGGTGATAGTGGGTATCCTTGCCTTGTTCCTGATTTTAGAGGGAATTCTTGCAGTTTTTCCCCATTCAATATGATCTTCACTTTGGGTTTATTGTATATTGCCTTAATGATGTTGAAATATGTTCTTTCTATTCCAATTTTCTGCAGTGTTTTTAACATAAATGGGTGTTGGATTTTTTCAAATGCTTTTTCAGCATCATTGATATGATCATGTGGTTTTTGTTCTTAGTTCTATTTATGTGGTGAATAACATGTATTGATTTGTATATGTTGAACCAGTCATTCTTTCCTGGGATAAAACCAACTTGATCATGGTGAACAATTCTTTTGATGTGGTTTTGAATCTGTATAGCTAGTATTTTGTTTAGAATGTTTGCATCATTGTTCATTAAAGATAGTAGTCTGTAATTTTCTTTTCTTGAGGTATCTTTATTTGGTTTTGGTATTAATGTGATATTGAACTCATAGAAAGAGTTTGGAAGAATTTCATCTGAGTTTCTGGATCAGGTTGTGGAGTACTGGGGTAGTTTTTTTTTTCTGAATTTTTTTTAGAAATCAGATGGTAGCACATCTTTGGGCTTTGATGGAAGAATTTTTATTGCTGATTTTATTTTTTTTGCTTGCTATTGGTTGGATTAGGCTTGTTATGCCCTCTTGGTTCAATTTAGGTAGGCTATATTTTTGTAGAAATCTATCAATATCTTCCATGTTTTCCAGTCTATTGGAGTATAAATTTTCAAAATAGTTTATGACAATCCTTTGAATTTCTCCACTGTTTGTGGTGATATCTTTTTTTTATTTTTTACTTTAATGATTTGAGTTGATTCTCCTTTTCTTTTGGTTAGTTTGGCCAAAGGATTGTCAATCTTATTAATTTTTTCAAAGAACCAGATTTTTGTTTTGTTTTTCCTTTGTATTTTTTGATTCTTTATTTATTTCTGCTGTGATTTTAATGATTTCCTGACTTTTACTGGATTCAGTAGTGTGAATATTTGGTTAATATCTCTTAGCACCCATCTGTAAGCTCCATGAAGTCAGGGGTTACATCTGATTTTTGTTCACCACTGTGAGTAGACATGATATCCTAGCTTACTGCCTGTCTCTTATAATTTCAATAAGTATATAATTTAAAATTTTTTCATATATGCTGTCATTTTAAGTATAGTAGATTAATTATTAGAAAATGGTAAGGAAGAGGAAAATAGCTTTAAAGATAACATCAGAATAGTGTTAAAATATTAGAAGTTGAGTTAATTTGCTTAAACTCATGACTTTTCTGTTTTTTGATAGAAGTAGACATCTGCTGGTCCACTAACTTTATGACATGAATTATAATTGTGGTAACCTTTTCTTTCTTTAATTTTGAAATATCTAAAGAGAATTTAAAAACACATAATTCAATAATAATCAGAAGTGTGAGAAACATCAGGATGTGTATTTGTATAACATAAAAATTGGTGTAAAGTATTATTTGTTAATCTGAGAGGGGTTGACGATGAAAGAAAGTTGCACAAATATGAAGTAAAACGGAGGCAGATCATTCTTTGAACTAGTTAACACACATAATAGTTCTACACTGAGCTGGGAGGAGCTGGCTGGAGAGTTGGAATATGAAGCAGCAAATATTTTGTTCTTCAGCTGCACAGAACTAGGGAAATCAACAAGGTTCAAAGGGCATTAGCTGAATAGCTATATGTTTCATAAACTGATTAAGTAAAGTATAATAGATAAAACTGCTGATTACTATTTCTTTTCATGAAAATATAACCCATTACATGCAAACTCTTAAAACTTTACTAACTCACTTCTGCGTTAGAAAGTTGATAAAATAATTTAGAATTCAATATATCTACTTGAATTCCATGTAGTACAGTTTGAGTTAATATATAAATAAATGAGTGAAATAGCAAGATACCTAAGCAACAGCTCCATGCCCCAAAGATATATAGATATCAAGATATATTTAATAATTATCACAGATTGAAATGAATAACTTTCCATAGAATATAATTTTAATGCTAAATTATGGTATAATACAAATTATTTGGGGCTTTCTAACTTTCTTGGGGACATTTTAACTTTATAGATCTTTTGTGAAGATAGAATACAACTGCTGTATGTTTTCATCATGGATGATCCTATGCAGATTTATAAAATTTTGTTTTCTATTTTACTGGACAGATAACTTGATAAGTACTATTTGTAAGCACAAAATAGTGTCTTTTTTCAATTCTTTTATCATCATCTTTTTTTCTTTTTTACAACTCCATTTAGTCTCCACTACCACCTCTTTTCATCCTGGGGATTGAACCCAGCACTTTTTACATCTATGAACAGCTTCTGTTGCTTGCTAAACCACACCTGTAGACCAAGTCTTTTTAAACTGCAAAAGCTTAGCCAGGCATGGTGTCTCACATAATCTCAGCATTTGGGAGGCTGAAACAGGAAGATCCAGGTTCGCAGACAGCCTCAGCTACTTAGTGAGACCCTTTGCAGTTCAGTGAGACCCTATTTTAAAACAAAGAATAAAAAATACTGCTGGGGGCTAGCTCAGAGGTAGAATGCCCCTGGGTTCTATCCCCAGTACTGCAAAAATAAATGAATAAATAATAAATAAATATATAAATATAAAATGTAAAAGCTTAATGCTTATCAACCTAGACTGTCCATGAGATTAAAACTAGTAAATCTATGAAATGAGTACATAAATATACTAACTCACCTTTGTAATTGTTTAAAATTTTGTATTAGAAGGCCGGGCATGGTGGCACATGCTTGTAATCCCCGGGCTTGGGAGGCAGAAACAGGAGGATTGCGCAGGTTCGAAGCCAGCCGCGCGCACTGGCTTATGAGACCCTGTTTCCAAATAAAAATGTAAAAATAGGTCTGGGAGTGTAGCCCGGAGGTAGAAGGGCTTCCAGGAACCCCAGTACCACCAAAAAAAAAAATTTGTATTAGAAACTTGGAAGTATATTAAAATAACTTATTAGCTAAAGGCCGTGTGTGTGTGTGTGGGGGGGGTCCCCTAGATGGTCCTTCAACTTTTGAGTTCAAAACTGTGACCATTTCTTTGAGCTCCTCTCTGTCTGTTCTTCAATTCTAGATAACATCAATACAACTAACTTTTGTAAAATGAAGTTTTGCTACAGTAAAACTCTCCTGGACTTATTAGTTTTAATCTGTAATTAGTTATTTGGTTCTAATAAGGACCTGGAGAGGGTATTTCACTACAGAATAATTTTTCTCACCATGTATGAGTCAAAGGACTTTTAACATTTTCTCTACATAGTGTTACCATCCATCAATGCAAAACATGTACCTAACTTCTTCTGCACTACCATTTCTGTAATGAATATATGCATTTTAGTGGAGAAAATATTCACAAGGAGTTAGAAAAGCTAGATTTTAAGTATTTGTGAGGCAGTGATCTCTAAGAGTAATTTATATTACCAGTGCTACCAGCTCCCTTAAAACTGAAGCGCCTAATTGTGACTGAATGTAGTGTGTGCTCCTATCAGTGAGGGAGAAGTCAATGAGCATAATAAATAAAATAATAGAGAAATATTTACTTGTAGCAAGTAAGGAGAGCACTAGTGTTATTTGCAAAGCAATGTTTTCCCTGAACAAAGAAAGTGTGGAGGTCTTATCTGGGAGCCTATATATATTTTCTTATAAAAAAAAACACATGTAGAGGCAGGTCCATTTTTGAGCATGCCCAGTTTATTCCTAAAGCATATGTCCAACAAAAGAAAGATGATGGAGCCAGGCATGGTGGCGCATGCTTGTAATCCCAGCACTGGGAGGCTGAGACAGGAGGATCGCACAGGTTCAAAGTCAGCCTTATCTACTTAGTGAGGCTCTCAGCAACTTAGTGAGACCCTGTTTCCAAATAAAGTATAAAATAGGTCTGGGAGTATAGCCTGGAGGTAGAAACGCCCCTTGGTTCCACCCCCAGTACCACACACACAAAAAAAAAAGTAAGAAAGAAAGATGATGGACACATATCTGAGCATTCCCAGCTTAACTTCACAGATCATACCCTTAAAAAGGAAGGATGCACCTTTCTGGGCACATTCAGCTCAAGGTAATAGAGTATATATTCACAAAGAAAAGATGGCAGACAAAAGCTTCTGAGCATACTAAATTTAGTTTTATAATTAACCTAAGTGAAAGAGGCAGGGTGACTCTGACCTTGGCTGGTTTCTTACATGTTTATCCAGTGAGTTTTAGTTGAAACAAAAAGGAACAACTTTGAAGGTGTGTTAGTATTTTTAAGAGTCAGAAGCTCTCTCCTCTATCAGTGTAGGAGTTTGCATTTAATGGTGTTTGCCCTCCTTACTGGCTAAAATAAACTCACAGCTACAGGTCACATCTCTGGTTTATTTCTTATTAACCCTGTGCCATTCCTTGAAACTCTTACTCTCCAAACCTCATTTTACCTGAGTCCTGTCCAACATAAACTTTCCTATTTGCTGGGAAAGCAAGGTTCTGGAACACAAACTCCTTTGCTCAACCTCTTCTTTATCAGTGTCTCTGCAGCGTTTAACTTTCATTTTCTGTTTCTGCAACTTTGTTCTGTACTGCCCTAGCATAATCCCTCTACTTGGCAAAGCCCTACATTTCACTCTAGTCACAAGCACATATCTGTGGTTCCATAATGTTTGCACCCTCTGTTTCTGAGGATGGAATCAACGACTTAGCCATCTCCTTCCTGAAGGGCTTGGTTCAGAGCGGTACCATACAGGGTGTTCTGAAAGTGACTATTTTCATGTCGCTAGTAGAATGTGCTACCCCTCCTTTTAAATTATGAATTCCTTTAGGGAAGCACATTTTTTTTCTCCTTCATATTTGTAATTCCAGTACACAGAGCATGGGTCATGGTAATAGGCACTTAATAAATGTTAACTACAATTTCAATGTTTTTCATCTGTTTCTGAGTGCAACATAAAAAAAAAAAAAACAGTACCATTCCTAAAAACAAAACTCCTTTTATACTTCTTGATTCCACCCTTTTTATATTTTAAGACACATTACTTTTATAGATTAAACTTTATTTGCATTTTTCCCTTGTGTTCTAGTTTTTTTCTTTTTCAAGAAAGTAAATGTCTTTATTAAGCATAAATGGAAAGTGAAGCATAAAATATGCTATTGATATGGAAGTTTTCTTCTACCTTTGAATTTATAAATGGTGATGGCAGGTGTAATATTTGTTTTGGACTGATGAACTGCTGCTCTTCTCACTTTTATGTGGGAAACAGTACAAAGACACAGAGAGATAGTACACACACACACACACACACACACACACACACACACACACACACAGCTTCATTCTTTGTCTTGCCTGAGTCCTTACCTCTCTCTCTCCCCAACCACTTTTAAAGCAAGACTAGCATGTTATTGATACATCTATGCTAAAAAGTAAGAATACAGATCCTTTTATCTGTGGTCAAGACTTGCCAATAAGAGAGATTAAAATAATTTTGTAATTTATTTATGTTGACAAAAATTTAATGATTTCTGAGTTTATTAAAGGTTTACACTAAAATAGACTGACCATAGCTGGGTGTGGTGGCACACTCTTGTAATCCCAGCATTTTGGGAAGCTGAGACAAGAGGATCACAGTTTGAGGACAGACCCAGCTACTACTTAAGTAGGGCCCTTTGCAACTCAGGAAGACCCTGTTTCAAAATAAGGAATAAAAAAAAAGGGCTGGGGGGTATAGCCCGGAGGTAGAATGCCCCTGGGTTCTATCCCCAGTACTGAAAAAAAAAAACATAGACTGAGTACAACCTGTATTTTTTCTGTGCTAGGGAAGTTTTGACAGTGTTAGTCTTCAAAATAAACTGATAATTAACAAATTAACAAGAAAAAACATAAAAAATTATTAATGTGTGCCACAGACTGCTCAATCGGAATGGCCGTGAGTCCACTCGAGATCGATTTTCTCTCAGAAAAAATGGGCGAGGATTCGGGTGCTGTTCTGCAGCTGCTTATCTGCAGCGATTCTTTCCCCTCTAGGAAATAAATTTCTTTAAGTCCCTATTTACGGTGCTTCTGGAAAGAATCTGACATGGACAAAAGCTTCTTGAGCTATTGACACTTTATTACAAGAACCCAGAAAATTTATATCCTTTACCAGTGGGATTAATAGTAAAAAAAAAAAAAAAAAAAAAAAAAAAAAAAAAAAAAAGGAAGGGAGTGTAATCACCATAAATCAATAACAAGTTAGTCCGTCATTCAAGAGATTAGCTCAGAATCTTCTCTGGATCTCGCAGCAGATCCAGCTGCCCTTGCGAAGGGCAAATTTCAGAAGAAATGGCACGCCCAGGGCTTGGAGGCCTCTCATGGAATCTTCTTTAACTTTTTTGGAACTTTCCATCTTTAGGGCTTAGTCCATATGGCAGGCATGGGGAAATGTGGCGATCCAGGTGGATGTGATGGAGTTCTCCCAGGTGTCATACACCTTGCCTTCTAAATTCTGAAAGCTTAAGCAAACTCACAACACAGTTTGGCAGATAAACACCAAAAAATACCATGAAGTTTTTAGATTTAGTTGTCAGATGTATTTCCTTAGCTGCTGAACACTTTTCTTCAAATGATAGGCTTATTAGAAGCCTATTCCTCTTTTAATAATCCATTTCTACATCACAATCCTTCTGCAACCTGCTTTTAATCTTTCTAATTCCTTTCTTTCCCATTTGGGACAATCTTATGATAAGCTCTTCTTCATACAAGAATCCTTTCTTATTCTCACCATATTTCCTTTCTTTTACACATTTATTATATATTCTTTGTTCTGACATACTCATTTCTTAGCCACGTGGCGCCTCCTTGTCTCGGGCAGCGCTCATACTGGGTGTAAAGGTTAAGAATCTTCCTAGCCTTCAGCTCTATTGTATTGGGCAGTATTAGCTGCTCATAAAGTTTATCTTCTCTGTATCTAGGCAGGATCGCAAGGAGAGGGGGTAAACAGAGATACCGGTTGCCTCCCCTTTAGGGCTAATGGTTTCAGCTAACTCAATGCTTTTATTGTGAGTTAATGATTTAGAATGAAAGTCAGAGATAGAGGAGAAATCCGCGTTTTGTAATTGCTGTTACAGGAATGCTGCCACTGCATCTGAATTCTAACTAGATTTTATTTTTTATTTTTATTTTTATTTTTTTTATTTTTTTATTTTTTTATTTTTTATTTTTTATTTTTTTATTGGTGCATTATACTCATACAACTTATTGGGGTAAAAAACTTGTGTGTACAAACATGTACTCATCGCTGATTTAACCCCTACCCAAATACCACCCCATTCCCTTCCCGTCCCTCCCTTCCTTGCTTGGCTTAGTGATTGACTTCGATATGTTTAAGTACATTGTGTGCTTTAGAGATTTTTCTCTTCCCCCTCCTTTCTCTTCCTTTAGGTTATCTTGTTTGCTCCTCTTTTCTCCCTAACTCTCACATATTAGGGAAAGCATCTGATTTCTTATTTTTTGTGACTGACTAATCTCACTTAGCAAAATGTCCTCCAGTTCCATCCATTTCCCTGGAAATGATGTAATTGAGTTTTTTTTTTATGGCTGAGTAAAATTCCATTGTGTACATATCCCACAGTTTTGTAATCCATTCATCTGTTGATGGACATCTTGGCTGGTTCCATAGTTTGGCTATGGTGAATTGTGCAGCTATGAACATAGATACACATGCATTATTTTGGTAGTTTGGTTTCTTTTCTTTTGGGTAGATACCCAACAGTGGTATTGCTGGATCAAATGGTAGGTGTGTTCCCATTTTTCTGAGGATTCTCCATACTGTTTTCCAAAGTGGTTGCACTAATTTGCAATCCCACCAACAATGTCTTAGAGTTCCCAATTCTCCACATCCTCGCCAGCATCTGTTGTTGTTTGTGTTTTGAATGATTGCCATTCTAGTTGGAGTTAGGAGAAATCTCAGGGTAGTTTTGATTTGCATCTCTCTGATTGCCAGTGATGTTGAGCATTTTTTCATGCATTTATTGGCCATTTGAATTTCTTCTTTTGTGAAGTGTCTATTTGGTTCATTTGCCCATTTTGTTATTGGATGCTTTGTTTTCTTAGTGTTGAGTTACTTGAGTTCTCTGTATATTCTAGATATTAGTCCTCTATCGGAGGGGTAGGTGGCAAAAATCTTCTCCCATTCTTTTGGCTCTTGATTGAGGTTCTTGATAGTTTCCTTTGCTGAACAGAAGCTCTTCAGTTTTATGCAATCCCATGTATTGATTCTCCTTTTAATTTGTTGTGACTTTGGGGTCTTATTGAGGAAATGTTTGTCTGTGCCTATGTGTTGTAGTGTTGGACCTATGCCCTCTTCAAGGAGCTTCAAAGTCTCTGGTTTAATTTCCAAGTCTTTGATCCATCGTGAGTTGACTTTTGTACAGGGTGAAAAAGTGGGATTAACATCCAATTTTCTACATATGGTTAACCAGTTTTGCCAACACCATTTGTTGAAGAGGCTATCTTTTTTCCAGTGTATGTTTTTGGCCCCTTTGTCAAAAATCAATTGGCTGAAAGTGTGTGGGCTTGTTTCTGGGTCTTCTATTCTGCTCCATTGGTCTATATATCTGTTCTTTTGTCAGTACCATGCTGTTTTTATTACAATGGCTTTGTAGTATAGTTTAAAGTCAGGTATTGTGATTCCTCCTGCGTGGTTTTTGTTACTGAGAACTACCTTGGCTATTCTGGGCTTTTTGTTATTCCAGATAAGTTTAAGGACTGATTTTTCTATGTCTGTGAGGAATGATCTTGGTAGTTTAATGGGCATTGCATTAAATCTGTAGATCACTTTTGGGAGGATGGCCATTTTAATGATATTTATTCTGCCAATCCATGAACATGGAAGATCTTTCCATCTTCTAAGATCTTCTTCGATTTCTTTTTTCAGTGTTTTATAATTTTCTTTATAGAGATCTTTTACCTCCTTGGTCAAATTTATTCCTAGGTATTTTATTTTTTTGTGGGAGATCCTGAGTGGAAGTGTTTTCTGAATTTCTTTTTCAGTGGATTTATGGTTGGTGTACAGGAAAGCTTCTGATTTTTTAAGATTGATTTTGTATCCAGATACTTTGCTGAATTTGTTGATCAGTTCTATAAGCCTTTTGGTTGAGTTTGTTGGGTTTTCTAAATATAGTATCATGTCATCAGCAAATAGTGAAAGCTTAAGTTCTTCTTTTCCTATTTGTACTCCTTTGATTTCCTTTTCTTGCCTTATTGCTCTGGCTAGAGTCTCTAGGACTATATTGAAGAGAAGTGGTGATAGTGGACATCCTTGTCTCGTTCCAGTTTTTAGGGGGAATTCTTGAAGTTTTTCCCCATTTAATATGATGCTGGCAGTGGGCTTGTTGTAGATTGCCTTAATAATGTTGAGATATGTTCCTTCTATTCCAATTCTCTGCAGTGCTTTTATCATAAATGGATGTTGAATTTTATCAAATGCTTTTTCAGCATCTATTGAGATGATCATGTGGTTTTTGTCTTTGATTCTGTTTATATGATGAATTACATGGATTGATTTTCGTATATTGAACCAGCCTTGCATCCCTGGGATGAACCCTACCTGGTCGTGATGAATGATTTTCTTGATGTGGTTTTGAATGCGTGTTGCTAGTATTTTGTTTAATAGTTTTGCATCCAAGTTCATCAGAGATATAGGCCTGTAGTTTTCCTTCCTTGAACTGTCTTTATTCGGTTTGGGTATTAGTGTGATGTTGGCTTCATAGAATGTATTTGGGAGAGTCCCAGTTTTTTCCATTTCCCGAAATAGTTTGAGTAGTATTGGGATTAGCTCTTCTGTAAAGGTTTTATAGAATTCACTTGAAAAACCATCTGGTCCTGGGCTTTTTTTGATGGTAAGCTCTTTATTGCTGTTTCAATCTCTTTGATTGTTATTGGTTGGTTTAAGTGTTCTATATCTTCTTGACTCAGTTTAGGAAGGTTGTATTTATCTAGGAAGTTGTCAATTTCCTCCAGATTTTCCATTTTGTTGGAGTATAGTTTTTCAAAGTAGTTTCTGATAATCCTCTGGATTTCTACACTGTCAGTAGTAATGTCTCCTTTTTCATCCCTTATCCTCATAATTTGGGTTGATTCTCTCTTTTTTTTTAGTTAGGTTGGCCAGTGGTTTATCAATCTTGTTAATCTTTTCAAGAAACCAGCTTTTGGTTATGTTGATTTTCTGTATTGTTTTTTTATTCTCTATTTCGTTAATTTCTGCTCTAATTTTAATAATTTCCCGTCTTCTGCTGGCTTTGGGGTTCAATTGTTCCTGCTTTTCAAGGGCTTTGAGGTGTGTCATAAGGCTATTTATTTGAAGATTTTCTGTTTTTCTTATGTGAGCACTCAGTGCTATAAATTTTCCTCTTAATACTGCCTTCAAAGTGTCCCAGAGGTTTTGATATGTTGTATGTTTATTTTCATTCACTTCTAGAAATTTCTTGATTTCACCTCTTACATCTTCTATGACCCATTCTTCATTCAGAAGTGTGGTGTTCAGCCTCCACATGTTTATGTTGTTTCTTTGGGTCTTCTTATAGTTGATTTCTAGTTTCATTCCATTATAGTCTGAAATGACACAGGGAAGTATGTAACATTTTTTAAATTTGCTAGTGCTCATTTTGTGTCCCAGGATGTGATCTATTTTGGAGAAGGTTCCGTGAGCAGCTGAGAAAAATGTGAACTATGCTGTAGTTGGGTGAAATATTCTATATGTGTCCAGCAGGTCCATTTGGTTAATGGTGTTCTTTAGTTCTGAGACATCTTTACTGACCCTTTGTCTGGAAGATTGGTCTAGTATTGTGAGAGGTGTGTTGAAGTCTCCCAGTATTATTGTGTTGGGATTTATGTGTGACTTCATGTCACAAAGAGTTTGATTTATGAAAGTAGCTGCCCCTATGTTTGGGGCATAGATGTTGATTATTGTTATTTCCTCTTGCTGGACTATTCCTTTTACCAGTAAAATGTGACCTTCTTTGTCTCTTCTAATAAGTTTGGGTTTGAAGTCTAACTTGTCTGATATCATAGTTGCTACTCCTGCTTGTCTTCGAGTACCATTAGCATGGATAACCTTGCTCCAGCCCTTTACCTTGAGTTTGTTCCTATCTTTACTTGTAAGGTGTGTTTCTTGTAAGCAGCAGATGGATGGATTCTGGCTTTTAATCCATTTTGCCACTTTATGTCTTTTTATTGGGGAGTTGAGGCCATTTACATTCAGTGTGATTATAGAGAGATAATTTTTAATTCCAAACATGTTAACATCTTATTTCTGTTTGAGATACTGTTTATTCTTCTTTGCTTAGTTTGCTGGATGGGAATTCTTGTTTCTTTGGTTCTGGTGTGTATTACCCATTTCCTCTTTGCAGTTAATCTCCTTGAGTACTTTCTCTAGCGCTGGTTTTGAAGACATAAATTCCTTCAGTTGCTGTTTGTCATGGAAGCTTCTTATTTCCCCATCTAATTTGATGGATAGTTTTGCTGGGTAGGAAATTTTTGGCTGGAAGTTGTTTTCTTTCAGAGTTTGGAATATGTTACTCCATGCCCTTCTGGCTTTCATAACTTGGTTTGGGAAGTCTGGAGTGATTCTAATTGGTTTGCCTCTGTATGTCACGTGGTCTTTTGTTTTTGTTGCCTTTAAGATTCTCTGCTTGGCTTCCACATTGGTCATTTTGACAATTATGTGGCGTGGGGATCCTCTTCTTTGAACCTGTCTAAAGGGAGTTCTATAAGTTTCCTGGACCTGTGTATCAACCTCTTACTCTATGTTTGGAAAATTTTCTGCTATTACTTCCTTGAAGAGATTGTTGATCCCTTTGGTTTCACCTTCTTTTCCCTCCTCTATTCCAATTATTCTTAGGTTAGCTCTCTTGAAATGGGCCCATATTTCTTCAATGTCAGATTCCAGCTGTCGGGTTTTTTTTTTTTTCTAAATTAGAAACTATGCGTTCATTTTTGGAATGGTCATCTTTAAGAAGCGAGATTCTATTCTCCATGTGGTCTAATCTGTTGTTTATACTTTGAATTGAAGCTTTCACTTCATTAATTGCATCCTTTATCTCTTTTTGACTCTCTCTAAATTCTTTTCGAAAGTCCTCTTTTATTTCTAGAGTTATTTTCCTAATTTGATCTTCTAGAGATCTTTGGATTTCTGTGTTATCAGATTCTGATGTTGTGGGGTTGTGGGCATTCACTGCTCCATTGTTATTTCTCTTTCCCATGATTTTGGAAGTTTGTGCCTTCTCTGGGTTCTTCCCTGAGTCACTACGAGTTCACTTAAGATGTTCTGGATCTCGAGTCTGTGGTATCTCAGTCACCACTACTCCTTTACTGAGTTGTATCACAAAGTCTCAGACCCAGGGAGTCAATCAAGGCTGCTTAGACCGTGGGGGGTGCCAAGTTGGGCGTTCTCCAGTGGGGAGTTGTGACTATGGTATAATATCTCTTCCACTGCCACTCCCCCACTGGGCTGCACTGCTAAAATCTCCAACCCAGGGAGACTATCTGCGCAAGTCCCTGGGAGTGCAGTACTGGGATTTCTCCCCTTGGGGCCGCAATTTGACTCACGTTTGTTGAGTGCGCTGATGGAGCTGTAGTGAACTCAGTGGATTTGCTGCTGCCGCCACTGGCAATATGGCACCACTGCCACGCCCTCGGCCGTGATGTGGCCTATTTCTTCTCTGGTTTTGAGCTCCGCTGAGTCCCTGCCAGGTGTGCTGTGCCCGGCCCTTGGGAGCTTTAGACGCTCCTTGCACCGGAGAAACTGCTGACTGCCGCCCGGCTGTTCAGCAGCGGCTTACCTTGGCTCGCTGTCCACCCCTCCTCTCAGGCGTCTGGTGGCTGGTTGTGTGGGTTGGTCTAGGGCCGTCTGGTGAATTCGCCGTTGCCGCCAGCAGTAAGACGCTGCTTCTGCATCCTAGGCCACGAGGCCAGAGTACCTCCTCTCTGGATTTGAGCTCTGTTTTGAGTCTCCCTCCTCTCTGGAGCCTGATGCTGCTAGGGGAGATGTAAGCCGCGCCGCTCCGGCTGCTCTGCGCTGTGGCTCAGGCTGCTCCGCACCACGGGTCTGAATAGCCAACTTGAAGTATGATAAGAAAATATATTTGGGTTGGCTTTGTTTAAAGAAACACTTCTAATACTTCTAATACACTTACACCATTCTCTGTATTCTTCTCAAACACCTGGATCATCACAAGCAGACTTTTATATAGCATTTCCTACTCTTGCCAATATTATAAGGTTTATATAATTCTATAAAAAATTTATTCTTGTGATAATTTATAAAAATTTTCATCTAACGTTTAATAGGCATGTTTCATTTAGTGGTCAAAGTGTTTTGTCTGCTGCATATGAGCTCATAACAAAGCTTGAGTTTCCTGTGGCTTATTTTTAAACTTTTAGTAATATTGAATACTTAACAAATTCTGGAGTTTGTATCCGGTATTTTATTTTATTGTTAGATAAAATGTATTGAGCTCCTTTATGGGAAGCTTGGTGCTAAGTGTTCTTTATGCACTAACTCAAACAATAGTTTTCATTACTAAGACATACTGTTATCTACATTTTGTTTGTGTCTTATTAAAATTCATATGTTAATATCCTAACCCCTTGCAATCAGGTAGGAGTTGGGGGCCTTTGAGATGCAATTAGAAGAGGTGGTGAGGATAGAGTCTTCATAAAAGATAACCAGAAAACTACTTGGCTCTTATCTTCATGTGAAGAAACAAAGGAAAATGGCAATCAGAAACCCAGCAGGAAGGCCTCACCAGAGCCTGACCTTGCTGGCACCTTGCTCTCAGGCCTCTAGCATCCAGAACTATGTGGAATGTATTTCTGCTGTGTAAAAAACATCCATACCGGAGCATTTTGTTACAGCAGCCTAAGCTGAATAAGAGACCATTATATTCATGCTAAAACAGATACTAAAAGAAGTCTTAAAATACAGATAATATCTGGTAACAACATCATGATTTGGGCGCATCTGTCTAATGCCAGATCTGGAGGACTCTAATGTGTTTGTGCTCCAATTTTTCATACCAAGTAACACATATCATGTATATTATTTGACCACTGTATTGCCTCATCTTGTTCAGCTCCCTCTGACAGCTTAGGCCTTGGCAGTCTGACCTTTGCCCCGTCACAAAGATGGGCATGAACCATCCCTTCAGTAAACTAATGTTCCTCTGTCCTCATCTCTGGTCTTCTTTCTCTATGCTTATGTGCCTAATGGATATAACTTTACCTTACAGAGCAATTCTGAGGAACAAGCGACATGTATAAAGTGCCTATCATATTTGACATCAAGCAAATAAACTCACTAAACACTCGAATAATATTAATGAGAATTGGGCCCTGTCTAACCTTTTGCACAAACTGCATAAAATAAGCACAGACAATCAATAAAATAATTAAAAATCTCACTTCTAATCATGTTTTTCAAAGAACATTAAAAGTGACACAATTATAGCCCCAGCTAATTTTGCCAAGCCCTGTTTCTTTCTTCCAAATCCTCACTTTATGCTTTATAGGAGCTTCTCTCTTTCCAAACCAGAATGCTCTTTCTGTTTCCATCCTGTGGTTTCTCACTAATCCCCCCCCCCCTTGTTTTCTAGCTCTCTACGTTCTTTCTTGATATACTTTTATTGCTTTTAGATATAATAGATTCAAAGTAATACATTAACCAGTGCAGTATATGTCCCTTTATGTCTCTGTACACTATTTTAATGCTTTTTTTGCAAAATGTCTGAGCCCAGGGTGGGCAGACACAGTTCTAAGAAAGAAGAGAGGGAGAGGAGGAAGGAAACAAGCCTTACCACTCACTTTTCCTTCTCCTATGTTCTGGGTATTCTCCTTTGCTGCTTCTCCAGACTTGCTGTGCATGTACCAGTATTGGGAATGACCTAGGAAGTTTTGAGAAAGCTCTGATTATTAATAAATATATTTCAAAAAATTGGGTGAGGGGCAGATCTGTGAAAGGACTTGGTTTCTCTCAAGAAGCAGGCACTATTTTAATGTAAATTAACCAAGCTAATGGTAATTAGCAAGTCAATAGGAGAGGGGAGCTAGGACTTCCTCCTTCTAAAGACAGGTTTACATACTAATTGGATAATCTAGTTTGAATGGGAGGAGGGGGTTGACCTTTGGGAAAGGAGAAACCTGGGCATAAATTAACAGTTTGGTGGGAAAAGTAAGGGGAGGAAATTTACAGGGACTTTTACTACATCAGAATTACGGAAACAAGATGGAGCATGTCATGTGCATAAAAAATCTGTTCCATGTTTTGTATTTCAGTGAATTCATTAGAACCACCCCCTCATGCCACTCCTAGTGGCATGGGGCTGTAACTGTCTTTTGTATTTCTATCTTTTTAATAAACTACTTTAAATCTTCAGCAAGAGTTCAGGCTATTGCATATTTATCTTTAGTTTAGGACAAGAACCTGCGTTTTATTTATTTTTTTTAGGGGAATTATTTCGATGGGGCTCCAGGGGTGCCCAGAAAAAATTCCCCCCGAATGGTAGCATTCATCTTTCACCACAACATCATCTTAAACCGTTACAGTACATATGCCCTTTTTTTTGACAGTTCTCTTTTCTACTGTGTAATACAGGATTAAAGAAAAGTATCCTCAACAATTTATCTTCAGTTCTCCACTCCCTTGAGCTCTGTCGTTTGGAGATATTATTTATTCCAAAGACTTATTTTCTCTCTGTGTGAATCTCCAGAATCTACCTCTCTAACCTCAGTCTCTTTCACAAGTCCTTTATCTGATGTTGCTATCTCTTCCTGTGTAGGTTTATCTTCATTTAAATGAATGAATTGCATTGTCAATACATTAGGATTAAGGCCAAAAACCAAACCGGTGATGTTTTCTCCCAGCTGGACTTTCTGTTACTGGTCTTGTGTATTTTTGCTAAAGGCTCTATCTTTTCCCTTTTTCTTTAGCTTTTTCTATTCTCTTAATTCTAAATTCAATATGTTGTCAAGTGCAGTCAGCTCCACTGGTGCTGTATATTTTGTTTCTTTTCTTTCCATCGTCCTTGTAAATAGGCTAAAGTATATATTTCTGATCTGTCTTACAACAAATTAAAATCTTTTATTCAGTTCTGGCAACTCCTTGATATATTTAATTCCTCATAGCACTTAGATTTATCTTCCCCAAGTAGTTTATAAAAAGCCATCTTCTGGTAATGAGCCTGCAGCATCTCCTTACTTTTCTGAGTTGAGTTTAAATTCCTCCAGCTGGTGTTCAAGGCTGACCACAGGACAATCTTTGTTTACACACTTCTGTCAAGTTTACAATTTCTATACCCAGCGTACTAATGACATTGTGTAACTCTATTGTCCCTGAAATTGTTCCTGAAAAATTTCCTTTTATCTTTACTTTGGTTGATCCTTTTACTGAGAAAGATGGATATTTCTTTCACTTCACCATGGTGAAAGCCATTTGAGGGTCAACTACAAATTTTAGAAAAAAATACAAGATGATGTGCAGAGATTATATGCAAATACTATGCCATGTTATATGAGGAACCTGAGCATCTGTAGATTTCGGTATCCATGAGGGCTCTGAAATCATTTCCCCATGGAAAAAAAAGGAATAATTACAATTTAAGGGAGATTGAAAGATGAAGCAGGCTGGTTTTTGAATACAAGCCATTGCGTCTGCATCCTTTATCCACTTTTTGAATATGTAGACTTGTAGGACAGTCTTGAAAAAAAAATGTGATAAACTTAGGAATTTTAGAGCTGCACTTCATATCTATTTCTCATTACTTAAATAGTTATTATTTTTTAGCATTTACATTTCCAGGCAGAGTGCATGTACATCTAAAATTAGTCCGCTCAGTAGCCTCTGGAGTATGTGCTATTATCCATTTATCTGATGAGAAAATTCAGAAAAGAGTTTGATACTTACAGATACCTAATAAATTCTGTGACAACCTTTCTTAGGTGTATTTTGAATTTATAGTCTCATAATAATTATCATCTCTAGAAAACTTGGTGACTTTGTTATATTTATTATATCTGCCATACAGCTTAAAAAACCTAGCTTTACTCTAAGTTTTTGCTTTTCTTTTATATAAGAAAAGCAATGCAAAATTAATTTGAAAATTTCTAACTTGGCATAAATTGAAATTTAGATCTCTCTCTCTCTCTCTCTCTCTCTCTCTCTCTCTCTCTCTTTCTCTCTCTCTCTCTCTTTCTTTTCCTTTCTTCTTTTTTCTTTTGTACTGGGGATATAACCCATACGCATTCTACCTCTGAGTTACATACTCAATTCTAATTTTATTTTTTTATTTTTATTTTTTATTTTTTATTTTTTTATTTTTTATTTTTCCTTTGGTGGTACTGGGAAGCCCTTCTACCTCTGGGCTACACTCCCAGACCTATTTTTTTACATTTTTATTTTGGAAACAGGGTCTCCCAAGCCAGCGCGCGTGGCTGGCTTCGAACCTGTGTGATCCTCCTGTCTCTCCCTCCCAAGCGCGGGGATTACAAGCGTGTGCCACCATGCCCGGCTTCAATTCTAATTTTAATTTTTTCTTTTTTAGTTTTCATATAACATGGTATAGTTCTGAGGGCCTCACTAAGTTGCTGAAGTTGGCCTCAAACTTGTAATTCTCCTGTCTCAGCCTCAGAAGTACTAGGATTACAGGTGCACATGACTACTCCTAGCTTGGATATTTATGAACTAAAAGGCATATTTTGCTCATCAAAATTGTTTAGCAACATGTGATTAATTCATGGCATTTTGGTGATTCTTGGTAGGAGCAGGAGGTGTCTATGGGCTGGGCAGAACAGAAGCTTATATTAAGCAATGGCAGAGGGTAATTGTTTTATATCATCCATTTAAGGTACTGTTATTTGGACTACCTGGCAAAGTCATTGAACTTTTTTTTCACATGAGAATATTGTATTTTTCTATGTGTGATATTTGGATGCTATTGCTAATGGCATGTAAGATGCTAAACTATATAGAAGGATCGTTAAAAATTTACTCTTCATAGCAAAACCAGCATACATCACAGCCCACCTTTAATACCTACTATGTTGCCGAACTTTATTCTAGGCACTGAAGATACAGTGATAGGAAAGCCTTGTTCTCATAAAGCATATATCTTCTTAGAAAGATGCAAATAGCAGATAGGTGAAGATTAATTTCACATCATGATAAAGGCCCTAAAGAAAATAGAACTTAATGTTGGGACAGATGGTCAGTAACTATGTCCCAGTGTAACTACGCCTGATATATCCAACTAAAGGCCCTTCTGATGGATGCTAGTGTTCTCAACATTAATATTATATCTGATAATATTTTAATATTCCTTCTGGATGTGATGGTAAGCAACTAGGGTTATAGTGATATGGATTGAGAAGTTAGCACAGATTTCACTGAAGAGAGGATTTTTTTCTTCCCATATTTTCAGTTAGTATAAGGAAAATATAGAATTTCTTAAAAATAATATATCATTGATAAAGGTGTTTAGATCTATAACAAGTAGCAATCAATACATTTGTCAGAAGTAGGGTTTTGAGATGCAATAAAATGTATGCATTTAAATGTCAACCAAATACTGCTTTGAATCAGCTGGTAACTGAAAATATGCTCAATCTTGATTAAGTGTTCAAGTAAATAAAAAATGTGTGGGTAATATGACAATTGAAAGTACCTTTTCCGATTGCTATGAGAAAGTATAGGTAGAGATAAAAACAAGACTCAATTTCCCCCTCTAAAAGTTGTCAAGAAGAAATCGCCTCTGCAGGTTTTTCAAATGAGGAATGGGATTATTTTTTATTAAAGATTAATCAAATCAATAAAAGATTGAAGTCTGTTTCTCTGATTCCAGGCACTTCTGCTCTGTGACATGTTTCAAAAATAGGTTTAGTAAGATTAAAATCTAGTGCTCTGATATCAGCCACTTTTGCTTTGTGACACATCTCAAAAATATATTTAGCAACTTGAGTAGTCTATATATATATTACTATTATGGTAACAAGATGTTAGAATTGATTATAAGACAACAGGATCTTTTAAGAAGTCCAAATGGATGCATGTTACTCAGTTGCCAAGAGTGTGATTCTTTTTCAGCCCTTATATTTTTTCACTTATCAGATAAATAAAATGACACATTATATGATATGTTAAAAATTAAATGCTTCAACAAACATGGAAAAGTATTTTTCATAACTAAATGCAAAAATAAAACAGAATTAGAAATGTGTTTACCACCATTTCCTTAACCTAGTCATTCCAATGTTTTTTAATATTTTTCATTAATCAATTTAATAATCTCTTATCAAACATGACATAATATTCAATATGAAGTCTTCTAATAATTTCTAAGTTGAGTTTTCATTCAAATATCTAGAGTAATATGGCATAAAGATGACATGTTTTTAACATATAAGTTTTTAACTTATATTTTAATTTATATTTTAACAAATTAATTGTCAATAAAGAGTAAATAAAATAAACAACTGGTTAGAAGACCTAACCACAACTTATGATATGTTATTAGGCCTAGTATAAATAAGTTGGTGAATATTCCCAAACTATGTTATCCATCTCACTAAGACAAAAGTCTTAATATTATTGATCTAAAGTGTTTGTTGATTTTATTATTTTAAAATTTGTTTATTTAAAATGTGTATCGCATGCATGCAATGAAGACACAAATAAAAATCTCACAAATAAAAACTATTTGTAAAATAAGAGATTTGGGCTGCAAATGGGACATTCCTGCGTGCATAGAGAAGATTGATTTAAAGTTTTATAAATAATAGTCAGTTGGAAAAGAATTCATAGCCTTCAAAATAGTGAGTTAAAAGTCCACCAATCTTTAAATCTTTTCTGTAATTAAATTTAGGTGTATGGCAATACTATTATTATTGCATCATATGGGTGGTTTTGACTTTCTTATTGTTAGCTAAATGAATAGTTTTGAAAATGATCTATTCTTTTAGGATGTCAAGTTCTCAGATATATTCTACTAGGTTGAGGCTATCAAAATGCACTTGTTTTTGTACATGGGTCACTGTTGTGTCAAGGTTGGAAGGTGAATTCGTATACTTTCACAAAAAAAGTAGAAAACAATCAAAGGGAAAAATGATCAACACTGCAAGGAAACACTCAGCTAAATTCAGAATGTGTGATAAGTGAGCTGGTTTCTTCAACAGATCAATGACATTTACAAAAGAGGGAGGACGTGGTTTGCCAGAAAACAGAACCGATGTAAGAGGCTTAAAGAACAAATGCAATGTTTAGACCTTATTTAGCTCTTACTGTGGATTGACTGTCCCCTCCAAAACTCAAGTTAAAATCTATTGCTTTGAACAATATTAAGAGTAGAGACTTCTAAGAGGCAATTAGCCTGTAGATTAGTTGTTGTGGGAGTGGGCTTCTGATGAAAAGAACAAGTCCAGTCCAATTTTCCCCCTGTATTGTGTGTTTGCTCCCTCTTCTGCTGTGTTTTCTCCTATGGAAACCCTTTCCAGAAGTTGACATCATATTCTTGGACTTCCCAGACTCTAGCAGGAAAAGACTAACATAAATCCTAATGTAACAAAAGCAACTCTAAACATAACTATTGACATAATCAAAGGGTAACTGAGCTTGAGTTCATGTAGTTAAGGAATTACTGTTAAGGAATAACTTCAGCTAGTATAATAATAACACAGTAGTGATGTTAAAATTTTTGTTTTTATTTGTTAAAATGAGTTGTGGAGGTAATTACACATGAAATGACATATCTTGGTTTTATTTTTAAATTTTCACTAAAAAAAATTAGAGGAGAGTGGGTTAAACTCGATAGGTAAACTGATAAAATGTTAATGCCAGATGAGTGATACATAGATACATGAACTTTTCTTAAACTACTGCTTTAAGCTATTTAAGAAGATGCATTAAAGCACCATAAACCAAATGGCTTATAAACAACAGAAATTTATCACTCATAATTATGGAGGCTATAAGTGCCAAATCAAGGCAGTTGGAGAAAGAGTGCCCTTTGAGGTCCTACTTTTTTCTTCACAAATGCTTGTCTCTTCTTCATGTCCTTCTGTGGTGGGTGAGGGAATATGGGTCTTTGTTAGGCCTCTTTTGTGTTAGCTCTACTACCATTCATGAAGATTCCACCTCCATGGCCTGATTATTCCATATCCTAATACCATCACCTCAGGGTGAATATTTCAACCTAGAAATTTTGAGATAATGCAAATACCCCAGACTAGGGCAACTATATTCTTGACTTTTGTTAATATTTTGTATTTTCTATAATAAATTTGTTTTTTTCTTATTTACTATAATGACCTTTCCAATAGGCTACTACATGAGTTCTTTGTGTTCACAAATGTATATGTCTATAAAATCTTGTTCAATAACATTTTCTTGGTCCATTTTATGCCATAATAAACATGTGACTTCTGAAATATAATGAAAGTCTTTAGTTAAGTGAAAGAACTATTATTTGTTTAGCTAATTTCTATAGAGAATTTTCTTTCTCCTTTCTTTCAAAGTATATGCAGAAAGTACATAATTATAGTTTAACAAACAATTAAAAAGCAAGTGTGTATGATAATCATCCACATTAAGAAATAAACTACTGTTAGAACAACAGAAATCCACATTATGTACCTTTTAAAAAATTTTTATTGGTGCTTTGTAGTCACACATCTTAATGGAGTACAAGATGGTGGAGGCATACGTGCACACATCACTCATTTAGCTCTTCCCTGATTCTCACTTCTTTCTCTCTCCCCTCCTTCCTTCTCATGTTTGGCTTAGTAATAGATTTTTATATGTTTGTGAATGTGCATCATGTACATTAGGAAATTTCCTTTCCCCCCTCCCATAGTCCTAAATTAGGCCACCTTATTTTCTCATTTATGGTTTGTCTTTTTTGTATAGAGTTCTTCCTATGACCCTTTTTGATCATACTTCTTGTCCATTCCTTTGATTATAAAAGTTTTGAACTTAAATAAGTGAAATGATATGATATATATTATGTTCCTCTTTTTTGCATGATATTATGTTTGTAAAATTTTCTTCTTTTTTTTTGTAATCTAATCATTTTATTGGTCATGCAGCAGGTCCTCTGTAGCCATGGGTTTCACCTCTATAGATTCATCTAACCATGGTTTGGAAATATTTGAAAAAAATTCTGGCTATACTAGAATATTTTTCTTGTTATTATTCCCTAAAAAATATAGGTTAACAACTATTTGCATACAGTTTACATTATATTAGATATTATAAATCATCTAGAGATGATTGAAAGGATATGAGAAGATGTGCATATTTTCTATGAACATACTATTACACGTTATATATGGTGCTTGAGCACTTACAGATTTTGGTATCTGAGAAGGTCTTACAACAAACTTTCCATGGATTCAAAGGAATGACTTTACTTGAAAAGAGATTAAAAGAGACAGAGCTGTTGCTTGACTACCAGGCTCTATACATTCATTGTTGTATCCAGTTTTGTAAGTATAAAAAATTCTAGGATATTCTTAGAATAATAAAAAATTATAACTCTTACAATTTTTTTTTTTTTTGGTGGTGCTGGGGTTCCTGGAAGCCCTTCTACCTCTTGGTTACATTCCCAGACCTATTTTTATATTTTTATTTGGAAACAGAGTCTCTTAAGCCAGCAAGGCTGGCTTCAAAACTATGCGATCCTCCTGTCTCTGCCTCCCAAGTGAGGGGATTACAAGCATGAGCCACCACGCCCAGCTAAGTCTTACAATTTCTAAACTCGCATGTTGTTTTCTATAGGAACTTGAGCTTCTTTGTATTTTAGAATCTGCGAGAAGTCTTGGAACCAATTTCCTGTGAATACCAAAGGATGACTGAATAGAGTAGTATCCTTGCTATTCTATTCTTGTACATGTGATCTGGGGTATCTGGAAACAGGTGTTTGAATATTTTATACCCAGGTGTAGAAGGAGTATGTGTTCTGATATTTAACCTACATGCTTACTTATCTCAATTATCAACTCTGTCTTTACCCACTTTACTAAAATAAGTATCATTGTCTTCATCCCCTTTGCTTTGTAAAGAGCATTTTTATTATTGATTTAAAATATTTCTAATTTTTATTACCATTTTTTCTTTACCCTGATTTAGAGAGGACTTCTTAAAAAGAAAGCACATTCATTGAATTAGCAAGTATAAATAATACAGCAAAAATGAACAGCTGCATAAACTTAAAACTTTGAAGATCCTCTCAGGACCCCTTCCAAGGCCAAGGCAGGAATGGAGCAGCAGAGGCAGAGCTTCTTAATTTTAAGACAATATTCTTAAGGTTGTATATATGCTGTTTGCAATTTCATGAACTTGACAGATTTTCATTAAATTTTGCCTTCTATCTGCTTGCCCTTAATACCCAAATTGAAACTCTTAAAAACATAGACCAAATATAAATAAATGAACATTATTTTATTCCAATAAAACTTTATTTGCAAAAAACAAGCTGGGGGCCCGATTTTGCCTGAAGACTATAGATTGCTGATATTAAGTCTATATTCTTTTCTTTAACCTATATACTATACTATTCATTCTTTTTAATTTTATCTACTTGTTAAAAATCAATTGGTTTAGTTAGTTTTCTTTTCACTTCCAGAATGTTCATTTGCTATTTTTCAAATCTCTGGTGTCACCTTTTACAAGTTCCTATTTTTACAGATTTTTAAATTAAAATATATTTTATTTTTAAATATACTTTTATTGACATATGTAGTCTCATATCATAATGTAATTCAGAGTGATAGGGCCATGCATGCCTACAAGCTGTTGCTGTTTTTTGTTTGTTTGTTTTATTTTGTTTTAACCACAGTGTAAAAGCCACCACATTGGTTTATGATCTTTGATTGATAATTACAATATCTGAAGCCTTTGATGCTCTGCTTTTGATGTTGTTGATTATGACACATGTGTCCTTGAGTGTTTATTTTAATTTTTTTCATATCTCCTCAATATCCTTGAAAACATTTTTATCTTGTGGAAATAATTTAGGATTATGATATATTCCTTTTGAGTTGTGTTTCTGGATCAACAGCATAAACATCACTTGAGAATATGTTAGAAATGCAGGTTCTGTACCCTTACTGAATGTGAAAGCTTGGATTTGAAGGCCAACAATCCGTGTTTTCATAAGCCTTCTATGTAATTCTGCTGCATACTTCATTTTGACAACAGTTGCTGTAAGGAGAATTTTCAGTGTTTGCATTAAATTACCTAGAAGACTTAAAGACTGGTCAAATTCACATACTGAGGTTTTGGGCTTCTTAGTTCCATTTGAGTGCCTAATTTGAGTAACTTGATTGACAAGCTTGCCTTGATGGCATCGCCATTGCAGTCTCAGCTTGATGGTATAGCCTCCTATTAGACTTCACTTTGAACAGACACTGAAATTGGATTTCTATTCTCCTACTTCCATGTGCCCTCTTAATCCAAAGTTCAAAGTGCTCAAGAGCTGTAACAGCTTCAGATGAAAGAAAATTTTGTGCTTTCTCTCTTTATCTTTCTTTCTTTTTTTTTCATCTTCTGTGCTTTTTCATCTTGGTTCAAAATTGCCCCTTAGTTATGGTGGGTAATCTTTACCATCTTGTTAGCTCGGAGATTTCAGTTTCTTCACAGTCAGAGATATTTCCAGTTTCCTAGTTTTCCCCACCCCAATCCTATTATAGAAAGTGACCTCAGGCAGGTATTTCTAGAATTCTTTCTTTTTTTTTTTTTTAATCTGAAACACAAGAATAACAACAACAAAAAATGTGTGGACAGTTTTTCCTAGTGAGAACATGACATGGATAAAAAAAAAATTCTTGAAATGCTCACTTTGTGTTTTCAGATAAATGTCTCAACCAAGTACAGATTTACTTTTAAATAGAGCATTTTGGCATTGTTAAACCATGAATGTTGAAAGTTCTTTCTCTTCCTTAACATGTCTAAGTCTTTGAGAGTGATGCAGCAAACACCTGAGACTTAAATTTAATCTTTTGACTTATTATGAAAAATATTCATATCGGCAGAAAGTTGATGGGTGCTATCATTTTGAGGTGGAATATTGCTGAAAGGATGTGAATTTATTGACTGTTGGATGAAAATAACATACTTATGCAAAATGATCCTGTAAAGCAACATCTGTTATTTGCTTTTAAAAGACATAGTTATATAAAAGCATAGACAGAAATAAATGAATTTAATTTATGATTCCAGCTTTCTCACTAAGACCTTTTTAAGGATCATGTGAAAATATTGTCTTTGCACAGACAGATATTAAAATTTTTATAAATCTACTGTGATCTGTGCTATACCTGATAGCACAGAAACTAGCCAAAAAATAATGAAGGGCATGTGGGTTCCAGTAAAAGTAGATCAAGCATCATGATCTGGAGAAATGTGGATTAAATGAAATCTCATCTATGTGTTTTTAAACAATGGTTCATTTTAGCTATTTTCAGACAACAAAAATAAATGCCAAAGGAGCCTGGGAAACTCACTCTTATTCATACCAGAAGTAAATGTGGAGTTTATATTGCAAAAAGAAAGAATTCAAAACACTCTCAGAAAATTTGCCAGGATATTTTGATTATTAATAAAATCACCTTTTTTTTGTGGTACTGAGTATGGAAACCTGGGGCCTTCTAACTCTGGGCTACACCCCCAGATCTATTTTGCATTTTATTTTAAAACAGGGTCTCCATAAGTTGCCAATAGCCTCACTAAATAGCTGAGGCTGGCTTTGAACCTGTCGGTCTTTCTGTCTTAGCCTCCCAAACACTGAGATTACAAGAGTGAGCCACCATGCCCAGCCAAATCACTACTTTTTTTTTTAACTAAAATCTTTATCTTTAGTCATTTTATATTGGTTACTACAGTGAATGTAATCATGGCCTGAAAGACTGGTCTTATCTGAAACATGATTGTGGTAATTTCTGTAAAATGGATGTGTGCGTAAGCTCTGTCACAAACTGAGAAGATATGCCCATATCTACCAAATTTGTGTGTCTTCAGTTTTTCTTCTTTCTTTCTTTCTTTCTTTCTTTCTTTCTTTCTTTCTTTCTTTCTTTCTTTCTTTCTTTTTTTCTTTTTTCTTTCTTTCTTCTTTCTTTCCTTCTCCTTTTGTCCTTTCTCTCTTTTTTTGTGGTCCTGGTGATTGAACCCAGGCATATTTTACCTTGGAGGTAAACCCTATCCCGGCCTATTTTATAACAGTGTTTTGCTAATACTGAGGCTGGACTTGAGTCTGCAAACCTCCTGTCTCAGCTTCCAAAGTATTAGAATTACAGATGTGTGGAATCATGCACAGCTCAGTTTTTAAAAATTTCATAGCTAAAATTCAATGGCTCACAAGACAGCTCAGGAACTTAGAATTCCCATAAATTCTTAATGTTTTAATTATTTTGAGAAAAGTAGTCCCTGTTCAAAAGCAAAAAACTTGGCTCATTTACAAAAACAATGAGAAATTCTTTACATTAGAACATATTTTAAAGACCTCAGCATATCCTAGATCAGTTTGAGTTATTTACGTGTTTCCTGTCTCATTCACTAAAAACACAAGCTGATTTGTAGGAGAGATTGTCCAAAGACTTTTAGCCACATTTCACGTGTAATATCATTACAGAGAACTATGTTTCCTTCCATTTCTTATATTCAAAATGAATGGGTTTAAGGAAGAGTAGAAGTATAACATCTTTTATTTTTCCATTGAATCTATATTTCTGGACCTTTTTAGCAGTTGTGTCTTTATCTCTTTTTGCTTTGAGTATCTTGCTTTGTTGTTCCCTTCAAGTATCATTCCCTGTTGTACACTACATACATTCATAAACATGTCAAAGTCAATCATAAGCCAAACATGAGGAAGGAGGGGTATAGGAAGTGGGTGGGAACTGAGACAGGGCTAAATAAGTGATGTGTGGATGTATGCCTCTACCATCTTGTACCCCATTAAGATGTATGACTACAATGTACCAATAAAAATTGCCCCCATTCTGCCCTATATAAGATTATTCTAATAACTGCTTAGAAAACATTAGAATTTGGCATTGTTATACAGTGGTGCAAGTGATGATTTATAAAAATTTACAAAATGTTTTAGAAATTTTAAATTATAAAATACAAATATAAGTGTCATGTGTAAGTCCATTTACTTTTTATTCCCTATATATTTATCCCCTATATATAAAGAAAACTCTAGATTTGATTATTGATCTTAAATACAAGGTTGTCTTTCAAAGACTATAATAAATGCTTGCAATTCCATTTTATTTAATATCAAATGACAAGATTTGAGCACAAATAGTGTCATATAGTCCCAGAATAGCCCCAATGAGCTCTAAACTCAATAAATATAACTTTAAACATACAACCACATTAATTTCAATGTAAAACAAATTATTCTTTGTCTAAAATGATTTTTTTAAATTTATTTTTGGACCACACAGAAGCTAGATTATTTTTAAAAATAATCAGTCGGATTGCACTCAACATTATTATTTTTAATTCTATGAACATCTTTCACAAGCTTTGAGTGTATGTTCAAGCTAAAAAACAGTCTATCACCCTGCAGCGTGCCTTCCCAATAGATCTGAGTAGTACAATATGTTCACATTTTACCTTCTCAGGAAATTGTTGATTACTTTCAAGTTACAGTTAACTGATTCCTCAGTGATACTTTACTCTGAAAAAAGCTAATATTTCTACGTCTTAACGTCCACGGGCGATGAGATAAAAAGATAAGTTAAACAATCATTTAAAACATTCCTTTTAGAAACATCATTCCAGTGTTCCATTCATAACTGAATTGTTTGTCTAACCACAGGTTTATTTGTTTTATTTTGGAGGGGACAAGGGAAAGGGAGGGAAACAGTTCTTATGTCCAAGGATTAGATAAAAGTGAAAAGCTCATTATATGACCAATTATTGTTGATAAGTTGACAGCCTTTGAACAGTCCCAGAAAATCTGTCACTTTCTCACCGGAGACAAGTTGTGTCTAACAAGCCCCTACAGCACAGGTTAAACTATTCGATTATTCTTAAAGTGTTTGACCTCTTTCCTTGTACCCTGCAGGGAAAGGCTTAACATTTAGCCAACAGTGAGGAATCCTTGCTGAGGTTGAAAATAATCCTTTTTCCTTAGCTAGCTACCTGCTTGGCTGACTTATGGTGGAAATATCCTAGTTTGGATTTAACAGCTATGAAGAAGACACATCTCTTTTTTTTTTTTCTTGATTTTTTTTTTTTTGCTTGCCTGTGCTTCATAAATTTCCTTGTGAAGACTAGTATATATATTTTCACGTTCTCTCTATAGACTGTAAAGATCCCCAGAGCCACATGATGTATAAAATGTCAGTTTCTTTGTGATTTATTGTTTTTATAATATATGAACGATAGTAATGTGCAGAAGAGTAACATAAGGAAGCATATGTTATAGTTGAATAAAAATAATAAAATTAGTTTCCTTAAACCATCTAGACCAAGAAATAGAACTTTACCCTCTCTAAGCAGCCCGATTGTATCTTTCCCACTCTTGTCAGAAGTAATGGCTTCTCAAAATTTCTAGAAGATATATCTTTGATTTCTGTTACAGTTTTTGCTATCTTTAATAATCCTTATCAAAACAGGTATGGTGGTGTACATTTGTAATCCCAGTTCTTGGGAGGTTGAGACAGGAAGATCACAAGTCCAAGTACAGCTCCAGGAAACTAGTGACACTCTAAGCAACCTAGTGAGACCTTGTTTCAAAAATAAAAATGTAAAACAGGGCTGGGAGTGTAGCTTAAGGGTTGAATGTCCCAGAGGTTCAATTCCCAGTAATCCCAAAGAAAAGGATCCTGGTCCAATTGTAATTGACATATCATTTAACTTTGTAGTTTTTTAGGCACTAAAAGAAAACCATAGTGTATATATTTTTTTACAAGATGATTTTTTTTTACCACTAATCATTTAGGTCAATCATATGAATACATATTGCTATCATTCAAATTTTCATGATCTTTTGAGTCATACCCAATTTTAGACATTCTGACTGATACTATTAGAAATGCTTATAATAAGCTACCTGTGGTGCTTTATGCTTGTAATCTAAATACTTGGGAGACTAAGACAGGAAGATCAGAATTTCAAGACCAGCCTCAGTAATTTAGCAAGACCCTTAGTAATTTAGTTAAACCCTGTTTCAAAATAAAAAGAGCTGGGCTTCAGAGTTAGAATGCTCCTGGGTTCAATCCCTAGTACCATTATAAACAATGTCTATAATGTCTCCTGGAGGTATATTTCCAACATTTTCTTCAGGGAGCTCCCCTAGGAGAGAAATTGTGGGATTATAAAATGGAAAAAAATCTGATGCTGTTCCTAATAGGCAAAAGCTAGGGAGAAAAAGGGTCATAGGAGGAACTTAGATGAGTAAGAGGAAAGCATAGATGTGTAGATAAGGAGGCCTAACAGAGGGGAGTGAGAGGGGGAAGAGGGAAATTCCCTAATGTACATTCACACACACACACATCAAAGTCAATCAGTAAGCCAAACATGAGAAGAAGGGAAGGGGGGGAATGGGGTGGGAATTGGGGAAGGGCTAATTGAGTGATATGTGCATGTATGCCTCTACCATCTTGAACCCCATTAAGATATATGAATACAAAACACCAATAAAAATAAAAATTAAACATTAAATGTAAATGTGTCCAATCATACAAAATAGTAAAATAATTAAATGGTTTCATTTATCTATATATTCAGGAGCATATTAGTTTTCACTGCTCCACAAAATATTATCAGAAAAATTTTACAAACAGTGTAAAATGAGCTTATTATTGTTTTAACTTGCATTATCTTGGTTTCTAGTCAAGTAAAATATTTTCATATTCATATAAGTGATGTCAACTTTGTGAAATTCCTGTTAATGTCTTTTGTCCAATTAAAAACACATTTTAATATGTTGTAAAAACTTTTATAACTATTGTCTCCTTGTCATATCAAATATAGAGGTATGTTAAAATCCTTTCCTATGACCTTGGATCTGGTGGTTTCTTTCTATCGGTAAATCTACATTTACTTTTTTTATATATATAAACACTTTTCATGAACTCAAACTTAGTACCATTTTACTTCTTGATGCAATATTATTTATAAATTTTAAATATATCTCATTATATAGTAAATTTTTTATTTTTGTAAAATTCTTGAATTATTTCTCATTGTTTGACATTAATAGAACCATATTTGCTTTCTTCTAATAAATATTTACACAAATACAGCAGATAAAAAGTTTACTTTCTACATTTATTCGTGTCTGCTTTTTATGTGTACCTAAAACAAAGATTTGTTTTTAAATATTACCTGAAATTATATTTTAAGAATTTACAGCCAGCTGTGGTGGTGCATGCTTGTAATCCCAGCATTTGGGAGGCTGAGATAGGAGGATTGCTGTTCGCAGACAGCCTTAGCTACTTAGTGAGGCCCTCCACAACTTAGTGAGACCCTGTTTCAAAATAAAGAATAAAAATAATAGGGGGTGTGGCTCGGAGGTCAGATACCACACACACAAAAAGAATTTATAGTGTATTTAATTTTATTTAATAATTAATTTAATTAATTTAATTTAACTTAATTTAATTTAATAATCGATATGTTTTTTATTTACGGCTATTTATTTAGTTTATAATTTTGTTATATCCCATCTTTACCATGATTCTTTTTCTCTTATTTTATTCATGATTTAAAATTAATGAAATAATGTTCTTATTTCATTTGAAATATTGTCTTTGCCTACATTCTGTAAACACATTTCTTCTGGATATTACATTCTTGATTGATAGTTATTTTGTTTTCTTAGTATAGGCAAAAGAAATAAATGGTTAGACTTTGGAGAAGATAGCTGACAGCTCATTGTTACTGTTTGGAAAGTGATATTTTCTTGCTGGTGCTTTTAAAATTTGTAGTTATCCCATGCTAGTTATCCCATGCTCTCATCATGATATGTCTAACATGAGAATTTGATATATTCTGGTTTTGATTCCTTGGGTTTATTAAATATACAATGATATATTTATACATATATAGTTGTTCCTGGAAGCCCTTCTACCTCCGGGCTACACTCCCAGACCTATTTTATACATTTTTATTTTGGAAACAGGGTCTCTTAAGCCAGTGCGGGTGGATTCGAACCTGCGCAATCCTCCTGTCTCCACCTCCCAAGCACAGGGATTACAAGCATGGCCATCATGCTGGGCTAAATATTTTAATTATAGCCCAGTACCAATTGTAAAATATTCTCAGCTGCTCCATTTTAAAATATAGTGTCTTTGCCACCTTTAGTCTCTCCTCAAATTCTAGAAGTTTTGAATGAATGTATTTTGCATTCTTTCATCCTACTTCAAAGTCTTAATTTTATTTTCACATTGTTTACTGTGCTCTCTACACATGTGTGGAAAGGCTTATGGTTTCAAGCTCTTAATAAAAGTTTTCTTTCCTCTATTGAACATGAACTTCAAAACTGAATATATCATGCAAACTTTTGGAGACAAAGATTTAATAATAAGCATATTACTATTAAGGTTATTTAGGGAAACAAATAATAGGCAATAGGCTTTATTTACTTATTTATTTATTTATTTATTCATTAACTTATTTATTTATAAATTAGTTTATGTGATTATAAACATCAAGAAGTTCCACCTTTTGCAAGGTGGAGCGTCAGGGTAGTGAATGATAAGATTCAGTTCAAATCTTAAGACCTGAGAACCAGGGAACAAGTTTTTCACTTTTCTATTTAGAGTTCTATCCCCTGTACTAACTCTTACTTACTGTGTTGTCTTTTCATGCATAGAGTCATAATACATATTATATATTTTATATAACATATTTTGTGATTTTCCATGGGGGTATTAGCTATTATACTTCTAAAAAGTAAACGTCAATGAGTAATTTTTGTGTGTGTGGTCGTGTATGTTTAATCTGTTTATTCTTTTTTTTTTTTGTGGGTGGTACTGGGAATTGAACCCAGGACCATTCTACCTCCAAACTATACCCCTGACCCTTTTAATTTCTTAATTTGAAATGGAGTCTTGTTAAGTTGCTGAGGGCCTCGCTAAGTTGCTGAGACTGGTCTGGAATCTGTAATCCTCCTATCTCAGCCCTCCGAGTACTGGGATTACAGGCATTCAGAAACACATTTGGCACTTCATATGTTCTGATATGGACAACATATGGCCTTTAAAAAGTTTCCATTGAAACTAAATAATAAAATCTCAAGTCCCCAAATAATTATTTATATTATTAATATTAAAAGTGAAACAATGGCCATTTTGATAATATTTATTGTGCCTATCCAAGAGCATGAAGGATCTTTTCAGCTCCTAAGGTCTTCGTTTGTTTTTTTTTTTCATGTTGTATAATTTTCTTTGTCAAGGTCTTAGTTAGGTTTCTTCCTAGGAATTTTATTTTTGTGTGAAATATCCAGAGGGGAAGTATTTTCTGGATTTCTTTTTCAGTGGATTTATGGCTGGCATGTAAAAAGTTTGGATTTTTTTTAATGTTGATTTTGTATCCAGACACTCTGCTGAATTTGTTGATCAGTTCTATAGCCTTTTGGTTGAGTTTGTAGGGTCTTCTAACTATAATATCATGCCATCTGCAAACGGGAATAATTTTACTTGTTCTTTTCTATTTGTACTCCTTTGATTTCCTTCTCTTGCCTTACTACTCTGGCTAGAGTCTCATGTACTATCTTGAAAAGTGGTGATAATGGATGTATTTGTCTTGTTCCTGTTCTTAGGGGGAATTAAAAAAGTGAAAGAAAACAAAAGAAATAACTCTTAATGAAATAATTAATCAGAAATTTTGTCCTTCTTTTGAAGATTATATTATTTTCAGTAAGTAAAGCAGGTATAATTGGTTTTATGTGGATAATTAAAGAAAACTTTAAAATAAACCAGGCACAGAAAGATAAATACTGCTTTATCTGACTTAGATATGAGGAGTAAAAAAGTTGAACTTATATAAATAGAAACAGATGTGGTGTTTACTCTGGGCTGGTAATAGGGAGATGAGGAAGTTAGTTCAATTATATATTTTAATGAGACAGAAACAAAGTTCAAGAGATCTAATATTGTACATCACAGTGACTACAGTTATAGTACATTTATATTGAAAAATTGCTAAGAGAAGAGATTTTTTGGGTTCTCTCTCCTAAAAATTAAATGTAAATATATGTCAAATTTCTTAATCTTGTCATTCCACCAAACATCATGTGATAAATATAATTTAAACTTGTCAATTAAATTATTTTGTTAAAATTGGTCACTGAGCGGGTAATGTGAAATAAACTAGATTATAACTATAGCCATCACTGAACCTATTTCATGAACTTTCCTCAATAATAATTTATAATATATCTCTTCCTGATCTCTAATATACAAACATATATTTTAGCATTTGGTAAACATTATGCTTTTGTTTCCTACACTGATATAAAGGTTTAAGTTATGTCTTCCTAGTAATACTACATACTTCCTTTAGAACAGGACCTGGAACCAGGTGTGGTGGCGCACACTTGTAATCCCAGCATTTGAGAGACTGAGACAGGAAGATGATGGTTTGCAGATAGCCTCAGCTACTTAGTGAGGCCCTTTGAAACTCAGTGAGACCCTGTTTCAAAAATAAAAAAATAAAAAATAGGGCTTGGGGTGCAGCTCGGAAATAGAATGCTCCTGGATTCCATCCCCACTACAAAGAAAAAACAAAATAACAACAACAAAAATAAACAAGAAAAGAAAAAGAAAGAAAGAAAGAAAGAAAGAAAGAAAGAAAGAAAGAAAGAAAGAAAGGAAGAAAGAAAGAAAGAAAGGAAGAAAGAAAGAACAGGACCTAGAAGGAGATTACTTGCCCCCAAGAGGGCAGAGTTGAAAGGTCAGTGCTGCACTGTGCAGGGTTGGAGAGCAGTAGGAGTGCAAATCCTACTGCCTATGTGGCGTGAACATAGTGTACAGCCTGAAAAATTTGTTTTATCTAGTCCTCCTATCAGTCTAGAAGCTATTCATACCCCTTATGATAATTATATTTCCTGTTTAGTTAGTGATACTTGCTTTCTATCATCGACACCACAGGTCTCTGTCTAGTAGGGAAGAAATTGTAAAGAGACAAAAGTGAAGTCTTTCCATTTGTCAGCCATTAGCAGTGTGATTTAGGAGGCAGATACAGAATGATAAATCTTTGCTGGGCACTGCCCACAGGGTGAGTCAACTCTAGCTCCAGGTTGCTACTGAATTCTATGCTCCAAACCCAGGCTCTGGTAGGAAATCACCTCTGATGCATCATACTCATACATCTCAATGGTGTGCAAGATGGTAGAGGCATACATACACACATCACTCATTTAGCCCTTCCCCAATTCCTTAATTTCTTTTCATTCATTTTTATTCTCTTTGTATTTCCAAAAGATGTCTTTTAATTCAATGTTTCTTCTGTTTCATCAATTTTGCATCAATACATGCACACATCACTCAATTTCCCCCTCCCCTTCCCCCTCCTCTTCTCCTTCTTTTCTTTTTCTTCTTCTTCTTCTTCTTCTTCTTCTTCTTCTTCTTCTTCTTCTTCTTCTTCTTCTTCTTCTTCTTCTCCTTCTCCTCCTCCTCCTCCTCCTCCTCCTCCTCCTCCTCCTCCTCCTCCTCCTCCTCCTCCTCTTCCTCCTCCTCCTCCTCTTTCTTCTTCTTCTTCTGTGGTACTGGGGAATTTAACCTGGGGGGGAGGTCCTATACCTCTGAGTACATCTCTGGCCCTATCCTGGTTTTTATTTTGAAGCAGAGCCTCATTAAATTACTCACGCTGGCCTTGAAACAGTGACAGTGTCACAGCCTCCAAGTACTGGAATTACAGGTAGTTGCCACCACAAGCAACTAGAATTATATATCCGAAGGTTTGAGCCATGAAGAATTTGAATGATTATAGGCTTATTTTATTCAGTCTTCTTGAGTCCAAAGATGCATCAAACATTCTTTGTAGACTATAAAAATCACATTTTCCATAAGTTGATGTGCATTATTCAGGGAAGATACTGAACTGTTTATTAAAATATAATTTAAGAGTTACTAAGTAAAGTTTCAGTCACTTTATATTGGTTCAATCAAGATATTAAAAGAACAATTATCATTTGAAAGTCTAATAAGCTAATCCATATTTTCAAAGAACATCATACTCAAAAAGGAATTACAAACTGTCAAAGATTTTTATCTTTTTATATGGTGAGTTGTTATGAGGTTATTTTCAACCTCATAACATCTAAAATCTATGAAACCAATAAAAATTTTCTGGATCAGCACAGAAAATGCATTTTAAAAATATTACCATGTAAACACATGAAGGCTCAATAACAAAGGAGATAGAGAACAATTTTTCAATTAGAAAATTTAATCAGTTTGCATTCAAGGTTTATTACTACTACTATTATTATTATTATTATTATTATTATTATTGCAGTACTTGAAATTGAACATAGGGGTATTCTACCTTTGAGCTACATCTCCAGTCCTATTTTTTACTCTTTATTTTGAAACAGAGTCTTACTAAGTTGTGGAGGGCCTCACTAAGTAGCTGAGGCTGGCCGTGAACCTGAAATCCTCCTGTCTCAGCCTCCCAAGTACTGGTATTACAAGTGTAGGTCCTGGTTGCTGATATTACTATTATTATTATTATTATTATTATTATTATTAATACTGAGAATTAAACCCAGGGCCTAATGCATGCTAGGTGATCATATTACTAATGGGCTACATCCTCAGCTCAAGCTAATTATTGATGGGTAAGAATGGATTACAGTCTATTTGTTGTTCCCTGATTGTTTTATTCTTTACTCTTCTTCTTTTGTTGTCTTTGTGATTAGATGATGATATTCTCTAGTGAGATAATTTAATTTCTTATTATCTTTTATGCATTTGCTACAAATTTCTACTTTGTGGTTAATCTGAAGCTTGCATAAAGCATCTTCTATTATAATAGGCTATTTTAAGCTGATTAACACCTTATTTTTTTTTTTTTTTTTGTGGTTCTGAGGATGGTACCCAGGGGCCTTCTACTGCCGATCTACACACCCTGCCCTATTTTTTATTCTCTATTTTGAAACAGGTCTCACTGAATTGCAAAGGGCCTCACTAAGTAGCTGAGTCTGTCCACAAACCACGATCCTTTTTTCTCAGCCTCCCAAATGCTGGGATTACAAGCATGCACCACCACATCTGGCTAATACTTTAATTTTTATCATATAAACTTTTAAAAAAATTTCTCATCTCTCTCACATTTTATTTTGATATTATAATTTATGTTCTTTTATGTTGTATATTTCTTAAGACCTTATTACATATATTAATAGTTTTGGTTTTTAACCTTTATAGTAAATATATAAGTGATTTACATGCCACCATTACAGTATCAGTGTATTTTATATCTAATTTTACTAATGAGTTTTATACTTTGATATATTTGCATGTTACTAATTAGCATCATTTTCTTTCATCTTTAAGAACTATCATTAGCACTTTTTATAAGACAAGTTTAGTGATAATGAATCTCTTTCTCAGTTTTTGATTGTCTGGGAAAGTCTTTATCACTCAATTTCTGAAGGACAGTTTTTCAGAGTCCAGGATTCTCCATTAGCAGTTTTCATTTCTTTAGCACGTTATATTATCTCAGTTTTTCACAGCCTGTAAAGATTCTGTTCTGATGTCTGCTGCTAGTTTCAGTGTCACTCTTTATTTAATATTTGCTTCCTTTTTCTTGCTAGTTCAAGAATCTTCTAATTGTCTGATTAGGGGCAGTTTGATTAGACTATGTCTTGTTTAGCTTGAATACACTGTCTTGTACTTGAATAGTTTATGGCTGTCTGCTATTATTTATTTCAGTAAGATTTATGCCCCTTTATCTTTTTCTTCTCCTCCTTGACTTTTATACCTGGAACTATTTTTATTTTGGTGCTTTCACAAAACCCCCATAAACTTTATTTTTAAAATTATTTTTGTTGGTGCATTGTAGTTATACATCTTAATAGGTTACAAGATGGTAGAGGTATACATACACACATCACACATTTAGCCTTTCACCAATTCCCATAAACTTCCTTAATTTCTTCTCATTCATTTTTATTCTCTTTATATTTCCAAAAGGTTTCTTTTAATTCAGTGTTCAGTCTGCTTTATCAATTCTGCTGTTGGTGCTTTCTAATTCTTCATTTTATTCTTTATATATTTAGCTTGATAATTTCTATATGATATAGTTTTAATAATTGAATCTCTCTGAATTCTCTATTCTTGCCATTTATTGTTTTTTTCTTTATTTAGTTGACTTATTTCTCTGTATTTTCTTGAAGTTTTCTAAGCTTTGAAAATACAAGTATGAATTCTTTTTCAGGAAGCTTATATGTCTCTGTTTCAGTGGAGTTAGTTACTGGAAGCTTATTCTCTTATTTTGGTGGTTGTTACAGTTTGGATTTAAAATGTCTCCCAAAAGCTAATGTACCCCCACAGCCATGCTGTTAATTGGAAACACTGTGCAATGTACAAATGTCTGTGAGGCAGCCAGGGAGCACAGAATGCAAACACAGGCAAGAGCAAAGGTAGACAGCTTCAGGATGAGAGCAGAGTCTAGCTCTCTATGGTTGCTTACTTGGTGCCTACAGTGCGAATAAACACAGGGAGGGCTTGGCTCTGAATCCTGAAGTATGAACCAGGCCACTACAGCAGTGGCTCTTACATCTGAGGAATTAGTGCAGCCAGTGAAGCTGCAGAGTCTGAGCTTGGGTGTAAGCACTTGTGGAAGAGTTGCAGCCCTGGGTTGGACTTTTTGCAGGGTTATGAGAGCTATACCTCCCCCCACTTCTTTTCAGTTGAAGGAAGCCACATTTTCTTCTCTGGGGTTCCTTAGCAAAAATGGACACTGGTTACCTCAATGACATGAACTGTTAGTGTTCTCTGTGGAGCAAGCTGATGGGGGTCAGTGTAGTTCTCACAGCCTGGCTGATACCAGTCGCCTCCGCTTTCTTTGCTGTAAATCGTCATATGTAGATCTCACCATTAATGTTTTCTATGTGAACATTCTATATTATTTTACTTTACCTTGTTGATATAGATTCATCAATGGGGTCTAGAGACCTCTCTAGGCTATTTTTATTAATGAGTAATCCTCTATAATTGTATGTATTTTTGTGGACAGATGAAGGATAGTATCACCTACTCTGCCATTTTGGTCTCATCATCTACTTTTATATTTGAATTAATGAAACACCATAACCTAAATTATTATAGAATTTGTCATTTTTGCCAAAATGATATCACATTTTCATTATAAATCCTGCAATGTTAATGTGTATGAGGATAAAAGTTGACATTATAGTTTAACTCATAAGGAAATTTCCTTCAAAAATTATTTAAATCAGCATTTGCCACAGACAAATCAATTCAATCTCAATTTATTTAAAGAATTGTGCTCCTGATTAAAATAGAAATGTATTCTAAGTAAAGGAAATTTATTGGTAGTTAGCCTTTCTTTCATAATACTTTCTGTTGGCATTTAAAAGTCATAAGGCAATAATTATTCTATGCTGAAACACATTGCTTCTAAATAGATCTATTAGTTTTTCCCCAATTATTATTCCAGTAATAAACTTGATAATTATATATTCTTTCTAATCTTTAAACTGTCATGATAGTCAAATAAATGGCTTTGAGGTTTGGTTATGGACCTACTTGCATAATTATATTACCATCTATACCATAATAACTATGTTATAATTTGAGATGTTTAGTAAAAATGTCAGTTCATGTATTACTCCAAGGAATATTTTAAAACAATACTATTTTAAGATTATGGATTTTTCCACAAATATGAGGAGTTGCAAAAGAAATAATAAACAATAAAAAGGGACTTTATTATCATCATTTATCATTAGCTAAACCAGGTAACATTTTACTTTACATCCTCCACTTGTTCTGATCTCATGATTTGGAAAAGCATCTATTGAATTGATGGGTGGATATTTATTTCAGTACATGGTACCCTGTTTAGAAATAGATCAGCTATCCTTATCATTGAACATTCATACCCTACATAGCTATTGAAAATCTGTATTGGATAAGACTGAGGTAGAAATTTAAGCATACAGAGAAAATGGTGTCCAAAAGGGAATGCCGATTAGCTGTTGGAATACAGAAAGAACAATTCCTGAAAAAGTCAGCTCATGGATGAATGCCTGCATAGTGCCCATAGTTTGCTGATTCACTGATGCAATGGCAACACAACTTCAAGATAACCCAAAATCATGTGGAATAACCACTCCTTAGGAAGTGTATCCTTAGGAAGGATACACATTAAGATTCTGTTAACCAAGACATGACCTCATTAAAACTGTAATATGCACATCCCTGGGATGAGATTTAAGATTTAAGAAGGCATTCAGTGTAGGAACCAGCACAATTAGAACACATAAGGACAATGTTCAGGCACAAGAAAAACTGGTGCAAAATGATGTTAAAGTCCCCTGACTCTACCTCTACTTCAGCCCCTAGTTAATATGCCTCTAATGAAACTTAAAAACCAAACTCATTCAACCAAGATTGCTCACACTCATATTCTGGAGTATGTACTTTATCCTTATAATAAATATCTTGCTCTGCTACTCATATCTGACACATCCTTAAATTTCTGCAACATGGTGAAGAATGCGGAAGGTCCAAGTGGAGGAGACCTGGAGACCTCCTCAGACTCCTGCACGGTGACAAGATTAACAATGACTAAATATTAAATCTAGTACAGATTAATGGCATGAACAATTAATCTAGGTCATCTGACCCTAAATTTAACTTTAGAACTTAATAATTGATTTGATGGTCAAATTCACCAGTGATTCCAGTTAGCAATGTATAATTGACTTTGAATATGAAAATTAGCTTTGTTATATGAATGTTTAGATTCTAAACATTGAGTTTACAAATGTTTATTAGAATAGATCTTTATAGTATATTACTTTTAGGCAGGACTGAACAAATTGAAGTAAAATAAAAACTATTCTTATTGTTTCTTTTTTTACTATTGCATTGTCAAAATTAACAATATACATAATAAACTAGAAAAGTGTTTTGTATTGACCAGGCCAAATGGCAGTACTATATAATATGTAGAAATTTCTGAAAATATATCAAGGAAAATCTTCTCAGGATGAATTTACCTGCTGGATGAATTAAAATAGCCTAATTTTTGAATATCTGGATTTTTTAATATTATTGACTCTAGTTCAGTTACCTGGTTAAAAAACATAAAACATGAATACTGATTCTATTACAGTAGTATTGTCTAATACAACTTTCTGTAATGATAAACATGTTGTGTAGCTGTCCTGTCTAATAATGTAGATACTAGCTAGCTCTACATGATGACTGAGCACTTAAGATGTGGCTAGAGTAATTGTAAACTGAAAGTTAAATTTTATTTAAATAAATTAATGTAATTCAAATGTTAATTTTAACGTTAATTTTTTTTTTTTTTTCGGATCTGGGGATGGAACCCAGGGGCATTCGACCTCTGAGCTACACTCCCTGCCCTAGTTTTTATTCTTTATTTTGAAACTGGGTCTTACTGAGTTGTGGAGGGCCTCATTAAGTAGCTGAGGCTGTCCGCAAACCATGATCCTCCGGTCTCAGCCTCCGGAATGCTGGGATTACAATCGTGCGCCACCACGCCCGGCTTTAATGTTAAAATATTTAATTTTAATATTTACACATGACTAGTGGCCTCAATATTGAATAATAAACATGATGTTTCAATCACCTGAGTTATAATTACGTGAAGTCAACTGGGTAATTTAATAAACGGAAACTACAGGAAATCACAACATTTCTGAATCATAATTCTTGAGAGAAAAACAGGAATTTGCATGTGTTTATAATATTAGATAGGAGTTTAAGTCAAATGATACTTGGTGCTCCTTTCTTTAATATCTGCTTTTCAGAAAAATTTAACCTATAATAACACTTTCTCATATCTTTCCAAACATTTGCTTCATTTTTATATGCTTATTATATATTTACTTCTTTGATATTTCTTTGCCATAAATCTGATGAGGGTGAGGACTTTGCCAGTTTTCTTTCTTTTATTTCTCTGTATTTGAGCTTGGGACAGAAGTAGTAGGAATTAATTTTCTAGGCTTATTGCTGTAATCTGTTACTATTCCAGGAGTAAGATAAAATAATTGTTATTGTTAATATTTGTTGTTTCCAGAATGTGGTAGTATCCAATTAAAAAAATTGATGTATTGGGGCATGCATTGCTGTACTTTATAATCAGAAAAATACATTTAAAAATGTTTTGTTTAAAATTCATTTCTTTTTACAATGCCCATAGATTTCAGTCATGTAATTTTCTTGTGCTGGTGAGCTGTTGTTGAATAAGATGATCATCACCAGTTACATTCTAAAATTGCTTAAAATTACATAGAGAGAATTACACGTAGTTTTTAAAATCATTACAAGAAAATTAATATAAGGTTTTATAAAAATAATTTATAAAATTGGAAAAGAAGCAAGGGTAAAGACATTTTTTAAAAAATTCAACTGTAGATTTCTTCATGAGGTATGAATTTCAAAAATAAAGTGATTTTTGAAAAGGAATTATTTTTGTGGGTTTTCAGAGATAATTTAAATACATCTCACATTTTCATCTCCAGTATTATAATTTAACTCAATATTTAACTGATTATAGCATACGTAATTTCTAGATGCATACTGTGTATAATGTTGCTATTCTAACTCTTAATGCATAGTTCACAGGGAGATAAGAATACTGTTTAGGCATTTGGGGACCTAGATGTTTTGTCCAACTGTGCATAATGCATAATCTGCCACTTAGTAGAGAAGTAAAGTGTATGTTATACCAGTAGGTGTTTGGAAATACTGCAGTCACTAAAATTATAATTTTTATTTCTTATAAAATTTATATGTATGCATATATACCACATATCATTAGAATATTCAATCACATTTATATAGTGTTAATAACTAGATGATCACGGATTGTAATAAACCTGATTTTTTAAAAATTTTAAGACATTTAAATGCTGGAGATAATTTCAAAGTGACGTTCTAATGCTAACTAATGTAGGTTTTCTTAGTAGCTTAGTATTAGCACCCATTTTCATAAGAAAATGTATATAAAATGAAATATTTCTCCTTTATGATCTCTGATTCTTCAAAAATTAACTTTGTGTACATGATTCAAGGGGTGATATGAGAAAATAATTCTAGAATACATAGCTTAAGAGCAAAAGTAAAAATTATAAAGCTCCATAAAAACTTAAGAACCTATTTTGATGTAGAGAATATCGGTTATACTAAGGAAAAATCTTTAACAAGGCTGTTATGCAATTAGATTCCAAATTTTTCATTTCTGTTCCTTGGATATATGATCTTGGTTTGACTAGCAAACCATTTTAAGTCTCTGTTTATAGCAGTAAAATATAGTAATTAGACAAAATTTAGAAAGCAACAAATCAGTTCATGCCCATATTCTATTTTCTCTTATATTTTGATTATATGTTAGATATTTTTGGTATTTTTCTAGCAGAGGCATGGTATCCATGAGAATCAAACTAGGAATTCAGTATGCAGCTTTACCCATAAGATTTTCTGAATGTCAGATAATAGTTCATAAACTTTTCTTCTTTTAGATATAATCACCTAATTTGAAAAGAAATATTATAAAATCTTGTCTCTTGAAAATAACTCAATAACTGAGTAGAATCAGTAGTAACTACTGAAGGATGATATGCCATTGACCACTTTATAGCACAGCCATCAAATACCTTACTGCTTGGCTAGAAAATAAATAAATCTTTAATTTCTGATCTTATTGGTTTTCAGAAAAACAAATTCATCAGAATATGAATAACTTCTCTTTGTACATAACTGTGTAGATTATTGCCTTTCTGAAAGATATCTTGATCTTGAAAACATTATAATTTGATTTCCCCAAATTGAAATAGTACATATTATCCTTAAAGTAGGCTTTTTTAAACTCAATATCTTTTTTTCTTTATTGTAAAATATTACATGCTGTATTAATTAGCTATTTATTCTTAATCACTATGGTCAATATACCTGACAAGAATGACTTAGAAGAGGAAAGGCTCATGGTTTCATAGTTTTAGTCCATAGTTGGCTGGCTCCAAGAAAGAAAATTATGGCAGCAGTGTAAGAAATATCATGGGCTGCTGCTCATTTCATGGCAGCTTGGAAGCAGAGAGACAGAGAGAAAGAGACAAAATAAGAGAGAGAGAAAATGACCGAACACCCCCAGTGACCTTTAATCTCTGTTCACATTCTACCTGCCTGTGGTTGCTACCCAGTAATCCATTCAAATTATTTCATCCCTGAACATTTGTCAATATATAAACTTTTTCAGAAAATATCATGTATCCAAACCATAGCACATGCAAAAGAATATGATACAAGCAGTTTAATAATCATAAAATAGGAATCCAAGAAACTATTATTAATAACAAGAAAAAGAATTGATAATAATATTGGTTAAACAAGATGGTGAAACAGGACTCTCCAGAAAGTATCTTCCTAAAGATATACATCAATTTATATAAGTACCCATGCAATAAAATATCTTCAGAATAGACAAAGAAACAATAATGAAAGTTCATAGTACAACTGGTTTTAGCTTAATAATAAGAGAAACACAGTGGAGAGCATAGGCCTGTACTATCCCTCCTTCAACCCCAAGTAATTCAGTGTGAAGAAAGATGCCATCTGCTTGAAGCGAGAAAAGAAAAATAAGCATGATATTTTGCTTTGGAACACATAAGATAGACCACAGAAAAATTCAGCACTGGACAGAACAGTCATTGATTTCAAGTTGGTATCCATGGATGGAACCTTCAGATTTACTTGGGCACTAAATGGGAATCTGCCACCTCAGCAGGATGGAGTTGTATTTGAACCTGCATTGCCTCTAGTCAATTGTAGTGGCCTTGGGTCCTGAATAAACATCAGAGTCAGGCAGGCCACAGCAAGCATGGACAATATGCATTCTGTAGCACTGTGCTGGTCTCAGTGCCTCTGGGCTTTGTGTGTGACCTGACATGAGGCCGGTCTAGACCTCTGAGAGTGTCTGCATTATTCTTTTCAAGTCTGAATATTAATGTGTGAACTCTTCTTGGGATATTCTATATCCAGACATAACAAGCAATAAAAATAATACAGTCTGAATGAAATAGAAAATAAACTAGAAAAAAAATAGCCTCAATGATTTTTAATACTATAAGCAAAGACTTAACAATTCATGGAATTTGACATCCCAGGAGATTCCTCATCAGAAACAATTGGGGCTAGAATGGAGTGGTAAGAACATTTATAAGTTATAAAAGAAAATGATAAAAGCTATCAATGCAGAACCCCATAAATGGTGGAAATGTCTTTTAGTAATGAAGAGGAAATAAACATTGGTATGTAAAAGATAACAGAGAGGTTATTTTAAATTTATAAAGGGATTTGAGAAGACAGACAAATACAAACAAGGCCAGATGAAGACTGGAATAAATATTTTATTTTTTTTAAGTTTTTTTATTTATTTATTTTTATTGGTGCATTGTAATCATACATCACATTGGAATATAAGACTTGAGAGGATATACAAGCACACATCATCCAATTAGCCCTCATCCAGTCCCCATCCCATTCCCTCCCCCTCCCTCAATCCCATGCTTGTTTGGTGATTAACTTTGATACATGTGTTTATGTACCTCCTGCTTTTTAAAGAGGCTCCATCCTCCCCTATTCCATACCCTCTGATTGGTCACCTTAAATTGTTTCACTATAGGGCCCTTTCTATAGCTCGACCACTTCCTGTTGCCTGCTTCCTCTTAGTTATTGCTGATTAGGGGAAGCATCTGGTTTTAATTTTCTGTGATATTTCTCTATGCATGCCCGTTACAAATACCAATCCCACTCTTGACGGCCCCAGTTGTGGCCTGGCTACCTGGTGGACTGATCCAGACCTCGCTGGTTCAAGCAGCGGCCTTACCTCATGGAAGGCCCTGGTTCTGGCCTTGCTGGCCCCAACACTGGCCTAACCCCTCAACTGGCTCCAATCCCGGCCTCGGAGGCCCCAGCACCAGCCTTCCTCACGGCAGGCTCCAATGATAACCGATGGCCCCGGCATCGGCCTAATGGCAGGCTCCGATCCAGGCCTCTGAGGCCTCAGTAGCGGCCTTGCCTCACGGAAGGCTCCAATGCCGGCCAGTGGCCCTGGCACCAGCCTAACCCCTCAGCAGGCTCTGATCCCAGCCTTGGAGGCCCCAGCATTGGCCTTGCCTCGCAGCAGGCTCCGATCCCGGCCTCGCTGGCCCCAGCACCAGCCTAACCCCTTGGCAGGCTCTGATCCAGGCCTCGGAGGCCTCAATAACGGCATTGCCTCACGGAAGGCTCCGATGCCGGCTGTTGGCCCCAGCACCGGTCTAACCCCTCTGCAGGCTCCGATCCCGGCCTCAGAGGCCCCAGCACCGGCCTTGCCTCACGGCAGGCTCCGATCCCAGCCTCGCTGGCCCCAGTACCAGCCTAACCCCTCGGCAAGCTCCAATCCCGACCTCAGAGGCCTCAAAAGCGGCCTTGCCTCACAGAAGGGTCCAGTGCCGGCCAGTGGCCCCGGCACCAGCCTAACCCCTCAGCAGGCTCTGATCCCGGCCTCGGAGTCTCCAGCATTGGCCTTGCCTCACGGCAGGCTTCGATCCCGGCCTCGCTGGCCCCAGCACCATCCTAACCCCTCGGCAGGCTCTGATCACGGCCTCAGAGGTCTCAATAATGGCCTTGCCTCAAAGAAGGCTCCGATGCCAGCCATTGGCCCCGGCACCGGCCTAACCCCTTGGCAGGTTCTGATCCCGGCCTTGGAGGCCCCAGCACCAGCCTTGCCTCACAGCAGGCTCCAATCTCAGCTTTGCTGTGTCTGTCACTGGCCTCACCCCTCGGCAGACTCTAATCTGAGCACCCTCTTTGCCCAACTATTTGTTGCATGTTCTTGAAGGTGCGTGGTGGTGGTAGCATTCTGCCTCTGGGGTCATTACTTCAAAAGTTCCAGGTGTAATGTATCAGATCTTTGCCTCCCCTGGGTAATGGCCACTGCCATTGCCACTGCGTCCACCATTTCAAATCTTTCCCAAGCTCTTTTTCCACTCTGAATGTTGTCCAGTCTTCCTAAGCATGCACGATGGTAGCATTCAACTTTTAGTGTAATTTCTCCAAAAAAAAAATATAAGGTTGGTAGGCTCTGATTTCTGCTTCTCCTGAATACAATTCCCCACCGCCAATGCAGAGACCGCTTTCAGCACCGCCTTTCTCCTTGGTCTCCGCTACCGTCTCTCTCCTTAAAGGTGATGTCCAAGATTCTTAACAATGTAGAGAAGAAGTAGTCCTCCTTAGCGGGGAATTTTTCCAATAATTCCAGTTCATTTGGATAAGTTTTATCTGCATCTCCAGTATCCTGGCATCCACCACCTCCTTGACCCCTCTCTGATATTTTCCTTTTTTCTTTTTCTTTTCTTTTCTTACAGGGTCCTTCCGGGTGGAGAGGGGGTTTGCCTAGGTGCGCCCTGCCAGCGCCTGCCCACCCACCCAGGGTCGGGGGCCCAGGAGCCCGGATCACGGGGTCCTTACGGGTGGGGGAGAGGGGGGTCACCTAGGGGCGCCCCGCCAGTGCCTGCCCACCCTCCCAGGGTTGGGGACCCAGGGGCCCGGACCACGGGGTCCTTCTGGGTGGGGGAGAAGGGGGTCGCCTAGGGGCACCCCGCCAGTGCCTATCCACCTGCCCAGGGTCTGGGGCCCAGGGGCCCGGACCACGGGGTCCTTCTGGGTGGGGGAGAAGGGGGTTGCCTAGGGGCGCCCTGCCAGCACCTGCCGACCCACCCAGGGTCTGGGGCCCAGGGGCCCGGACCACAGGGTCCTTCCAATATTTTATTCTTAACTGCAGAGATAGTGACATGTGTTCACAAGCATTAAAAGCTTTTGTGGAAATATTACCCTTTCAACTTGACTAAATAAAGGACAGTGATGTGTTCTAGAGAGCCAAAGATAAATAAATTCTCAAAAAAATTAAAAAGAGAGTTATTTTTAAAAGCTAAAAAACTTTAAGAAAAGAGAAAATAATTCACAAACTTGGAGAAATTTAATACAAAGTTCAAAAATTTAAAAAGGGACAATAATAACAAGACACAGTTAATATAGAGTGGTGTACACCTATAATCCTCATACTTTGGAGTTCAGACAGGAGCATCTCAGGTTTGAGGGGCGCCTCAACAACTCAGTGAGACCCTATCTAAAAGGGGCAAGAGGGCATAGTTCAGAGGTAGAATGCCCTGGATTCAATCCCTAGTACCACACATACACAAACAGAAAAGCAAATAAGAGAAATCCTGGAGATAAAACATAAAATGAACCAAGTGAAAAATGCAACAGAGTGTCTCAACACTAGAAATAATCCAGCAGAAGAAAGAATAAGCAAACTAATAGGCTATTTGAAAGGATACAGGGAGAGGAAAAAAAAAAAGAAACAAAAGGATTTACAGGACCAGTGGGACAGGATCATAAAAGCAAAGGTAAGGGTTTTTGGCATTCAAGAGGGAATAGCAAAATACAAGGGGGTAGAAAGTTCACTTAAAGAAATAATAGGAGCTGAGTGTGGTGATATATGCCTATGATTCCAGTTCTTGGGAAGTTGAAACAAGAGGATCACAGCTTCAAGGCCAGTCTCAGCAAATTAGCAAGAGCTTTAGTAAGTTAGTGAGAACTTGTTTCAAAATAAAAGAGAGATGTAGCTCGGAAGTAGAATGCCCCCAGTTCAATCTCTATTACCCATTCCAAATTAATAATAATAATAATAATAATAATAATAATAATAAAATAAGAGAAAAATTTCCAAGCATAAATAATGAATACTGTATCTAGATACAAGAAAGGTCAATTAGCCAATAATTAGATTCAGTATACAAAAGACATGTAATAATCTAATGATCAAAATTCAAAGACAAAAAGAAGCTCCTAAAAGGAACCAAAAAAAGTTGGAACTAATATATAAAGAAATTTCAGTGCATCTGGAAGCATACTTTTCAGCAGAGACTTTATATATCAGGAGAGTGTATAATATATTCAAATTGCTGAAGATAAGAGAAAAAAACTAGCACCTAAGAATACTAGCCAGGCATGGTGGCCCATGCTTGTAATCCCAGTACTTGGAAGGCTGAGACAGGAGGATCCAGGCTTATGGACAGCCTCCACTATTTAGTGAGACCCTTTGCAACTCAGTGAGACACCGTTTAAAAAGAAAGAATAAAAAATAGGGCTGGGGTGTAGCTCAGAGGTAGATTGCCCCTGGGTTCCATTTCCAGTAACACACACACACACACACACACACACACACACACACGAACACTTTGTTCATGAAAGCTTTTTTTCAGACATGAAGAAGAGGTAAAGGCCTTTCAAGTCATGCATGATGGCACATGCTTGCATTCTCAGTACTTGTGAGGCTGAAACAGGAGGATTGCAGGTTCTCAGCTAAGGAGTGAGGCCCTCTGCGATTTAGTGAAATTCTGTTTCAAAATAAAGAATGAAAAAATAAAGAGGGGTGTAGTAAAACAAAACAGTAAAAACCTTTCAGGACAAATAAAAGCTGAGGAAATTCATCAACACTGGAATTATCTTACAAGATATGCTAATGAGGCTCTTCATTTTGAAGAGATGTGATATATAATTGAAGAACTCTGACAACGGTGGCACCAATTTGCTTTAAATTTGAACTCCATTTTGTAACTGTCTTTTGACCACCTCCATGCTCTCAGAAAAGCCACAATAACACCTAGAATGCACTGCTCTGAGCATGAGCCAATTAAAAGTTAGCTAAGAGTTCTGGGCAGTCTCCAGGCAGAATAGATAACATGCTTAAAAAGTAGATAAACTGCTTGAACTGCTTTAGTCATTGCCGCCCAATCCCCATGCACCAGACCATTTCTGCTCCAAGATCACTCAATCATGTAGCTCCTACATTGGAATTCCCCACCCCTACCCCAACCGCAATAAAAGCTTTATCTATCTGCCACTCAAGGCTCTCTGTATAGACCCGCTGTGTTGGGTAGGTCTGACAGTCCGAGCTTAAGCCCAAGTAAAGGATCTTTTGCTTTTGCATATAGTTATGGTCTCCCTGGTGGTCTTTGGGTACTTTTTGAACAGGGCATGACATTTGGGGGCTTGTCCAGGATCCCCAAGACCCCCACAGGACCCCCAACCTATGGAGCCCATTGCTCGCTGGTAAGGATACTTGTTGGAATTCCCTCACCCCTAAGCCAACCACAATAAAAGCTTAGGGCTGCTCAAGGTTCTCTGTACAGACACACTGTGTCAGGGAGGTCTGAGAATCTGAGCTTAAGCCTGAATAAAGGCTCTTTGCTTTTGGATATGGTGATGTCTTCCTGGTGGTCTTTGGGGACCTTATGAACTGGGTATTACAGTAATAAGACACCTGATGTGTGAAACTTACTGTTTAAATAAATGTACAAATTCAATGTACTTTAATATTGCAAATATGGTGTAAATTTATCCATATCTTTAGTATTAAGAATCTGATAAAACTATTAAATATAAGCCAGTCATGATGGTACATGCTTATTAAAGTTTATTAATTTATTTATTTTTTGGCTGTACTGGAGATGAAAGTGAGGGTCATTATAACTCTGAGCTACACTCCCAGCCCCCTTTTCTTTTTATTCTTTATTTTGAAACAGGGTCTCACTTAGTTGCAAAGGGGCTCACCAAGTAGCTGATGCTGTCTTCAAACTGCGATCCTCCTGTCTCAGCCTCGCAAATGCTCCGATTACAAGTGTGTGCCACCACGCCAAGCTACCACATGCTTATAATCCCAGCATTTGGGAGGCTGAGATAGGAGAATCGAGGTTCAAAAACAGCCTCAGCTACTTAGGACCTTTGCAACTCAGTGAGACCCTATTTCAAAATAAAGAATAAAAAAAAAGGCTGGAAGTGTTGTTCAGAGGTAGAATGACCTTGAGTTCCATCCTCAGTGCCTCAAAAACAAACCAAAAAAACTATCAAGTATAATAATACTACAATTTTTAAGAGATAGATGGCAAAAAAGATGTAATTGAGATATCAAAAAGTCAAAACTTGTTAAGTGGTAGAATTTGTTACAAATTATTTGCAATCAATGTTATTTTCATTTTAAATTAACCTAATATAACTATAATAATATTTTATTAAACCCCATGGAAAAGCATAGTAAAATACTATGAATAATTTTATTCAAAAATTGAAAAATGAATAAATTTCTAGATATTCTCAATCCCCTAATACTACACTCTAAGGAAACAGAAAATCTGAATTAAATAATATTGAGTAAAGATATTAAATTAGTAATCAAAATCCTCTCAACAATAAAAGTAACAACCCAAAGCCCAGGTCCAGATAGCTTCACTATTGAATTCTTCCAAACATTTAAATAATTAACATTAATTTTTCTAATTACAAATTAGAAAATTTTATTTATTTATTTATTTATTTATTTATTTAGTGGTACTGGGGTTCTTGGTAGACCTTCTACCTCTGGGCTACACTCTCAGACCTATTTTATATTTTTATTTGGAAACAGGGTCTCTTAAGCCAGCACGGCTGGCTTCGAACCTGTGTGATCCTCCTGTCTCCGCCTCCAAAGCGTGGGGATTACAAGCCTGTGCCACTACGCCCGGTCAATTTAGAAAATTTTAGACAAATATAACTGATAAGCATAGATGAAAAACCTCAATAAACTACTACTGAACTGAATTTAGCAGTATATTAAGAGGACCCAATACCATGATCAAGTGTGATTTATCCCAAGGATTCAGTGATATTTTGACATATAATAATTAACATCTGCAGTATACCATATTAACAGAATGAATCCTATAATAATTTTACTACATCAAAAAGAAGCATTTGGCAATATTTAATGCAGTCGTATAATAAAAATGCTTAGCAAACCACATTTATAAGGAATTACATGAAAAGAACAAATGACACACATGATATAACAAATTACATCATATTAAAACATAAAAAATTAAAGCTTCTCTAAAATCAGGAATAAGCAAGAATTATCACTCTCAACAACTCTCCTCAATAAAACACTGAAATTTCTTGTCAAAGAAATAAGGTAAGAAAAAAGTGGAATCCAATTTAGAAATAAATAAAACTACTTGTTTGCATAGAATATAATCCTCTATGTATAGAACCTTAAATATTTTATAAAAATAAACAAAACCCAGCAAAATAAAAAATTCAGAAAATTTCCAGACTACAATATCCACATTCAAAAATATTTGTGTTTACATGCACTAACAATGAACCATCTAAAAAGGAAATTAAGAAAATACTTATATTTACAATAACACAAAAATGCCTACTTAATAAAATTAACCAAAGAGGTAAAATTATATATTGCAGTAGTTTTCTGGCTCCCATTTTGCAAAATACAATACTAATACCAAATTTCTCAGATTTTATTATCTTGGTACATAGAGAGATAGAATTTTGAAATTGGGTAAGAACATGTTATTGCTTCTGACCAATAAGTTATAATTAAAGCGACTTGTATTACTCTGGTTCAACTGTATAGTTGCTTAGTGAATACTTTTTCCCATGTTGTTGTGGCTGAGAGCATTCAATATAGTATCTGGTGTGAAGCTTGTTTATTTAACTGTTTACAATCAATCTGATAGATTCTAGATATCATGGACAAAAAACACACTTTAGCTATTTGTGGCAAACAGAATAATATCTTTTTGATGATACCCTTGTCCTATTCCCTAGAACCCGTGAATATGATACTTCACATGGATGAAGGGATTTTGCAGAGGTGACTAGGTTAAGAACATTCAGATGGGGATATTATTTTGGATGGGCTCATTGAACTCAAAAATCTTTAAAATGATACTTGAATCAGAATATTGGATTATGTTATTGCAGAGATTGGATTGATGTGATTCATTGGGGTTCAGGAATGCAGATAAATTTAGAACCTAGAAAAGGCAAGGAACCCAATTCTTCCTTAGGTCCTCCTAAAGAATTTTGGGAAAGTAAGATCTATTTCATATTTCTGATTTCCAGAACTCTACAATAATAAATGTATCTTGTTTAACCCAATAAATTTATAATATTTTATGAGCAGAGTTAGGAAACTAATACATAGTTCTAAGCCATGTGATGATTTAGGCTGTTTATTATAACAGCATAATATAGACTATTTTAATTTATTGCTTAATGGTTAACTCTAGTAATAAGAAGGTATATTTAAAATTCCAAATGTTTACTTTCCCACCTATATAATCTCTATTTCTGTATCCCTTCTATTTTTAGAAATTTTGAATTAAAAAGAATATAGATAAAATTTTGGATCTTATGTTTTTCTGGCATATTTTCTATATGTAGGATATTATTCTAAAATCCATTAAAGTTCTGACCTTATATTCTAAAATGCAGTAGAGTTCTGTCTTCAAATGGACTGTTGGATACTGCTGGTAGGAATATAAATTGATGCAGCCATTTTGACAAACACTATGGAAATTTCTCAATAAAATAAAATAGAACCACCATATGACCTACCACCTCATTTCTAGGTATATATACAAAGCAGTTGAAATCCAGATCTCTAGGAGATATCTGGACTCTTAGTGCAGCACTAGTATGATGCCCCAAACATGGAAACATCCTAAATGCTAATCTTGTATGTATGTATGTACTGGCAATGGAATATTATTCAGCCTTAAAAATGAAGGAAATATTGCTATCTACAACAATATGTATGAATTTGCAGACATTATGCTAAGTGAGTAAGTCACGAATAGAAAAATACACATTACATGGTATCACGTATTTGATGAATCTCAAATAATCAGACTCAGGGAAGCAAAGAGTAGTATGGTGGTTGCCAGGGGTTGAAAAGAAGAAGAAGAGTAGTAATAGGAGTAAAGGCATTAGGATAAGGCTGTATAATTCCAATTATATAAGGTAGGCTCTAAAACTTTACTGTATACAATAGTACATCTATTTATCAATACAGTACTTTATAATTTAAATATTTGTGAAGAGGTAGACCTTATATTAATTGTTCTTATCACCAAAATAATAATGCATAAAAAGGCTGGAAACTTTTAGAATTATAAATATATTTATGGAATAGAGTCTGATGATAGTCCCATGTGTGTATGCTTATATATCACCAAGATGCCAGGCATGGTGGCGTATGCTTGTAATCCCCGCACTTGGGAGGTGGAGACAGGAAGATCGCGCAGGTTTGAAGCCAGTCATGCTGGCTTAAGAGACCCTGTTTCCAAATTTAAAAAAAGTACAAAATAGGTCTAAGAGTGTAGCCCAGAGGTAGAAGGGTTTCCAGGAACCCCAGTACCACCAAAAACAAACAAACAAACAAACAAACAAAAACCCCACCAAGTTGTATAAACTATGTATGACTTTTTGTGCATCAATCATACCTCAATAAAATGGCTGAAAAGGGAATTTTAAACATTATTTTAGAATCTTGGTTTTGTTCTCATTCTCTATTGGTTTGTGAAATCCACAATAAATTTTGATTTATCTGCAAAGGCTAAAAGGACATGACTTCTAGTAGAAAAAAATTGTTTTGTTGAGATCAAGGTAAGTTTTTTTTTTGTGTGTGTGTGTTGGGGGTGGGGGGTACTGAGAATGGAACCCAAGGGAATTCTATCTCTGAGCTACACCCTCAGCCCTATTTTTTATCCTTTATTTTGAAACAGGGTCTCACTGAATTGCAAAGGGCCTCACTAAGTAGCTGAGGCTGGCCTTGAATTGTGATCCTCCTGTCTCAGCCTCCCAAATGCTGTGATGTACAAGTCTGTGCCACCATACCCAATTTGAGACCAAGGTAAGCTCTTGATTAGAGAATTCAGCTACCAAACCTGACATATAAAAAGGGTTTAGCAGTTGAGATATCATGAGAAAATGAAGACAAGGAAATATTTTCAGAGTTTTTTCTTCTTATGTGAACTTCTGTGTGGAATCCAGAATTGATTCATTTGGTGCAGAATCTAGAGATGTGAAAGAGAAAGCAAAGCAAAAAGCACTGTGGGTGACAATAGGTGTGATTATGTCCTGTATACTCATTTCCAACATCTCTACCTTGTTTCTAGGAGTGTTCAGAGGATATTCTAAATCCAAACTATTATAGTATTCACCATAAAGAATGATAAATTTTAGAGAATATAGATATGTTTAAACTGATTTAAACATTTAAAAATGACCCAATTTATACAGACAAATATTACATGGTACCTTATCAATAACTACAATTTTAATGTTTTACATTGAAGTTGAAATTAATTTAAATTTAAAAAATAAAACAAGAAGCGCCACTTTGTGAGGCTGAGTCTATTTTTCTGTAATTAATCCAAAGATGGATCAAGATATAAGACAAGTATTGACATAAAAAATTAGCCCTTAGTCCTGAAATTAAATAAAACAACTGATATATTTTATAAGGTAAGAATCAGATAAAATATTAAGGACAATTGCTGGGATGACATGGATTAACCTTTCATCTCATATCTGAAAACATTTTTTTCTTTTCTCCTTTTACCTGCATGCATCTCACACATACATGCATGCTCCACCAATCCCCAAACACATATACATACACAAATAGGGGTTTGGTCAAATTTTATATATCTTGTAATACATGTTTAAAGTCACCCTTCCTGTAAATGATCAGGGAGAAAAGGCAGCTTTCTCTGAAAGATTACTTAAATATTCACACATGTGTCCTCCATGGCACTATTATTAAGAAACATTCCTGGGAGTGTAGGCAATGCTCATTTTCTTTCTCCCAACCCCACTCTCTATTGCAGGTAAATAACTTCCCTATACTGTGTCAGTATCTTTTCTTTTTAAATTTTTTTATTGGTGCCTTGTAATTATACATCTTAATGGGGTACAAGATGATAGAGACATATGCACACATCACTCATGTAGCCCTTCCCCAATTCCTTCCCCATTCCCTTCTGTCTGGTAATTTTGGAAGCTTGTTATTCAGGTTGATGTTCTATAGTCTCAGCACATCTAGTGGGTAGAAAATACCTTAATATTCTTCAGTTAATACTTTGTGGCCCAAAGGTAATATTACAAATGGAATGGATGTCTTTTTCTTCCCAACAGCATCTAGTTCTAGTATAACCTTGCACTTCAGTCTTTGTGTAGGAGCATGTTGAGAAAAATAGTGGAAATTCTTTAATTTTAATTTTCTATGGATATTTTACCTTTATGTTATTTTACACACATTTACTAAATCATCATAGTTCTACACGCCAGAGTCCCTCTCTTACTGATTTGTGACATCTAAAGTAATTTTTAAGTTCTTACTTTAACAATTATTATAATGTAACTTTTTATTGTGGCAGAAATACTTAGTATGAGAGCTACCTTTTAAAAATTTTAAGTGTCTGATAAACTATTAGTTAAAGAAATTTTCACTATTTTAATGCATAGCCCAACTCTTTTATACTCTAGATAGTATTAGATTCCCAAGGAAAACTTTCCCATGTTTTCTCAATGTCTTTGCATTTCTATATTGCTCTAATGTCCATATCCTTTACACTTGCCTTTGAGTGCCTTTAAAATAAATACACTGCTATAGCAACTTCAGATTTAGTGTCATAAATATCTACTAGCCAGTTCTCAGTCCTCCAAAGTAGCATGCACATATACATTTGCTTCTTGTTAATTTTCCTGATATAATGATGGTGAAGAATATAAAATGATATGCCACATACAATACACAGATAGAAAAACAAATATTCAATGTTCTTTATTACAAATTCCATACAGACAATTGATTTATCTTATTATTATTTTTTTTAAAATTTTGTGGTACTGGGGATGGAACCCAGGGGCCTTCTACCTCCGGGCTAAACTCTCAGACCTATTTTATATTTTATTTGGAAACAGGGTCTCTTAAACCAGCTGAAGCTTGTTTCGAACCTGTGCGATCCTCCTGTCTCAGCCTCCCAAGCGTGGGGATTACAAGTGTGTGCCACCATGCCTGGCCAGACAATTGATTTTAACAGAATACTTCTGTTGATTTTTTGCTGAAGCTTTGTTTTCATAGTTAACCTATCATTGAAATTAATGAATAAAGAGAGCTCGTACATAAATTTTTGTTGATATTTTTATTTATATCAGTGAGTAAGATGAGACAAAGTAATAAAGAGCAAGGCATATGTTTGACTTTCACTTGTTAGGCACCAGTGTCAGTAGCTTTGTTGAAATACACAATAATTTTTGAATAATAGAGGTATAGTTACCCAATTTTTGTGCTATGGACAACATAGTAGCTACAGAAACAATACACTTTCAAGTTTAATTGCATTATTAACATGTTCTCTTTTATATTGTCTATCTTGACAATCAAAATAACAAAAAATCAAGCCCTGATTTATAGAATTTACTACTATCTATGGTGTAAATATGTCTACCATGACCTATTTCAAATGATCAATGTGACATCATTAAGAGCAGCACTGAGTAGAGAGAGATGTAGAATAGCATACCAGTACACTGCATCTCTATCAAATAGATGAGATAAAGACAAATCACTCCAGAAGCAGAGATAATAGCAAAATAATTAGGAAATGATGGTTGTTGAGTGTTTGTTACTTTTTATACAATAAAATATATTGCGTATAACTTTATACATTTTTAATAATGTCTGTAGTTAACAACCTGCTTTCAAAAAGCCTAAAAACATAAGAGTTGGTTTTTATATGCTGCCACAGGCCAGGCATCATACAGCACTGACTGTTCTCCATCTTGTCTCAGCATCTAGTACATAAGGGGTGCTCATAGAATATTTTTGAATAAAGAAATACTTATTTACCCAATGTAGTATATCGGTATTATTTTAATACACAATGTCTATTAAATACTCTACCTGAAAGATTTCAGAAACAAATATGTTTATTTTCTTAGACATGTGCTAAGCTTAGTGATATGTGTAAAAATATTTCATCTATGATATTAGAATTCTATAAGAATAATCACAGGACAGACCCCACCATGCCCATACTAAATACGTTCTGTGCTTAATGAACTGATGATGTTTTATTCAGGCCTTTCTTGTATGCTAACAAAACTGTAAATGGATAAAAAATGTTTTAGTGTTTTCAGTGATTGTTTTACTTTTTCTTCCATTAATGAACCTGTTCTCTCTTAGTATTCTGAGTCCTCAGAGGGTTTATACTCATCTCTGCTTCCCAGGAGTCTTGCCTAAAGCATTATGTAGTATGATTGTTAAAATGATTTTATCTAACGCATTTCAAAATTTAAATGTCAATTTTGCCATCATGTCAGTACATGCATCATATGTCCAAATTAAAGTCAATTATCAGGTCAATAGTAATAGCAATGAAGAAGCTTAATCCTAGCTATGTATGTTTGTAGCTTAGAATAGGTGGGGAAATCTAGTGTGGTGGTGTCTGCTCTCTCTCTCTCTCTCTCTCTCTCTCTCTCTCTCTCTCTCCAACTTTTTAAAAAATACTTACAAAAGGATGAGAGCTTATATAAAATTACAAAATAGTGGTTTGTACAAAATGGAGTGTAAGTTAAGCTAATCTTTTGATAGAAAAGGTCTAATTATATTCTCATACTGAGGACATCACTAAATTGCTGAGGTTGGCCTTCAATATGTGATTTTCTGTCTCAGCCTTCCAAATATTGAGATTACAGGTGTGTGCCACCATAGCTCATAGCATTTTGCTCTCCACAGTACCATTTACATATTTCCATAAATAAACCAACTGAAGTATTAATATTAAGGCCCATTGTGCTGTGGGAAATGCAAAAATAAGACATGATAAAGTAAAAATCAACTTTAGCCATTTAAAACATTTTTCCTAAGATATGAGATTTCATAGTGTTAATTGCTTCAAAGGTTTCAGAAAAAGAGCATAATACTAAAGAATATAACAAGAAACATTTAATAATTGCATAAATACTTACGTTTATATTATGAAAAGAAAAAAGGAAAAACATCACAAGAGTTAAAACTGTATTTTAATGGAAAAAGTGTCTGTGATGTGTGTGTGTGTGTGTGCGTGCGTGCGTGCGTGCGTGTGTGTGTGTGTGTGTGAGAGAGAGAGAGAGAAAGAGAGAGAGAGAGAGAGAGAGAGAGAGAGAGAGAGAGAGAGAGAATGATTCATTTTTTTAAAACTTTATATTTTCAAATTCAGTGGTTATTAAAAATCAGGGGAGTTGATAATATGGGCCAGATGAGTAAGCAGCTAAAGTGAGACCAGAGACAGAAGGTCTATAAGCATGAATTCCCTGTGATCTTGAGTACATTTCAAATTGGGTCACAGTAGAGCCTACCTTTCAAACACTATTACCCTGGAAAATGTAGGAGTAACATTTTGACTTTCTTACTTTGAAAGAGATGGAAACAAATAACTACTGCATCAGATTCTCACAACTAACCTAAGAAATAATCAACACGGTTTTATGAATACTTAGTAAAGACTAACTTATCTAATTTGCTTGTATGCTAGAATAGCTGAAAGTTTTTTGACTTAAGAACTTTACTTTTGTTTAAAAGAGAAACTATGATTTTTCTTTAAACCAGTATTTTATAATATCAGTTCACTTATTAACTATAAAAATGAAGAATCGACATACATTCTCTATAATCTTTAATTAGAAATAGAAAACTTCATTTAATTTTGAGTTAATCTCAAAGAGGGATGAAAAGGGTGGTTTCTACCTAACAAAGTTATAAGATCCTTAAAAAAATAGGGATATTATATTATTAAATAAAAATGACTGGATTTGGACCTATTGACATTCATGATCTTGTGTGCTAAAATATTCCAATACTTTTTTTTACAATATACCAACAACTGTATATTTAGTGTCTCCCAACTAAATTTCTTTTTCACCTCCTCTTGGAAACACAAAGGATGTTTGAAATATGTAGGTTTTTAAATCTCTGTTTTAAATCTTGCTACTTTTTTCATGACAAAACTCCTTGGGATTCCTTGATAATTTTATAATTGTACCTGTGAGGGCCCCCTCCCCGAATGCCAAATTTTACCACAGGTACAATCTTGTCTGTACTTTTTAGTGTGACCTTTCTCATGAGACTGAATTCTACATAACTGCTTTATTTCCCAAGAATGGGTACCAAGAATATATCAGATGGTTACCTGATTACTTTCATATATGTTTTTTGTGCTTCTCTGCATTATTAGTCACTGTCCTAGGCTCCAGGTATCCAAACTGGATACATATGAGGACCTCTGCTCTGTGCACCTGTTAGCTGAGAAAAATAAAGAATTAAGTGAGCACTAACCAGTGATGAAGAAAGCTACTCATGAGTGCTTAGCAAAAACACTTAAACAAGTGTTCAGTAGTGAAGAGGTACAGAGAAAGCTTTCTTGTGAAAATAACACAGAAACTGAGACCTATCCGAAAAGTAGGAGTTACACAGTGCAATGGAAGTAACACTAGAGTAGAGGCAGTGCATTACTGAGATCTGAAAGAAGAACAAGGACTAATTCAGGAACTGAAAGAAAATCAGCCCCTGGACCCCTGGTGTGAGGATGGGAGAGGCAAAATTGAAAGGAGACAGTTAGGTGATAAAAGAGCATGGGCTGTCACTCTAAGAAATGAGGCTTCACACTAACACCAACAGGAAGCTATTAAAAGATTCAAAGCAGGGGGCCAACATGATCATAATTGCATTATGTAAATGGCGATATTAAAATTATAATTTTCTGTTTATGTTTTGTGCTAGAGTCGCCGGATTTTAAGTACTAAATTCTCTGAGGAGCTGACCACATAAGGAAGATCTGCAAAGGTGTTTCTGAGAAGAAACTTTTCAACTCTTTGCTGACCATTAACCTCCAAACTACTGAAGAGGGCAGATTAACTGATATATTCTCCTATTTGGAAACTTTTGTAATTCAAGGGCATATTTCTGATAAATTGATTTTCTTCCCCTATAGTTTCATAGACAAATATTACCTGAAAAAAAATGAAGGATGAATATCTGGATGAAATAAGAAAAGCAAAAGCTGTGGTGTGTGTGTGTGTGTGTGTGTGTGTGTGTGTGTGTGTGTGAAAGGAGAGAGAGAGAGAGAGAGAGAGAGAGAGAGAGAGAGAGAGAGAGAGAGAGACCTAGCAATCTAATAATTTTACAGTTATGTTTCCTAAAGGAATTTTATTTAGGTGGATTCCCAGACATGGACCATTGAAAAGCAGGAGCTAGGAGGGCAGATATAAGTGACCCTGCATCTAGGGTATCATTCATGTCAGTGATCTCCTGGAAGTGGTCTCCTCAGAGAATGCCTTTGTCAACAAACTCCAGTCTATACTGAAGCCATTTTACAGCCCCACAAATGGAATTGTACACATGTATATCCACATGTAAAAGACAATGAACATTCATTACCAGGCAAGAAAGCTTCTCTTGGTCCCTTTCTTCTTGTCATTTTGTAAACTAAAATCACAGAGAAGCCAGAAATCACAAAGCTAGAAGGAGAAAACTGCCAGCCTTTCCCAGTGCAGGCTTTCCACATGTAGCAGGTAGGACTGGGAGAGGGGAAAATGAAGGGGGTCTGGGGGTCTTAGGGATCAATGAAGGGGGGTCGGCGCAGGAAAGACCCAAGGCCAGCCATCGGAGATAAGCAAGCAAGCAAGCAAAAGCTTTATTAAGACAGCTCAGCTCCCTTTTATATCAGGCAGCTGGGAGGAGGGAGCTTCCGCTCACAGTGGAAGATCGCACAAAGTATGGGGCATTTACTGATTGGGTAGCTCATACCCCATTGGGTGTGTTATCAGGGGACTAATTGTTGGGCATCCCGGGGCCCCTTTGGCAAGCTATGAGGTAACCAGCACAATCCGGAAGAGAAGCTGGAGAGGCGCCATCTTTGGCATGACTGGGCTGCATATCCTAACATTCCTCCCTTTTTTGGTTTTTTAGGGGCAGGGGGCGTCAGATCATTCTGACTACTTCCTGCTGAAAGGGGACGGCGATGGGAAGGGGCTGGGATGAGTAGGGAAAGCAGCCCCCAAGTCCAGGCCATAAAAAGAAAATTTTGTTGGGGCAAAAGTTGATGAATGTTCCCTGAAGATGCAGATCCCACAAAGACATGAGCCAGTCGATAGGATGGTGGATAGGAGGTATCATCCAGGAGGGCTGGTATCATAAGTCTCCATCACGAAGGGATCCATCTCTGTATGCTGTCAATGCTGTCAGTCATCCCTGGGAATTGGCATCTTCCGAGTTTCAAAGCTGGTAGTTTCTAAAGAGAAGCTGGTTAAAAGTCTGAATAGATATTTTATTTACCTGGTTTTGTATTAGTTTAGTTATGCAGGGTAAGAACATGCAGGCAACAAATATAATAAAAAGTGGACCCAGGATGGGCCATATCCATGTAAGTATTGGGGACTGAAACCATATGGAAAGGGATGTTTTTTGAGATCCTTTTTAAGGCTGAGTATATTTTGCTCTACTATTCCTGATTCATTAACATAGTAGCAACACTCTTCCTGTAAGAAAACACAGGTTCCACCCTTTTCAGCTGTCAAGAGATCAAGGGCCCTATGGTTTGGACACGTTACTTGGGCCAGGAATGTAACCTGTTTCTGTAATGCTGAGAGTGATTCGGCAGTTGATGTGAGGGCACTTTCAAGTTTATTGCCTAAATCATCAGTGGCCCATAAGGCATAGCCTAGAGTCCCTCCTGAAAGTTCATTTCTGATGATGGAGGAGGTTAAGGATATTCCAACCAGAATAGGGAGAAAAGCAGTCCTTTTTATAAGCTTGGGTGGGGTAATCAGATATTGTAGTTCGGCATAGCTGTAGAGAGTCAGTTGTGGGACCACCGTGACCAAGAAACAGGGAGTGGCGGAGTTGGAACACATGACATTGCTGAGAGTCCCATCACACCAGAAGAAATGGCCTGGTTAGGTATAGCTGGGACTGGCAAGAGTGATAATGTACTGACAAGTAGGATCTCAGGAGGAAGGTGATGCCACAAAAATGTAAACTCTGTTTGACTGGGTGATATTTTCTTTTTTGGGTTCCCACAAGGGAATATTCTGAAGAATATGAAATGAATTAGTTTGAGAGGCAAAGGCATACTGAGAGGCATTTATAGGTACTGCTGCCAACAAGGGCCAGGCATGCGATGTTTAAAGGAAACAGTTTGAGGGGCTCAAGGCAGGAGAGATGAGATTTGGAACTGATAGAGTTTTGGTAATTAACTGAAACCACGTATATGCAGAGGAAGATGGAGTGGATTTAGAGACTTTTTGAAGAGAGTTAAGTACTCTCTGAGCTGAGTGTTGAATATCTGTGGAAACTTGTGAGATTTGGGTGCCAGTGGATATATATTCATAGAAGAAATAAAGTGAACTGCAAAGGATAGAGGCATATTCGTTACAGTAAACTTTGGCTGTAACTCCAGAAGCCCATCTTGGATCCCATGGGTCAGGAATAGTATAGAGGTAGGTTTTAGTTTTGAAATTGAATTTAAAATTTCCTGATCCTAGTTGTACTAGATAGGCATCATGGATTTTGCATGACCAGTATGGGCATCCTCCATATATTTTATTCCAGTTTGGGTTGCGGCAAAAACTTTTAGTTTGGTCAAAAAGAAAACAAAGATAAGATCAGATAGCTTGATGGAATAGCTTAATGGTAGGAGAGAAGGCTAATTGTATACTATGAGAACATCCCATCAGGGGCAATCAGCCGTTGCGGCTAGTTCGGTGACCATTGTATTGTCATCATTGTAGGTTTGCTGAACCTAGAATTTCCAGACAAAAGGGGAGGAAAAGATTATGGAAAAGCATATGAAACTAGTGAATACAAGAAGGTAGTTATTCATCTTCAGGTATGGGAGAATCCAAGCAAAGTCGAGATATTTGGAGTTTTAGAGGATTATGGGGAGAGATAGTGGACATATAAGTTGGTCTATTATCTTGGGAGGCATCTGGGTTTTTTGTGAAGCTGCTGAATCAGGTGGTCTGATATGTTCTGGAGCTGGTTTGAGCCTAGAAATATGAATCCAGGAGTATATTGGTTATCATTCAAATTAATTTTTGCAGCAGTAGGAGTACGTAGGATAACCTGAGCCGGGCCATGGCATTTAGGTTGTGAGGTCTCAGGTTTGTCTCCCGGGGGTTTGAAATAGACCTGTTGTCCTATGGTTAAGGAGGAGATGGTGGGTGCCTGTGTGGGGTCAGGGAGTATCCAGTCTTGATATTTCCAGAGTTCTGATCTGAGATGGGATAAGAGAGGAAAGGCTATTTGTGAAGGAAAGACATTGGAACAAGGAGAATTTCTGGGGGGAATAAGGGGCGGTCAAACATAATCTCAAAGGAAGATAAAAGGGAGGGTTTTTGGTAAGGCTCAAGCACGTAAAAGAGCCAGGGGAAGTAATTTTAACCAATCTAAATGTATTTCTAAAGACAGCTTTGTGAGAATATCTTTAAGAGTGTGATTAGAACGTTCTGCTTTTGCTGATGCTTGAGGACGGTATGGGCAATGAAAATGCCAAGGCAGAGATAAAGTTTGGGCTACAAATTGAGTTATTTGGGAAGTGAACTCAGGGTCATTAACAGATTGTAAAGAGGAAGGCATGACAAAGTGGGGGATAATTTAAGAAATTAGGAGATCAGACTAATAGAGACTGTAGAGGCCCTTTTATTGGAGGTTGGGAAGGCCTCGATCCATCCCGAGAAAGTGTCGACGAAGACAAGAAGGTCTACTTGCCAATCAGCAGCTGGAGTATGTCCCCTTGCCTGGTGGGCCAAAAAGTCTTGAGGTCTAAGGGGAGTGGTTGGGTTTGTTCTTTGGCAAATGATACAATTAGATATAATCTGATGAAGGAATTTCTTGTCCCTGGGTGTGAGAACAAAGAACGATTGTAGGAATAACTCAAAGCTTTGTGGGTTTGAATGAAATAAGGAATGTAGATTTTGTAAAAGATCAGAATGGGATGGGTTGGAATCAGAAGGGGAGTCTGAATTATTAGGGACTGGTGAAGGTATGTCCTCAGCATCGTGTAAGAACAGTACAAAGGGAAGGGGTTGATAAGTTTTTTGGGCCGCCTCCCGTGCTGCCTGGTCAGCCCTAGAATTTCCCCAAGTTATTGGGGATGAGTCAGTCCGATGAGACTTGCAGTGAACAATACCTAACTGCTGTGGGAAGATAGAAGCTTGGAGAAGTTTAGCTATCAGTTTAGAATTAATAATGGCTGATCCCTTAGAATTGAGACCACGTTCCTTCCAAATTGCAGCATGTGAAACTAAGATATGGTAAACATATTTGAAGTCTGTGTACAGGGTGAGAGTTTTCTGTGAAGCTAATGTACAGGCTCTGATAGCCGCCATTAGCTCGGCCTGTTGGTTGGTGGTATTAACAGGAAGAGGATGGGCCTCAATTGTCTTGGTGGATGAGATTATTGCGTAGCCCACCCTACGTATCCCATCCAAAAGGAATAAGCTCCCATCAATGAACCAAATAAAATTAGGATCTGTTAATGATGAGGTTGAGGAAAAAGGGAGAAAGGCTTCCAGAATATCATAATAATTATGTATAGGAGAAGGATGGTTATCTGTGGCTTCTGGTAGTAAGGAGAAGGATGGTTAGCTGTTGCTTCTGGTAGTAAGGTGGGCAGGCCCCAAAAGAAAGGGACAGATATTGGAGGAATGAGACTAAGAGAAATAAGATTCTGGAGGGAGGTAAAGTCTATAGGCCTTTATAGGTGAGCAAGTTTCGAAGGTGATGTGGATAAAATGGTCAAGGGTGCTCTGAAAGTAAGTTTGTGAGCTTCCTTTTGTAGAAGGTGGCTTGCTGCCAGGGCACGAAGATAAGGTGCCCAACCCTTAACTGTGGTATCTAGTTGTTTAGACAGGTATGTAACCGGGGTGAAAGGTGGGCCCATACTGTTGACCAAGAACTCTGAGGCCCTGTCTTCCCCTTTCATGTATGTATAGAATAAATGGTTTCATTAGGTATGGCAGGTGTAAAGCTGGGGCTAAGAGTAACGCCTTTTGTAGGAGATGGAAAGCATGTGAAGGGGAGGAGGCCAGGGGCTCATGAAGCGGTCCCCTGGTCGGCTTGTATAAGGGTTTGGCAAGAAGGGAGTAGTTGGGAATCTAGGTCCGAAGGTAACCAGCAAAACCCAGAAAGGAAAGAATTTCATTTTTTTGTGTTGGGGACCAGGAGAGTCTGGATAAGCTTCTTGCGGTCTTGTTTTAATACTGATTTAACCATAGAAAACAGAAACATAGGAAACTATCTTAATTTCACTGTCCTTACATAAAATTAATTATACACAATCATTTTTAACATGCTCAGACCTTCTGCGACCTGCTTTTTTGCCTTCTGATCCTGTCCTTTCCTTTCCCATGTGGGACAATCTTAAGATAAACCTTTTCTTTTGTTCTTCCTTATCAAAAATTTTTTTTCTTTACATCTTTCTCTCATCCCTACATACTGGTTCCTTTCTACCATGATTCCCTTCTTGAATTTACATTTTGAGATGATTCGGCATAATTTTTAACAGAATAGGTCTCCATAGAAGAGAACTCTATGAGAGACAAAGCAAGCAGATAACTAAGCCCTGTATAAAAAAAAAAATATCAATATTCTGCCTGACACCTCAAGAGCTACTTAGGCTTTCTCTTTCTGGTTAGAGGGCTAATAAAAGGGGCCTTACCAAGCCTAGGGCATCTTTAGTCTTCAGTCTTCGAGGGCAGCCATGATGGGAACAGGTTACCTCACTTCCCTTCAGAGGTAGGGCAACATGCTTTCCAGTATTCTTCTCTTTACAGAGACGGCACAGCCCAGATGCAGATGGACTTCTTTCAGGAGTGGAGGAAATCAGGCACCTTTGTACCGGCAGGTACCAAGCCATTAGCCCCTTTCTCTCTCTGTATGAGAAGCCTTTGGTATCTCTGAGGGGGCAAAGACTTATTACCCAATTCAGGGCTATTAAATGGGCTTGTCCCTGTGTTTGCGTTTGTCTTCTCTGATCCTTAATAATCAGCCAATAGATTAAAGCATCATTTTAACAAAATAAATTTTCAGAACGATATTACAATTTGAACATCTATTACCAGGAAGCCAATGGTAGTTGTCTTAGCCTGAAGAAAACAAAGTATATTATTCTTTAATAAAAATTTCAAAATTTTTAATAAGCTTAAATCTTTAAAAATTTAAGCCACATGAACTAATATGTAATAAGAGTAAACTTCTGATAGCCAAGAGCTTTAGCCAGTGTTGACCTTGGTCAGATAAAAGTTGGCTGTTATCCCAGCTGAACTCTGAATGCCAAGTGAGGCTGTAGGCTTGAGTGATATAACGGAATTTTCTGATATAGATATCAGGGTTGGAGGTGTAGGAGCCTAGCTTGGTGTAAATCTGGGACAGATCTGCCATGGAGAAGGGGATGTGAACTCTGATTATGTCCTTGGTCCCAGCCACCTCACGGAGAGGAGCCACGACCGAAGATACGGGGGTGGCTGGGGGTTGAGAGTGAGATTGAGCACGATATCTTGTTAAGGGAGGACTAAAGGCTGGTTGGGGAGAAATCTGAGAAACGGGGTGGGGGGTAGAGATGAGAAGATGAAGGTTGCCCGGGAGGGGTTGAGGTTTGTGGAGGAGGGCATAGAGTTTGTGGGAGGGCGGAACACGATGAAAGAGATAAGCGAGCTGGAGGGATTTGTGGTGAGTTGGGGGAAGGCAGGCTGCTGAGAAAGTGATAAGCATGCTGGAGAAGGGTTTGTGTTGAAGGTGCATGCCTATGAGTGGGGGGTTCATTTGCCAGGTCAAAGGCAGTATTCAGGGAGAATAGCAGAGGAAGGTTTTTTTAGAGGAAATTTTGGGGGTTTTGCAGTCTAATAGAACTTGCTGGGGGTGCAGGATGAATACAGATTGGGGTAAAAGCATAGATCTGCGTGCTCACAGTAATGAAACAAATCACGAAGGAGTAGAAGGTCAAGGGCTCCCATGGTGAAAGGTTATGAAAGACAGAGGGAGAGGTTAAAAGAGAGAGGGTTAGGTAAGGATAAGAAAGAGATACAGAGAGAACCGAGAGTTCCAGTGTTTGAGGAGGTGTGAGTGAGAGAGAAAAGAAAGTCCCGGACTGGTAAAGGAACAAAGGACCAAAATGGATGTCCCCAGATGGCCGATTGCTCCTGGAACCCCCAGTGGGGTCGGATAGGCTGAAGACGTTGTCAGGTCATCACCTGAGAACAGCCTGCCTGGGCCAGAGCCAGAGGTCATGGAACACCTAGCGCTAGGATTTTCAGATGGTCAGAAGTCAGAATTTATCAGTCAGATGGAGTTGGCCAGACTTTTTCAGTCAGACAGATGGCGAACGATAGTCGGACTCTATCAGTCTGGTATTTGGTAGTCGGTTGGACTTTATCAGTCAGACTAACGGTATTATCAGAATGGAGAGTGTTAGGAGGAGGAATGAATGAGAGTAGAAAGAATAGCAGGGCCTGTTCTTCCTTCCCATTATCCCGTCATTAAATGAAGCAGTAGACTATCATGGGAGTCCACCGTAGCCTTGAAGGCTGTGGTGGGGTGCAGTCTCCCCCCAAGCCTGGCATCAGGGCAGAGCCAGACGATCACGGTCAGATACCCTGCTATAGCCAGACTCAGGCAGATAGCCTAAGGGGGACTTACCCAGCTGGTGGAGTGACAGAGATGGTCGGGATGGCCGGTGGTGGTGGGTGCGGAGAGCGAGCATCCAAAAAGAAGGAAAAGGACAGCCGGCCAGGGGGAGAGCCAGGAGAAGGGAGTTCTCTAGATAAAGGGGTCTCCCTCCCGGGTTTCAGCATCAATGAAGGGGGTCTGGGGGTCTTAGGGACCAATGAAGGAGGGTCGGCGCAGGAAAGACCCAAGGCCAGCCGTCAAAGATAAGCAAGCAAGCAAGCAAGCAAGCAAAAGCTTTATTAAGACAGCCCAGCCCCCTTTTATATCAGGCAGCTGGGAGGAGGGAGCTTCTGCTCACAGCGGAAGATCGCACAAAGTACGGGGCATTTACTGATTGGGTGGCTCATACCCCAGTGGGTGTGTTATCAGGGGACTGATTGTTGGGCATCCCATGGCCCCTTTGGCAAGCTATGAGGTAACCAGCATAATCAAGAAGAGAAGCCGGAGAGGCGCCATCTTTGGCATGACTGGGCTGCATATCCTAACAGAAATAAGCTTAAATTTTATCACTTTTATTGGTTCCCTGGGATGGACATATTAATTACAAAATCTTGGGAGCTATCCATGAGACAGAAGGAAGGAGGTATAGTTCCACAAAATAGCCTGTAGGAAAAAACAAACTTGCTTTATCCCTGCACTTCGAGTATGCTTTTAAATTTCAACATAGTCATTCCAATTAGAAAGGTGTGTGATTGCTGTGTGAAAATTTTAGCTTCACCTCTTTGATGCTTTGTTGAAATGTATATGCAACTGATAGATCATTATGCCTTAGTGGAAAATTTACCCTGCAAGCACTTCTATTGCCTCTCTTTATCTCTGATAATTTTCTTCCTCTGAGGTCAGCCTTTTAATAATTAAGACAGCTACTTCAGATTGTTTTTTAAATTAGTGTCACTATGTTATATTTTTCTTTATTATTTTCCATTTCAGTAGACTTTATGTTCTAGAGTAGTTTTAGATCCATAGTAAAATGGGGCACGAAACACTGAGAGTTCCAATCTATCCTCCTCCCTACTGTAAGTAGCTTGCTTCAGAATGTTGCATTTGTTAATACATGGAGGTGGCTTGTATTATCAAGCAATCGGCTGTCAAGAGTGGCATATTTATTACAAATAAGGACAAGTCATCATCTCTCAGAGCCCACAGTTTATGTTAGGGTTTACTCATTTTTGTTTTATTTTTATAAAATGTTTACTCTCTTAGGTCTGAAGCATTATAGCATTATCTAAGTAAATCAAAATACACTTTTCATCATAGATATACCCAATAATTACTAATTTTTAAAATTTTTTATTGGTGCATTATATTCATACATCTTAATGGGATATGAGATGGTGGAGGCATACGTGTACACATCACCCAATTAGCCCTTACCCAATTCTTGCCCCATTCCCTCCCCCTCCATCCTTCTCATGTTTGGCTTAGTGATTGATATTGATATGTTTGTTAATGTACATCATATGTATTAGAGAATGTCCTTCTACTCCCCTTGCATTTCCTAAGTTAGATCACCTTATTTGTTCATTTATAGTCTTTCCTTCTTTGTCTAGACTTCCTCCTATGACTCATTTTCTTTCTAGCTTTCAAAATTTTTTATACCTTTTTATCAACCCTCATCAAAGCAATTGTCAGTGTGAAGAATAAGTTACAAAGAAGTAATAATTCTGGCATGTACAGAAATAGTTTGCTCTTGGTGTTGCCCATTCTATAGGTTTTAAAAAATATATAATGACATGTCTATACCACTCTAGTACCAAACAGTATAGTTTCATTGTTCTGAAAATCCTCTTTGTTGTACCTTTTTACCTTTTCCTACTTAATCTTGGTGACCATGTCTTCATAATTTACCTGTTTTAGAATGTCAACTCGTTGGAATCATGCAGCATGTAGCCTCAAAAAAATTTACTTCTTTCACTTCATAATATGCTTTGAAATTTCCTTCATGTCTCTTCATAGCTTAAGTGTGTGTATCTATTTTTGCAATGAGTAATATTCCATAGCTGGTGTATACCACAATATATTTATTAATTTTCCTAATGAAGGACATCCTGGTTGCTTCTAAGTTTGGAACACTATGAATGAAACTTCTATAAATATTCATGTACAGTGTGTGTGTGTGTGTGTGTGTGTGTGTGTGTGTGTGTGTGTGTGTGTAAATATGTTTTTAACTCCTTTAGGCAAAAGTAGCATGGTAGTTGGAGCATACGTCATTAGTATTCTTGGTTTTTAAGAAACTGTCAAATATTTTCACAAGGTGTCTATTTTGCATTCCCACACAACAGATAAAATTTCCTTCTTCACATTTCTGCCAGCCTTTGTCAAGGTCAGCATTCTGTGTCTTGCAAATTCTAATAGTTCTGTCCCTTAGAGGGGCAGGGAGTACCTCACTGTTGTATTTATTTTCATACTATTTGCAGGGAGTCTTGCATAGCAATCCCTTGTCAGATATGTCTCTTTTAAAATAAACTTTCTTATTGGTGCATTGTAAATATACATTATCATCAGGTTCACAGTGATTGGAACACACATGCACACAGTTCCCCCTTATTCTATGCTACTCTCTCTCCTTCCTCAAACATGTTATTAAAATGGGCATTAACAGTTATGATTATTTGCTTAGCATTATTTGAAGTGTTTCCTTTATCAAGTCTCTTTCCATCCTTCCACATCTTGCCTTCTCCCCCAGGTATCTTCAATCACTCCACTCTGGTTTCTCCTTCTTTAACTTAAGTCCCTTTTGTTTTTCAGTTCCTCCCTAGGTCCCACATATGAGAGAATACATATGAGTTTTCTCTTTCCGTGACTGGCTGATGTCATTTAACATAATTTTCTCTAGGACTATCCATTTTCCTTCAAATCATGTGACTTTGTTCTTACTTTGCCTGAGCAAAATTCCACTGTGCATATGTACCACAATTTTGTTATCCATTAATTTGTTGATGGACATCAACAAAATATGGAATGTCAAAAATTTTTACACAATGGAATTCTGCTGTACTCATTAGCAAGAAGAACAAAATGATGTCATTTGCAGGAAAATGGATAGACCTGGAGAGCATTTTGCTAGGTGAGATTAGCCAGTCACAGAAAGTGAAGAGTCATATGTATTCTCTCCTATGGGGAAAGCTAAGGGAGTAATTGGGATACAAAAAGAACTTTAGACAATGGAGGAGAGACTGCAGTGGAGGTAGGGAGTTGATGTGGAGGGGGAATTGATAAAGGAAACACTTCTATTGGCATTATTTACATGCAGAAGAATACCAGTGCCTATCTCAATATCATGTCCAGGGAAGGGGGAGAGTGGGAAGAGAGCCAGAGGGAAAACTCAACAAGTACTATGTGCATGTATGTCACTATTACTATTTACCATATTGTGATTTCAGACTAGCCTATAAAACACCAATAAAAGTATAAAAACCTCCAAATACCTATTCTGTTAGATTTTCTTTTTTCTCCTAATGTTCTAATTACACGCATATTAAAACTGAAAAATAGCCTTTCAGTTTTTAGGTGTTCCTTTTTTGTTTTCTTTATGTCTTTTTCTTTTAGAATTTAAGTTTTAGAAGTTTCTATTGGTGCATTTTCACACTCATTGATTCTTTTCTTAGCCATCTTCACTCTATTAAAGAGCATATCAAAAACACTATTTCTGCTACAATTTTCTAGCATTTTGTTTAGAGTTTTTAAATTATAATTACCATCTTTCTGATGATATAACCTGTTTATGCATGTTGTTTTCTTTATCTGTTAGAACTCTGAAAATATTAATTATATTTATTTTGAATTCTCTAATTCGTAATTTCATTTTCTATGTCATGACTAAATCTACTTCTGATGTTTTCATTGTTTATACTGTGTTGGGCCTCCTTTTATGTTTTGTTGAACAAAAACGTGGTGAAAGTTTGATATAATGTGTTGGATAATATAAATTGAATGTGAGCCAGGTGTGGTGACACACTCTTATAAACCCAGCATTTGGGAACCTGAGACAGGAGTATCACAGTTCAAGGGCAGCCTCAGCTACTACTTAGTGAGGCCCTTTGCAACTCAGTGAGACCATGTTTCAAAATAAAGAATAAAAAATAGTGCTGGGGGTGTAGCTTGGAGGTAGAAAGTGCCTGGATTCCATCCCCAATACTACACGCACACACACACATAAATTGAGTATGTGTTCTTTAGTGTGAGATTTTATGATAATCTGACTATTCAGTAGACATCATTTTTAAAATAGACATTTGTTTCCAAATTACTCCAGTGGTATTAAGTTTTTATCTTGTACTTCTTTCAACTATAATCCACTGCAATTATGCTGGAGCCCTGTTGATGTGATGATAAGGTTGAAAGGTAGTTAGGGTTATTCTATAAACTTATTATTAAATTTCAGTTGTTTAATGTGCAGATATTCTTGGCCTGTGACCATCATGTCTCTTAATATTCTGCTTAGCTATTTCTTAACATATTAACTGACATTTGAACTTCAGTCACTAGAAATGTAATTGTAGAAATTATTCCTGAAAAGTTGTGGTTCTTTTATTTTTGAGAAATATTAAACATAATTTTAAAAGTACATGCTTTTACTATCACTTCATATCTGAATTCTTTTCAGGTCCTTATCTATTGTTTGCTTCTGTAGATTCTTGATTATATAATGTTTTTGTATGTTTGTAATTTTTATATTAGTTACCTTTTCCAAAACTCTATATTTGTGATATTTTTTAGAACATGCTAAAGTTACATTCTTCTAGAGAGAACTTTCTTTTGACTTTATCAAAAACTTGTGAGTTTTACCATTTTAAATTTTAATTAAATTCTTGGCTTCATACTTTTTTGTTAATCAGGTACTGTGAAAATTCAAATACTAGACTTTGGTTATTAATTTTCTAGGAAGATTTCTAATTATTTTGCCACACCCCTCCCAAACAGGTACAAACTAAGGTGGATTTTTATTATTTATGTGCAAAAGTGAGTGTATGTGGAGCTCTTTTATCCCTCTTTTACTCTCATACTAGGGATGAAGATCTTTCTTGGTTCTTGGTTTATAAAGAAAATAAACATACTAGATTCCACCCAAATACTGTGAGAGGTATTTGAGTGTTTCTTCTCTTTCCACAACACGCTGAAACTTTAAAGTCAAAGCCAACTTCTGCACTTATTTTTCCATCAGTACTATCAACATCACTTTAGCTTTAGACAGGGTATCTCTTTCCTTCACAACTGTTCCTGAATACATCTATGAAGACATTTTTTCATAAGTAGTCAAATTTTGCTGTCAATTTAATTAGGATGATTAGATATCGATCGTAGTAATGAAAAAGCAGTAGCCATGATTCTATGTAGCAGTGTTCCAGTAGCTGGAATTCTGATCTGCACCTTGCTTATGTATGACTGGTTACATATCTGCTTTTCAAATGCAGTCCTAATCATAGAGTATTGATAAATGCATGAAATGAGGTGTATTTCTTTTCTTTTGAAATGTTGGCATGATCCATACATAATGGATGGAACTTACAATAGATGAAATAGATTTGCTTTTTTAATGGGAATTTTTAATTGCCATAATTGCATTCTAGCTATGTAGCATCTAAAATTTCACTAAAATTTCATTTTAGACATCTAATCCAAATTGGGTATATTAGTATGCATTGAAGATACTAATTTTTCTCATCTTATACATTCCTTCAGTTGGCCATTTTATATATCTTAACCATTCTCTTTTGGGAAGTTATATTTATTACTTAAGACTTTAACTGTTTTAAGATAGTAAGACTTGGCTGGGCATAGTAGTGCATGCATGTAATCCCAGTATTTGGGGAAGTGAGACAGGAGGACAAGAGGTTTGAGCCCAGCCTCCACAACTAGGAGAGACTCTCAGAAACCTAGCAAGACCCTGTTTCAAAATAAAATATAAAAAGTGGTAGGGATGTAGCTCAGAGATAGAACACCCTGGCTTCAATCCCTAGAAACACACACACACACACACAAAACTGTCATATCTACTAGAAATTTTAATATGGTAATACAGCTCAATCTTTGCAATCATACTGCAACTTCCTGCTAAGGTACTGTGGGGTAATTTATAGACTTATTTATTCCTCTGATTATTTATTTATAAAATGAGGATTAAAGCAATACCTGCCTCAAACTTGCTGTGGTTATTTTCACTGAACCATAATAAACAATATATAAATATCAGTCATGATGCTTTGACAATAATAAATAATTATGATGGTGATAATTATGATGATGGATATGATGATGGTCTGAGTTTGAAGATGAAATGTAACTTTTAGTGTAACTCTATCCTATTTCTTTGTCCTGAGCTTTATTTATATTTAGAATGTTAATCTTTACACTTTCAGCCTTGAGCTTCTACAGGATAGATCATCAGTTTTAACACACAGGATTTTAAATCATTGAGTAGAATGAGAACTTTATTTCTTCTCTTATTTGGTCATATTTTCCACCTCACAGAATCATCACTGATTTTATCGTATCTGACAGTTTTGAAAAGTCGGACTAGCCTGTCCATTTTCGCAAAGTGAGAAATAGGGTAATAATGATAATCCCTTGGAAATCTTTCAACCACTTTCCAGGGATTAAGTCAAGCTTGTACCATATAAGCCCCCTAAAAACTGGCCTCAATTTCACTTTCCAGTTTAACTTCACCCTGTCCTGTACCTTTCAATCCAGGCTATTTTTTGTCTTTAAGATTTTTTGCAAACTTTTCTGATAAAATTGACCTACCCTATATATTTTTATTATAGATCAATTTATCCTTTCTGACTTCATTGACTCTATTCTTCACAATGCAACCAAAATTATCTTTTAAAAATACAAATTTTGAGATCCCTGGAGAAACCAGGCCCAGTAAGACGCTGGGTTCTGGGCGGGGGTCGCGGGCGGGGCACGCCTAATGGGGCCCGGGTCGCGGGACTCTGGGCCCCTGCCGAACTGCGCGTAGCACGCCAGACCCCTGGAGAAACCGGACCCAGTAAGACGCTGGGTTCTGGGCGGGGGTCGCGGGCTGGGCACGCCAGATGGGGCCCGGGTCGCGGGACTCTGGGCCCCTGCCGAACTGCGCGTAGCACGCCAGACCCCTGGAGAAACCAGACCCAGTAAGACGCTGGGTTCTGGGCGGGGGTCGCGGGCTGGGCACGCCAGATGGGGCCCGGGTCGCGGGACTCTGGGCCCCAGGCCAAACTGCGAGTAGCACGCCAGACCCCTGGAGAAACAAGGCCCAGTAAGACGCTGGGTTCTGGGCGGGGGTCGAGCACAGGGCACGCCAGCTGGGGCCCGGATCGCGGGACTCTGGGTCCCGGCCGAACTGCGAGTAGCACGCCAGACCCCTGGAGAAACCGGGCCCAGAACAGAAAAAGATAAAGAAAAATATCGGAGAGGTGGTAAGAAAGCCGTTATGGATGCCAGGACACTGGAGATGCAGACAAAACTTATCTAAATGCACTGGAACTTATGGAAAAATTCGCCGTGAAAGAGGACTGCTATTTCTCTATATTGTTAAGAATCTCAGACATCACATATAAGGAGAGAGTTTAGCGGAGACCAAGGAGAAATGCGGTGTTGAAAGAATTCTTCGCGATGGTGGTAGAGACTTGTATTCAGGAGAAGCAGAAACCGGATCTTACCAACTTTATTTTTTTGGAGAAATTACACCAAATGTCGAATGCTACCATCATGCATGCTTAGGAACACTGGACAACATTCAGAGTGGAAAAAGAGCCTGGGAAGGATTTGAAACGGTGGAGGCAGTGGCAATGCCAGTGGCCAATATTCGGGGGAGGCAGAGATCTGATACATTACAACTGGAACCTTTGAAATACTAACCACAGAGACAGTGATCGGAACCTGCTGAGGGGTTAGGCGGGCGCCGGGGCCAGTGGCCGACATCGGAGCTTGCTGTGAGGCAGGGCCACTACTGAGGCCTCCGTGGCCGGGATTGGAACCTGCAGAGGGGTTAGACCGATGCTGGGACCAGCGAGGCCGGCATTGGAGCCTGCCATGATGCAAGGCTTGTGCTAGGGCCTCCGAGGTCGGGTCCGGAACTTGCTGAGGGGTTAGGCCGGTGCTGGGGTCAGCGAGGCCGGCATCGGAGCCTGCTGTGAGGCAAGGCCAGTGTTGGGGCCCCCGAGGACGGGACCGGAGTCTGCTGAGGGGTTAGGCCGGTGCTGGGGCCAGCGAGGCTGGCATCAGAGCCTGCCATGAGGCAAGGCCGGTACTTGGGCCTCCGAGGCCAGGATAAGAGCCTGCCGAGGGGTTAGGCCGGTGCTGGGGCCTCCGAGGCCAGGATAAGAGCCTGCTGAGGGGTTAGGCCGGTGCTGGGGCCAGCGAGGCCGGCATCGAAGCCTGCCTTGAGGCAAGGCCGGTACTGGGGCCTCCGAGGCCAGGACAAGAGCCTGCCGAGGGGTTAGGCCGGTGCTGGGGCCAGCGAGGCCGGCATCGGAGCCTGCCTTGAGGCATGACCAGTGCTGGGGCCTCCGAGGCCGGGATCGGAGCCTGCCGAGGGGTTAGGCCGCTGCTGGGGCCAGCGAGGCCGGCATCGGAGCCTGCCTTGAGGCAAGGCCGGTACTGGGGCCTCTGAGGCCGGGATCGGAGCCTGCGGAGGGGTTAGGCCGGTGCTGGGGCCAGCGAGGCCGGCATCGGAGCCTGCCTTGAGGCAAGGCCGGTACTGGGGCCTCGAGGCCAGGATAAGAGCCTGCCGAGGGGTTAGGCCGGTGCTGGGGCCAGCGAGGCCGGCATCGGAGCCTGCCGTGAGGCAAGGCCGGTACTGGGGCCTCCGAGGCTAGGATAAGAGCTTGCCGAGGGGTTAGGGCCGGTGCTGGGGCCAACGAGGCCGGCAGCGGAGCCTGCCGTGAAGTATGACCAGTGCTGGGGCCTCCGAGGCCGGGATCGGAGCATGCCGAGGGGTTAGGCCGGTGCTGGGGCCAGCGAGGCCGGCATCGGAGCCTGCCGTGAGGCAAGGCCGGTACTTGGGCCTCCGCGGCCAGGATAAGAGCCTGCCGAGGGGTTAGGCCGGTGCTGGGGCCAGCGAGGCTGGCATCAGAGCCTGCCATGAGGCAAGGCCGGTACTTGGGCCTTCGAGGCCAGGATAAGAGCCTGCCGAGGGGTTAGGCCGGTGCTGGGGCCAGCGAGGCTGGCATCAGAGCCTGCCTTGAGGCATGACCAGTGCTGGGGCCTCCGAGGCCGGGATCGGAGCCTGCCGAGGGGTTAGGCCGGTGCTGGGGCCAGCGAGGCCGGCATCGGAGCCTGCCTTGAGGCAAGGCCGGTACTGGGGCCTCTAAGGCCGGAATCGGAGCCTGCCGAGGGGTTAGGCCGCTGCTGGGGCCAGTGAGGCCGGCATCGGAGCCTGCCGTGAGGCAAGGCCGGTACTGGGGCCTCCGAGGCCAGGATAAGAGCCTGCTGAGGGGTTAGGCCGGTGCTGGGGCCAGCGAGGCCGGCATCGGAGCCTGCCTTGAGGCAAGGCCGGTACTGGGGCCTCGAGGCCAGGATAAGAGCCTGCCGAGGGGTTAGGCCGGTGCTGGGGCCAGCGAGGCCGGCATCGGAGCCTGCCGTGAGGCAAGGCCGGTACTGGGGCCTCCGAGGCCAGGATAAGAGCTTGCCGAGGGGTTAGGCCGGTGCTGGGGCCAACGAGGCCGGCAGCGGAGCCTGCCATGAGGCATGACCAGTGCTGGGGCCTCCGAGGCCGGGATTGGAGCATGCCGAGGGATTAGGCCGGTGCTGGGGCCAGCGAGGCCAGCATCGGAGCCTGCCGTGAGGCAAGGCCGGTACTGGGGCCTCCGAGGCCAGGATAAGAGCCTGCCAAGGGGCTAGGCCGGTGCTGGGGCCAGCGAAGCCAGCATCGGAGCCTGCCTTGAGGCATGACCAGTGCTGGGGCCTCCGAGGCCGGGATCGGAGCCCGCCGAGGGGTTAGGCCGCTGCTGGGGCCAGCGAGGCCGGCATCGGAGCCTGCCATGAGGCAAGGCCAGTACTGGGGCCTCCGAGGCCAGGATAAGAGCCTGCTGAGGGGTTAGGCCGGTGCTGGGGCCAACGAGGCCGGCAGCGGAGCCTGCCGTGAGGCATGACCAGTGCTGGGGCCTCCGAGGCCGGGATCGGAGCCTGCCGAGGGGTTAGGCCGCTGCTGGGGCCAGCGAGGCCGGCATCGGAGCCTGCCTTGAGGCAAGGCCGGTACTGGGGCCTCTGAGGCCGGGATCGGAGCCTGCGGAGGGGTTAGGCCGCTGCTGGGGCCAGCGAGGCCGGCATCGGAGCCTGCCTTGAGGCAAGGCCGGTACTGGTGCCTCGAGGCCAGGATAAGAGCCTGCTGAGGGGTTAGGCCGGTGCTGGGGCCAGCGAGGCCGGCATCGGAGCCTGCCATGAGGCAAGGCCGGTACTGGGGCCTCCGAGGCCAGGATAAGAGCTTGCCGAGAGGTTAGGCCGGTGCTGGGGCCAACGAGGCAGGCAGCGGAGCCTGCCGTGAGGCATGACCAGTCCTGGGGCCTCCGAGGCTGGGATCGGAGCATGCCGAGGGGTTAGGCCGGTGCTGGGGCCAGCGAGGCCGGCATCGGAGCCTGCCGTGAGGCAAGACCGGTACTGGGGCCTCCGAGGCCAGGACAAGAGCCTGCCAAGGGGCTAGGCCGGTGCTGGGGCCAGCGAGGCCGGCATCGGAGCCTGCCTTGAGGCATGACCAGTGCTGGGGCCTCCGAGACCGGGATCGGAGCCTGCCGAGGGGTTAGGCCGCTGCTGGGGCCAGCGAGGCCGGCATCGGAGCCTGCCTTGAGGCAAGGCCGGTACTGGGGCCTCTGAGGCCGGAATCGGAGCCTGCCGAGGGGTTAGGCCGGTGCTGGGGCCAGCGAGGCCGGCATCGGAGCCTGCCTTGAGGCAAGGCCGGTACTGGGGCCTCTGAGGCCGGAATCGGAGCCTGCCGAGGGGTTAAGCCGGTGCTGGGGCCAGCGAGGCCGGCATCGGAGCCTGCCGTGAGGCAAGGCCGGTACTGGGCCCTCTGAGGCCAGGATAAGAGCCTGTCAAGGGGTTAGGCCGGTGCTGGGGCCAGTGAGGCCGGCATCGGAGCCTGCCGTGAGGCATTACCAGTGTTGGGGCCTCCGAGGCCGGGATTGGAATCCTGCCAAGGGGTTAGACCGGTGCAGGGGCCAATGGCCAGCATTGGAGCCTGGCGTGAGGCAAGTTCACTCCTGCGGCCTCCAAGGTCGGGACCAAAGCCAGCTTAGGGGTTTGACCGGTTCAGGGGCCAGCGAGACCAGAACTGGGTTCTCCCATGAGGCAAGGCCGCTGCGTGAGCCAGCGAGGTCTGGATCAGTCCACTGAGTAGCCAGGCCACTACTGGGACCATCAAGAGTGGGATTGGTACTTGCAACGCAGCATGCACAGAGAAATATCGCAGAAAATATAAATCAGACGCTTCTCTTAATCAGCAATAACTAGGAGGAAAAGGGCAACAGGAAGAGGTTGAGCTATAGAAAGGGCCCTATAGTGAAGCAACTAATGTGATCAATCAGAGGGTATGTAATACTGGAGGACGGAGCCTCTTTAAAATGCAGGAGGTACATAAACAAATGTATCAAAGTAAATCACCAAAGAAGTGTGGGATGGAGGGAGGGGGAGGGAATGGGACGGGGGCTGGAGGAGGGCTAATTGGATGATGTGTGCTTGTATATCCTCTCAAGTCTTGTACTCCAATGTGATTGATATATGACTACAATGCACCAATTTAAAAAATAAATTAATTAAAAAAAAAAAAAAAAAAAAAAAATACAAATTTTGTATGTCAGCCTCCTGCTAAAATTCTTTAAATAGTTTCTAGTTTTTCTCAGGAATGTGTTCAAGTTTCTTAATGTAGTTTACCATACCCCTCTAATTTTTCTATGCCTATCTTTTTTCAGCCTGCCTCACAGGGTGACATTTTAGACACATTTTTCTCTATCTTATGTACTCTCCTATTTTCTCTTTTGAATCCTGGGCATGAGACAACTTCAATTCATCCCTCAGATTTAGAGCTGCCAAATAAAATAGAAGAATCTATTTAAACTTGAATTCAATGCTATGGAGCAATGGGTAACAGGAGATGAAGAAGGAAATCCTGAAGAGAAGCAAATAAGGCGAGAGGATGGGAGGGGGAAAGAGGGAAACTCTATAAAGCACATGATGTACTTAAACAAACATATCAAACTCAGTCACTAAGCCAAGCATGGGAAGGGGGGATGGGGAGGGAATGGGGTGGGGATTGGGCAAGGGCTAATTGGATGATGTGTGCACTTATGTCTATACAAGTCTTTTACCCCATTAAGATATATGACTACAATGCACCAATAAAAACAAGTATAAAATATAAAAGAAATTTGAATTCAAGTAAGTAACAAATTTCAGTATGACTATGATGGGACATATTTATTTGTTCTTTTGTATAAAGTTTATAAGAAAAGTCTATATTTCCTACTCAGATTATAATTAAGCCTCCTCTTAGAATGCAGTTAAAGTGTTATTTTAACTTTCCATACTTTATGAAACTTACCAGGATACTAAAGTGGTTACTTACCTGTGTCTTCTACTAGACATTTTTTTTTGACAAAGGCTCTGTATTTATCACTATATTATCTGCAGTAATCAAATATGTTTGATAAAATCTACAAACATATTTGTAGATTTTACTAGATTATTTAATATTTGTAGATTGCTGGAGAGAGCTTAGTTCCTGGAAGATAAAAACAATTGAATAGTAGCTTACTGGGGAAATGAATAGAGGATGGTGAGATGAATAAATAAATATGTTAGTACTCCTATCAAAGACATCTTCATTAAAAACTTTACATATGTTTTTTTTATATTTGGAAATTATTTGTGAGTTTTGCTAATACCTTTTACATGTGTCCTTTATGGCTTATAAAATATGTCCCATGCATAACTCTTACAACTACTTTCTTGTCTCTATTCTTTCCTACTTAGTTAAGAACATAACAGAATTTGCAGCTTTGTCACTTCATTGTACTTTATGCCTTTTATGTTGACTTGTTAATCTCAGATAGATACTAAACAATGATTGGTGGGAAGTTTTTAGCTGAATGTAAAAATGATGTGCATTCTTATGAATAATGTGCCTTTTAGTCATATTGATAGAGTGGTACCTAACAGAGCAATTCTTGAGTAATTTGTTCAAATTTGGATACTCAGTTTTAAGAAGAATACAAACTGAAGATTATCCATACGAAAGTGCCCAAGATAATAACAATAGCTACTATGGGCCAAGTAGTGTGCTGTGATTTAAATGTATATTCTCAACTAAATTTTATAACTTTATTATGAAACAGGCACTGATTTCTTTCCTTTATGTTATGGTACTGGGGTTGGAACCCAGGGGTATTCTACCTCTGAGCTATACCTCTCCACCTATTTTATTATTTTATTTGGAGACAGGGTCTCATTAAGTTGCTGAGGCTGGCTTTGAACCTACAATTCTCTTGTCTCAGCCTCACAAGTACTGGGATCACAAGCGTGTACCACCACACCCAGCTGGCACTGATTTCTTTTTGTATCTATATATTAAAGATGTGAAAATTAAACTCACATATTCCCTAAGATTTTTATGTATAAATAATGGAATATATCTCTAAGTTTCCTTCCTAAGTCTTTGCTATTAAAAAAAAATCCCACATTACACATTATGACAAATTGTTGAAGGAAAATGCTTGTGCAGCACCAAGAGAAAAAAAAAATGATAAACGTGGTTAGTGGTATGGGGGAATCAGACATTTTTGTGTTTCCAAGAGTAGAATTAAGGTCAATGGGGAACAACTAGGAAAGAATGGGGATTTTCTAATACCTGAAGTTATTAAGTATAAATAATTTATTTAGTACTGGAATAATTATATTTGGAACATAATTGGTTTGAGGCTCATCTATGAGAAAGTACTTTTCACATTCCCAGAAGATTTAGAAAGTGATACAGTAAAGGTATATTCCAGAGGAGGCTCAACAAGTAGTTTACATTAAAATAACATATTTTACAGGTTTATAGATAGTTTTAAAAAGGCATTTGGTACTTTAAAGATGTTGAGTTTAATGATTATATCTGTAATGAGTTCCCTGGCTGAAACTTCAAACATATTTGTAGATTTCTATAGAACTGGTAGTATCTGAAAAAATATGACATTTCAAAGCTATAAACATTTTAAATCTCCAATGAAAAGACTTAAATACCCCCATTGGACATTTTGTTTCAATGTTTATAGTAACATTTTAAAAGGATCCTTTATCATTGTGAAGTAAGCCTCCCCGCCTATTGTTCTTCAGGGAAATTTTGAAGCAGCTATTAACTGTAATGCAGAAGTTTTAGGCTGAGAAGAGAAGTGGTATATCTAGAATTCTACATGGTTATGTGTTGTTAAGACAGAACTCAATCTACAGGCTTATGAGGGAGAAGAATGTTTCTTTTTCCTATGCAAATTTATATTATATATTGCCCTGAAGAGTTGCTTGCTATGTTTGTTCCTATTTGAAAATTCACCAAGAGAATATATGAAGTGGTGTTCTTGAAGGCTCTAGGAAGAAACTGTGCTAGATTCATGTAACTTAAATTTAACTTGTTCTGTGCCAGGAGTGGCTGGAACATTAAAATAAATATTTGTAAACCTAACTTTATAACATGTACAAGTGTCAGGATATTAGGTCCTGATATGATTATGGCTTTGAAGCCACTAGATTAGAGAAAGCATATGTCTTGATTTCCCTGGATGGCCTGTTAATTTCCACTGCCAGTGATTTCATTATGAGACAAATCTAAGCTGGGACCTCTCTTTGGTCCCAGTTACTGAGACCTGATTCTAAATCCTAGTTTTATTTAGAGCACTCCCATTGTTAGATTAAGCTGATCCCTTTTATAAAGGATAGAATGGAAACTGAATGGGAAAAAGGTGTTCTAAATACCTAAAAATGGATGTATATTTTAAAAGAGGATAAGTTACAGGCTATCAGCTCTGAGAATAGCCATATGTACTGTTAAGTACATTATTGTGCTATGGTTCTACCATGGAAGTTAGTTTAAGTTTTAAAAATCTTGTGTACATGTGAGAAGGGCAGGTAATAACAACTCTTTTTTTTGTAAGCTTCTTCCTCATGACTCTAAGATGATTCACCAGTAAGAGATCATCCTAGGGTTACAGGGTTATCAAAGTCATTGTGCAAGGCAAGAACTCAGAGAATAACAGCAAGTATCCAAAGATACAAACTAAGGTAGACAACTCATGAGATGCCACTATGTCTCATGGTGACTTATCAGAAATACTAGGGGACTGGTCTGGCCGTAAAAGTGGCCCAACGATGTTTGTGTGCTAGTAATTGAAGTTCTTGGAAAGCTGAGATAGGAGGATTGCAGGTATGAGACCAGCTTCAAAAACTTAGGGAGACCCTGTTTCAAGATAATAAACAAATAAAATCAGAATGAAGATATTGCTTGGAGTATAATCCCCTGGATTCAACCCCCAGTACCACACACACAAACAAAGAATGGTTCTGTGAAACTATTGTACTTAGACTGATTAAAGGAGTAGAGTGGACTGGTAGTAGCCCAGATGCTGCCCATCTAGGTCCACCACAGAGTTTGTTCAAACCAAAGTAATTAAAAACTGTTCCCAGCTGTGTAGTGAGTTCAGCAGAGATATAGCACCAGTCCATTTCCAGGATGCAGGACTCTTTGTAATGGGTCACTTCAAGTAGAGGCTCCTCATTGGTCTAAACAGTAGTTATCTAAAACTTAGCTTCATTGTGAGACTTCTCTCAATCTTTCTTTTCACATTTCATGGCTGTCAGATTAGCATCATGGTGTGAAAACTCTACCTACTTCTACTTCATCATCTTTAGCCTTCAGGGGTGTTAATTCCTTCTTGAGGATTTTTAGGAGAATCACAATTGGCACTAGAATTCTGAGATTTAGCAAAAATGGCAATGTGAGGCAGAGAACAATTGCAATTTCGATTTTGCTATAAATGTGATGTAATTGAGCTAAGAAATTTTAGTTATATATGTATATGTTTAGTGTGTAAAACTGAAAAAAAATCACTTTAAAAAGAGGTCAGGTCTTCTTTAGATGGAAGAAACTGGAAAGGGTTTGAAAAGGATATTATCATGTCACTGTAGAAACAGCAGCATGTTTCTGGAAAAGACAAGTGCTGAGATCAAAGAAGAAAGCATGTAAAAATCAAAAGTAAATCTAAATGACTGTAAGAGGGAGAATAGATACAGAATGTGAAAATAAAGAAATACAGAAAAAGTTTCCAAGTGTGTTCCAACATAGGCTGCAACAAAATGGAGATCATGTGAGGACAAAAAAAATCCCAAAGATAATGTAGATGCAAAAATATAGAATCCAATAAAAATTTTGACATAAAGGAGACATCCTGGCTGGAGTATACAATGCAAACCTATAAGGTTTCTTTAGCCTACTTGTTTATGAATATATAAAAAGAAAGTGAAAGGCATGTGCTATAATTGCTTTAATGATTTCTAGGGACAATCTAGAACAAACTGGGAAAAAGGCAAGATTAAGACCAATATGAAGAAAGAACTGTGAATGAGGTATTGTTGCAGATCCCTGATTTATCCTACATTAAAATATCCTGATTGGCTTAGGATGTACCTTTTTTCTATAAGTGGAAGGTTAAAAAATATTCTTGGGGGACCATTTTATCAAGCTTGTTTGGGAGCTGGCAGCTGCTAAGACCCAGTGCTCTCAGAGACCACTCCAGGAAAGAATCAGCTAAATCTTGTCAAGCTAGTGATTGCATAGAACCACCAACAAAAGCAATCACATTCTTCTCTCCATACTTGAATATCTCAAGATGTGACTCCCCAGGTTGTCCAGTAAAACCACCCACAAAACTTGTATGGCTACAGATTAACTTGTCTGGATGAAGAAAAGAAAGACCCTTCCTGTAGGAACAAAAGTGGCTACATCCTGCCTCATCAAAACCATAGTGATTCTCTAGACAAACCAGCCAAATTACCCAGCAAACACCTGTGTATTCACTGAAACCTATGGGGATCAGGATACTATAGAAAGCTGGGCGTGGTGGCTCACTCTTGTAATCCCTGTACTTGGGAGGCAGAGACAGGAGGATTGTGCAGGTTCGAAGCCAGCCATGCTGGCTTAGGAGACCTTGTTTCCAAATAAAAATATAAAATAGGTCTGGGAGTGTAGCCCGGAGGTAGAAGGGTTTTCAGGAACACCAGTACCACCACCACAAAAAAAAAAAAAAAAAGGATACTATAGACCCTTACAGCAGGGACCCAAGTGACACTTGTCAAGACAATGTGTTTTCAAACCATCCTAGAAGTAGCCTAAGTGGCTGCAGGATCTGTGACTCATGAGTTCTGTGAGTTTACAAACCATCCTAATGAAGGTGAGGTAGCGTCAACAGTCAAACACATCAGTAACATTAATTAACAAACAGTTCCTAGAGACACTTGGGTGGGCAGTTTACACACTGCCCCTGCTGGGTTCTAGTGATTACCCCATGGCCATCAGCATTATTGTTTGTGGGGTGAAATAAATCAGCCAATCATGCTGCAGACTTGGAAGCTATAAACACTAGGTCAGTGGTCTTTGGGTATCAAAAGTACCAAGACTGGTGGCCAGAGAGCTCTCATATGATCGCAGCTTCACAAAGAAACAGCAGTGTTTCTGGGGCCAAATAACTCAGCCATCCAAGCCCCAAGCTCAGAACAGTACAGTCTTTCCATGCCAAAGTTTGGGCTATGAAAGTAGGAAGACCAGAATCCAGGAAACAGCAGGGCTTCATGTGATTACAGATGGAGGAGCAACAGCAGTATCTCTGGGGCATTTTGATTCAGACAGGTATTCTACACACTAGAAATGCAACACTCTTGGCCAGTAGAGTTTGCACCTGGGAATCACAAATGCAAGTTTCTGACTATGCTCCAGATGACCACAACCAGAAGAAGAGAGATGATGTCCCTAAGCCATGAAAGCTCAACCAGCCAGGCCACAAGCATGGAACATCATAATCTCTGTGTCTGATGAGTTTGGGCCAGTGACTGCAGATGCTGAATGACAGAGCTCCACAGTTTTTCACATGTTTGAAACCAACAGAGCAGTGATGGTGTCCTTGGGGCATTCAATCTCAGCCATCAGGCTGAGTTGAGACTCAGAGAACATATAGGCCTGCAGCCAAAAACTCTGTGCCCTGCACTGGTTAAGAACTACATCCTGTTACAGAGGTTCTGGTAGACTAACTCAGAAGTCTGAGTTAAGAGACAGATTATTTCAGCCGGGCGTGGTGGCACACGCTTGTAATCCCCGCACTTGGGAGGCGGAGACAGGAGGATTGCGCAGGTTCATAGCCAGCCGCTCTGGTTTAAGAGACCCTGTTTCAAAAATATAAAATAGGTCTGGGAGTGTAGCCCAGACATAGAAGGGCTTCCAGGAACCCCAGTACCACCAAAATAAAATAAAATAAAACAAAGAGACAGATTATTTCAGAAAAATATATAACCTCAGCATAGGCCTTACTATAAAGTGATAACAAATAAACACAGGGTTGATACGTAAAATGGAATAGAATGCCAAGGCAAAGCAGATGCAAACCTGATAATTCTGAAAACATGAGGATAAAGGCAAATAAGAAAATAATAATCTCTCACAACTCAATAGAAAGTTAGATAATAAATACTGACCTTCAGAAAATGCCAGAAAGAGAATTCAGAATGTTGGGTTTTTTTAATATGATAAATATCCTTAAAAATAAAATAAGAGAAAGTTTACAAGAAGTGAAAGAATATATCAATAGAGTAATTGAGGCCCTAAGTAAGAACAAAAAACTGGCTCTGAAGAAAATGAGGGAAGAAATAAATACCTCAATAGAAACCACCTCTGGCAAGCTAGACCATATGAGAAATCAAATCTCACTCTTGGAAGACAGCTCATTCATCACTTACCATACAGTCAACAATATAGAAAAGACAATACATTAATGTGACTAGAACATTCAACAAATGTGGTATAATATGAAATAACTTATCATACAGATAAGAGTCACTGAAGAATATATCTAGAAACCCAAACCAAGGGTAATAGAAATGTCTTTAGAGATATAATATTAGAGAATTTTTCAAACATAAAAAATATGTTGTATTTTCACTTATAGGAGACATTCAGAATCCTAATATGACACATTTTGAAGGCATCTTTAAGAGAAAAATTTATAACAGTATATGCTAACATAAAAGAAAAGTGACCAAATAAATAACCTAGAGACATATTTCAAGGACCTTGAAAAACAGGAACAGTTAATCCCAAAACCATTAAAAGGCAGGAGATAATTAAAATAAACAACAATAAAAATTAAAAATTAAAAAGCTTGTTTTTCTTTTTTGGTGGTACTTGGGTTCCTGGAAACCCTTCTACTTCTAGGCTACACTCCCAGACCTATTTTATATTTTAATTTGGAAACAGGGTCTCTTAAGCCAGCAAGGCTGGCTTTGAAACTGCAGGATCCTCCTGTCTCTGCCTCCCAAATTCAGGGATTACAAGCTTGTGCCACCACGCCCAGCAAAAAAAGCTTGTTTTTTTCAAAGATCAACAATGATAAACCCATAGCCTACTCAACTGTAAGAGAGAATAAATCCATGTTATTAAAATAAGACATAAAACAGAGATATTACCACAGACAGTGGGGAAATTCAGATGATCATCATAAACTATTTTGAAAATATATACTCCAAAAAACTGGAAAACAGAAGAAATTAGCAGATTTGTAGATTCATATAACCTACCTAAATTGCATCAGGAGAATATAAGAAACTGAAACTAACAGCAAAGAGAACCAGCAATAAAAAGTCTTTTATCAAAGAAAAGACCATGTCCAGGCAGATTCCCAGATGAATTCTACAAAACCATTAAAGAAAAACTAAACCTAATATATCACAAATTATTCTATGAAATAGAGATTAAAAACCTTTCAAACTTTTTCCATGAGTACAATATCACCTTAATAATAAAATTGAATAATAATCCCTTAAGAAAATTATAACCCAATATCCTTGATAAACATATATACAAAATTCTAAACAAATATTAGCCATACAGATTCAAAACCATATGAAGAAAAGTATAACCAATTTGGTTTCAGATTAACTATGCAAGATTGGTTCAACATATGCAAATCAATGTATGTCATTCACCCCATAAATACAACTAAGGACAAAAATCACAAGAGCATCTCAATAGATGCTGAAAAAACAGTTGACAAAAATCTAACACCCATTCAAGTTAAAACACTGCAGAAAATTGGAATAGAAGAATCTTATCTCAATAACATCAAGGCAGTATACGCTAAACCAAAAGCTCACATCCTATTGAATGTAGAAGAACTGGAAGAATTTTATTTTAAATCAGGAACAAGTAAAGGATGCCCACTATCATCACTCCTTTTTAATATAGTACTAGAGATTCTAACCAGAATTATGAGAGAAGAAAATCCAAGGAATACAAAAAGGGAAAGAAGAACTTAAATTTTCTCTATTTTAACATGATATAATCCTATACTTAGAAAACCAAAAAAATCCTCAACCAAAGGACTTCTTGAGCTGATTAACAAATAGAACAATCTAACAGGATACAAAATAAATCTAAAAAAACAGTAACTTTTTATTTGTCACCATAAATCTATTGAAAAAGAAATCCAAAATACAATTTCAGTCACAATAACCTCAAAAATAATAAAAATAACTAGGAGTGAATCTTAACAAGGAAGCCAAAGAGTTTTCAATGAGAATTATAAAACAATGAAGGAAGAAATTGAAGAACTTAGAAGAAGGGAAAGATCCCCCATGAAGATAAGCAGAATAAATATTACCAAAATGGCTATTCTACTAAAAGTGATCAAAAGAGTCTATGTAACCCCTTCTAAAGTACCAATTTCTTCCTTTTCAGAACTAAAAAAACTGGTCTTTAACTTTATATGGAACTGAAAAAGACCCAGAATAGCCAAAACAATTCTCAGCAATAAGAAACATGCAGGAAACAATAAATATCTGACTTCAAGTTATATTACAGTGCTAGAGTAATAAAATATCATGATATGGGCACAAAAACAGACACATAGACCAATTTCACAGAATAAAGTATATAGAAACAAGCCCATACATTTATAGCCAATTAATTTTCAACAGTGGGGACAAAAACATACTGTCAAAAAGACAGCTATTTAAATAAATGGCATGAGAAAACTGGTTAACCATTTGTAGAAAAATGGAAATATATTCCTACCTCTCACCCTGAATAAGAATCAACTCAAGATGGGCCAAAGACCTGGAAATTAGAACAGAGACTTTGAAATTACTAGAGAAAATCATTAGGTCAATTACTCCAATATATAGGCACAGGTAGCAACTTCCCCAATAAGACCCCCAAAGCCCAGGAAATTAAAACAAGAATTAACAAATGGAATGGCATTAAGCTAAAAAGTTTCTGTCCATCAGAATACACCATCAAGTGTATAAAGAGAGAGCCTACAGAATGGTATAATATCTTTGCAGCTATTTCTATAGAATATAGAGTACTTAAAAGACTAACCACTTAAAACAGAAGAAATACAAATGGCCAAGGAACACATGAAAAATGTTCAACATCATTAGCAATCAGAGAGATGCAAGCTAAAACTACACTGAGATTTCATCTAACTCCTATTAGAATGACGATTATCAAGAAGTCAAACAACAATAAATGCTGGTGAGAATGTGAGGAGATAGGAACTTTTCTACCCTGTGGGTAGGGTTGCAAATATATGCTACAGCTATGGAGATCAGTGTGGAGATTCCTTGTAAAACTTATACCTCTACTGAGTATATTTTCAAAGAAACTAAAATCAGAATATTATAGTAATACATGCATATCTATGTTCATAGCAGCACAATTCATAGTAGGTAAATTAAGAAACCAACCTAGGTGTCATCAACAGATGAATAGATCACAAAGTTTGAGATGTCCACAAGTATATTCTATTCAACAATAAAGAAAAATAAAATTATATCATTAGCAAGAAAATGAATGAACCTGGAGAAGATTATGTTCAGTCAGATTAGCTAGTCACAGACAGTGAAGAGTCTTAGATTTTCCCTCATATGGAAGCAAGGGAATAATTGGGATATGAGATGAACTTTGGATGATGTAGAGAATCTCAAGTGGAAGGAGGGAGGTAATTTTGGGAAGAGTCGGGGTAAGTAGGAAGAAAAAACTTCCACTGACATTATTTACATATTTCAGAATACCACTGCCAATCTCAATACCTCTGTATGGGGAAGAGAGGAGTGGGGAGGGAGCCAGGGGAAAATTCACCAAGTGCTTTGTAAATAGATTATATTGTCAAAAAGTAGTGATGTTTAGTTATATCTTGTTTTTAAAACAATTTCCCCTTAGTATCAGTCCAATATATGGGCAATATAATCTATTAAGTTTTTCCCAATGTTCACCTGTCAGTCAGGAGACATGCATTTGAATGTTAAGGAATCGGAACTGAGAGACTAGTGTTTGGTTTTCAATATGTTACTAACTAATGCCTAAAAAGTTTATCCCAGTCAATTAAAAAAAGTCACAAGCATAGAATTAAAAAGGAAATTTCAACCTGGTTTATCTGATAAACAGAAATGCAGAAATTCTAAGTGGATTTAAATCTTCACAAATTGGATTGATTCTATTTGTTTAACCAACAAGTAAATCCAATCACCAAGTCTTATTATCTTTACTTTTTGTGGAGTGGGATGGGAAGATTTCTTTATTTCAAATAACTAGTGGGTCTAAGTGCTTTGTAATAAAATTGTTGATTATTTTCTGAAGTGAAAAATAGAATACCATTACCTAATCCACAGGGTTATAAAGAAGAAAAAAATGTCTGGTGTACAGGGAGGACTCAACATACAGTTGCTATTAACTCATTGGGAGTTAAACAATGTGGCCATCATTAATAAACATTAGCTGAAGAAGAAAGTGAACAAGATTAATAACTAGAGAAAAACATAAAAGTGGTATGAAATAAAAAGGCTTAGAAGATAAGAAATCTAAATCAATATTACCAATGTAGGACACAAAGCACATACAACCAAATAAATCATAAGAAGACCTTCAAGAAGAATGCATGTTTTGTGAAGAAAAATGGACAGTTTCATAAATATATGTGAAGTGAGAAGACAGGAAAGGAAGATTATAAGCCCCTCGAGAAAGATTAAAATGAATTCAATGACAGAAGAGGCAAATGCAGCAAGAAAAATGAATGACTTATTTGTTTTAGTGCTCATTGGGGACAGCTTGAAGTTGTAGTAGAAAGTGAGAAGTTTCCCAGAGGGAGATGGCAAACTCCTAAAACCTAAGAACTAGAAAATCATTTACATAGGTAACATCTCATTATAATAAAAACTTATGGCACCTCAGGAGGAATTTAAAAAATTTTCAGGTCTGAAAGTTCCTATTAATTGATAGATATGAAGCTAATAGTCAGTGATACCTGCATTTTAAAAATTACTGAGAATAATCAGAATTATGAAAAATGATTTATGCCCACGGGTGGGTATCTTAATATTATTTATAACAGAGAAACTTAGGAAATTCTATAAATACACAAAATGAGAGGAATGTATAAATTTATTACTATGAAATTTCTATAATGAAATATTTTACCAAAAAAATTATATTTATAAAATATTATGATGTCAGTATATGCACATATCAATTAAAGTAAAATTGCATATTCGTATATTTCAAATAATTAAAATTTGAAGAATAATAAAAGGAAAAGACTGGTCAGATTTATATCAAAATGTTGTTTGTTTTTTTATAGCATGGCTACAAATTATTTAGCAGACTTATTTATATTTTCTGAATTTCCTAAAATTAGCATGTACTTTTTCATATGCATATAGATATTTAATATGATTTTATGCTATATATAAATTCATAAAGTTTTAAAATTCAGCTAGTCCTATAATTTTTTTTGTGTGTGTGTGGTACTGGGGTTCCTGGAAACCCTTCTACCTCTGGGCTATACTCCCAGACCTAATATATATATATATATATATATATATATATATATATATATATATATATATATATATATATTTATTTATTTATTTGGAAACAGGGTCTCTTAAGCCAGTGAGGCTGGCTTCAAACCAGAATGTTCTTCCTGTCTCCGCCTCCCAGGTGCGGGGATTACAAGAGTGTGCCACCACGCCTGGGTAGTCCTATAATTTTTATAATTAAAAACAACATCCACTTGCCCAATTTTTTTGCTCTCCCAAGATAGTCACTTTCAAATTTATAACTGTTTTATCTAATACTCATCTTCATATATCTAAATAATGGCTTTTTACAATTTTTAGGGATTATTGATCTATTCACATAAAAGACAAGTCTTCTGTTCTTATACTTCACCCTAATATTTATGCAAGTATTCTTTAATACATATCAAAATATCATTGCAATATCATACATTCTTTTTTTGCAGGTCTGGGGGATGGAACCCAGGGATATTTGACCTCCAAGTTACACCCCCTGCCCTGTTTTTTATTCTTCATTTTTAAACAGGGTCATTGTTTTTGAATGCCCAAATATCAGCATGGGTAGGTTTTTCTCTTTGGGGACACCTAGATTCTGTAGAGAGCAATTCAGTCTCTTGCTGGAGGCATAGATGCCTTACTTTTAGTGTTCTTGGAGTTAAAAAGAAATAAGTGGGTTTTTTATTATATTTTTCAGCAGAGGGTTAATTTGCACCTGTTTTGTATTTGATATTCTTCTCAGCAACCATGAGTGTGATCTGAAGCTCAGTACTTTTTTTACTGTGGCAAACAGGCAATAATGGGGTCAAGAATATGGGAGTCATGTTGCCTTTTAAATATACTTTCAACAAACATTTGCTTTTTTTCCTCCCTTATGTCCCCACCCTCAGAGCTAAATGACCTTTCTAATCATGAGCCATGTCAGAGTTCTGCAACAAAAAACACATTCTGAGTTCTTTCCTTTTACTTTTTTTCAGACTGCTGGTTCAGCATCTAATATCTTAATTAAACTGCAATATGTCCTTATGCTTTCTATCTATACAAATTCTCTTGTCACTATATTTGCTGGGATTACTTTTCCATTTCCCCCCATTTTTCTCTTATAGTTGATTTTAGGAGATATATATTGAGTTTACCATGTTAAACTAAAAGTCACTATTGTTTCAAATAAAATAAAAACTTTAAAGTTCTTACTTTTCACAAATGTGCACAGAAATTATAAAGGCAGTAATTCTATTTTAATAGTATCCTCAATATCCCAATATTATTTTGTTAAGCCAAGTAAAAAATGAAAGGCTACATATTAATAGTATAAAATAGAATAAAAATAGTATCATACTTTTTTTTGGCCAACAGAATTCACAAAAAATGAATACATACTTGAATTGATGGAAAAATAATAGCCACTCACACTTGGATTGCCCATGCTTATGTAGGAGGTGCACTGGCCCTGTATAAAATCCTGGTTAAGATTGTGTCTCAGAAGTAACATCTTTGTGTGAGTCCAGGATGCAGTTTTGGAGTCCCAAAATATGAGATACGTCTCAGCATATAAATTTTTGTAATATGCAAGTAGAGGTATACTTTTTACTTTCTCTAGTCCTCACATAAGTACATTTTCAGACTTTGTTGGTAGAACAAAAATTTTTAGACTGTATATTCACTTTAATATATGCCCATAATAAAAAGAAAGCTCTTCTCTCTCTGGAGAATAACTCAGCCAAGGAAATTCCATTTTTATGAGGAAGTGGAGTTTTCCTTGAGAGAGTTGATTGGATATGATTCTAAATACAGTTTTTGCAGTAGTATTGACAAGTGCACATCACAATGATCCTGTATTATTAAAATCTGATTCTGAAATGAAGAAGATTTGGTATTAATTTACTCATCGAAAATTAAAATATTTATGGATGGGGTACTTTTTATTTATCACATTATTCTCCTATTGGTTGCTATTATTATTATTTGTATAATATTAAGAATTATAACACATGACATTATTTGTATGGACAGATAAAGTAACCATTTAGTGAACTGCCAGATGTTCCATGGCTCTGTAAGCAGAAACCAAAGCCTAGGATTGAGGTTCTGTGAACAGAGTCCTATATTCTTTTAACTACACAGTAGTGGCTCTCTTATATGCCTATTCTCACTGACAACTTACAGTCTTTGTCCTTGAGGTTTATTTTTTTTAATTATTTCTGTTGTTTTGTAGCTATTATAAAGGTCTTTTCAAGTTAAAATATTTCTCTCTTGTGACAATCAATTCAATTCTCTATGTAATTCATTAAAACTGTAATTTATTCTGATTAGTAATTATTAGCAACTAAACTCCTATTTACTATATGTGTTTCCAGAAAAATATGAACTATAACATTCTTGATATTTATTTTGAAATGTGTTCATTTACCTCTCAGAAATTCATTCTTGGTTTTGTACTATTTATCCTTCTACTTTTGTACTGGTGATTGAACCCAAAGGTGTTCTATCACCAAGATAAATCTGCAGCCTTATTTTTTAACTTGGAAACAAATTCTCACTAAATTTTTGAGAAACTTGCTAAGTTGCTGAGGCTGGTCTCAAAACTATGATTCTCCTGTCTCAGTTTCCAAAGTCCTGGGATTACAGGCATGAGCCACCACACCTGGCTCCTTCTACTGTCTCGATTACATTTGAATCTAAATTCTTTGCCACTTCTAAGTCACCCTGGGTTGAATAAATATTAGTAAAACCTTAGTTCACAAAGTAGCCATCTTGGAGGCGTTTCTTGGGACCAGATTAAAGGAAATTTACAACTTCATCATATATGCATACTTGGTTGAGGGATCATATTCCTTAAAAATAAGGTTTGTGGCTAAGGTTGTGAAGCATAGTCATACTTTATAAAATATGGTCTTAAAGAATTATGGAAAACCACCAGAATAGCCTCAAAATTGCTATGGAATGTGTGCTAGGAATGGTATACTTGTATATGTCAGAAATAGATTTCTCAGTAGCTGTAGCTATAAAAGTACTCACACACATATGTAGATGAACATATATCTGAGTTATTTTTATATAATTTTATATTTATATATGTCCATATATACCAACTCATTGTATAATTTTCATCTATATAAAGAAATAATTACATTGTAAAATATTTCTATTGTGGTTTGGAAAATAGATTTTCAGTATATAAGAGAATAAAGTCATCTGTGAATAAAATATTTCAAAACAGTGTTGAGAACAATTGCAAAACATCATTAAACATTCATGCTGTGGCCAAATAGACAAAATTTTTCCAGAGTAGAAAGGATCAGCTGATTATTTTTAGTGAGATTATCCTAATCTAATATGACTCTTACCATGCAGTTCATAATCATTTGAAAAGCCATATGTGAAAAAAGGAAGAATTCAGCATAGACAAGGACCTTACCTACCCTGTTGTTAGTAGCTGCCTCAGGATTCATGGGGAGAGCAGGTTGTTGGCTCTCAATAATGTTCCAGGATGTCTAATATTGAGAACTGAGTATTCTAAAGACTTGGTATAAAACATATTGACATTGATGATCAGACTATAAAATGTTCTTTACCAGAGTGGTTGTATAGTGAGTAAGCATTACAGCATTGGAATAGGACAGAGTCAACAAACAGCCAGAAACACTGATAATGGCCTTAGGAGTGGTAGGGGATTGGAAAGAAATAAGCTTAGAATTAAAGGTTAAGTTGGATGGTGAATAAAGAGAAATTAGGATGGGTAAATGTGGTGAGTTTTTAGGTCAGGCCAGGGAGCTGCCATGGAAAAGTTGTGCAAGTATAGATGAGAAAGAAGGTCTATAAAACAGAGAGATCTTTACTGCACATCTCAGAGTCACACACTGAATGTCACCGTACCCAAAGGAAAATTCTTATTGCATTATTGAAGAATTTTAAGGATTCCTACAATTGTGTGTTCAGATATAAAGATAACAAAGGATGGAAAACTATATGTATCTGAGAGAGGAGGGTTCCTGATGGACCTGACATAATTTGAGTCATTTTCTCCTTATTTTTAGCCAGGTTGATCAGGTAAAGTCGTAAATTTTCCATGTTGCTATAACAAAATATTATACACTGAATAGCATATAAACAATTATAATTTACATTCTGAAAACTGGGAAGTCTAAGATGAAGGCATCAACAAATTTGATGTTGTTTGCTGACATCCTACTTCTTGATTTATAGACAACTTATAGCTGCATTCTTGATTCATTCTTGCTGAGGAAGGGGTGAGGAAGCTCTCTAGGGTGTTTTAGGGTTTTATTATCATGATTAATCACCTTCCAGAGGACTCACCTAATATGGTGAAGGCATAAAGTAGGTGAATAGGTATCAGCAAGCCATAGTAGGAAGATCAAACTTCCTGAGAGTCAACAAGACCAAACCTCCTGAGTGCTAACAAGATCAAACCTTCTGTGAGTCTACCAGATGTTGCAATACTTTAGTTGTTCCTGGTGATGACCAGACACTATATAAATCACAGAGAACAATTTCAACCACAAAAATGAATAAGTTATTTAACTATTCATGACTTCTTAAAAAGAGACATGGACTATTAGACAACTCAAAAGAAATGTTGACATGGGTGTGATGTTGCTGGCCCCCTACACTAAAAGAGAGAAACTCGAAGAAGAATATAAACCCATAGCAAAGCCACCCCAAGCAGTTACCACTCAGAAACCATTCTTTTGGAAGTGTATCTGTCATACACAGATCACATAGTCTTTGGGAGAGGTGCTATGCAGTTGATGGCATGTGGCCCAGGCCACTGTCAGGTAGCTATGAGAAGGCCTTTGCTGGGCACCAAATCCAGTCTAGGCCCTACAATGATCTAAAACTCACTTTGGTAGATATTGTGGATCTTGGGAGAAGACAGTGTGCAAACTGATTGGTTCTTTGCCAGCGTTGCTTCTGGGTAGTGACAGAAAACAGCTGCTAGACCCCCAAGTCCTCATTGCCTACAAGAGTGTTCTTCTGTTTTTACTTCCCTGCTCTCTTTACAATAAGGCTACGAGTGTCATTCTTCAAATTCAGTCAGATATGAATCTGGTAAGGAAGTCATCAGTTTCAATGTCATCACATTGAGGGCAAATATTTTATTTTTATTATTATTATTGTTATTATTTTTTACAGTACTGTGGATGGAACCCAGGGGCATTCTACCTCCAAGCTACACCCCTAACCCTAATTTTTATTCTTTATTTTGAAACAGGGTCTCATTGAGTTAAAAAGGCCCTCAATAAGTTGCTGAGGCTGGTTTTGAATTGCGATCCTCCAGTCTCAACCTTCCAAATGCTGGGATTGCAAGCATGCGCCACCATGCCCAGCTTTGAAGTTAAAGATTTTAAACTATGAACTTTAAGTTTCCACAATTACACAATCTATAGCAAGTGACAATCATAAACCTGAGCTCTAAAGATAAAATAGAATTTATTTCTATTATTTATATTATATTTGATGTCAACCTTGAACTTCATGTTGCATTATGCACCAAAACAAACTGAGTTTTTAAATTATAAGTCTTTTAATTTTTAAAATTCTGTGATATTTCCCTGAGTTAAGTAAAACATGTACTTGCTAAATACTTGTTTTATTAAATAATTAAGACATTGTTTCTAGATGAGCATGGTGGTGCATATTTGTAATTCTAGCTATTCAGAAGTCTGAGGCAGGAGGATCACAAGTTCAAGACCAGGCTGAGAAACTTAGAAAGACCCTCTAACAAAAAATAAAAATAAAAAGTTCTGAGGATTTAGTTCAGTGGTAGAGCATTCCTAGGTTTAATCCCTGATGTAATAGAAGAAAGAAAGAAAGAAAGAAAGAAAGAAAGAAAGAAAGGAAGAAGAAAGAAAAAAAGAAGGATAAAAAGAAAGAAGGAAAGAAGGAAAAAAGGAAAGAAAGAAAGAATGAATGAAAGAAAGGAAAGAAAGACCTATTTCCTTGAGTGTTAAATATTTAAACAAGATAATTTTCAAAGAGAAAATATGTGTACAATTCACTTATTTACTCATTTTTATTGTTTTTATTGGTTTGCACTGACCATTTAAAATTAGCCTTAGGCTAATTGTGGACATTTTTTGTTATTGTGCATTGCTTTGCTGGGAGTGAGTAATCTGTTTTATAAGATAGGATTTACTCTCTTGCTTAGGTTTCTCTGATGTAAAATGAGAAGATTTTATGGCATTGTAGCAAAGACATTTTTTGGTCTATTTTCAATTCTGTGTATATTGAGTTCATGCTATTCCTAATGCATACGTAATATCTTCATTTAATAAATATTCTCTTTTCTCCAAGCAGGATGCTATATATTTATTTATTCTTTGTCTCTGTACATTAGCTATTTATAAGCTTGATGATTCTGTGATATGCATATGTTACTAAAAGGATGCTTTCTTTCTTTCTCTAATGCACTATTTCCAGAGTTGCTAGTCTCTTCTTGTTTCTTTTTTATTTAGCACATAGGCCCCTCATGATTAGGTTGAAGTGAATTTCTTCATCTGTCAGTGGTTTATTTGGTCTCAGGACAGACATTCTACTTTTGCAATTTACTTTTTTTCTATTCCATTTGTACAATTTACATTCTCAATGCAAGGCTTCAAAGGATATTCTGCATTTTCTGCTGATTGTTATGGAGGTTTGGCCCATTGTGCCTGAAAAATCACTCACTAATTCTTGCAGTGTGTCTGGTTTTTCAAAATGTGAGTAATTATTTACCCAAGTGATCAGATTCTTTTCTTTGTTTCTTTTTTCTTCTTCCTTTTTCCTTCTCAACACACAGAGCAACTTATCTTTGTCCTCATACTTTCTGGTTTTTACTTTTAATCATCTAATGAATTCTTGAGAAAAGAATCTTGGTGGAATTGAGAAACAGTGGTTTTGTTTGGTTTTTAATGGACTCCCTTCTTATATATTCATCATCACAGACCCTTGTTAGGGTGAATTAATGTGTAATGTTGCTCTGTGAATAATGTTTAACAAGGTCAGATATCTGTTCTCTGAAAATAGAGAGAGTAAGTTTGTTTTAAAATGGTGGATTTGATCTTGCACTAATGATCCTATATTAGGAGGATGGATTAGTTGATTCACATAGGTTCCATTAAAATATAAAAAGTATTATCAGAAAGAGGAGTAGAAGTTATTCAAGAGAGACTGGTAACGTTAAAATTCCCACTGTGCCTGTGTTTGAAGTTACAGGTTCCATTTTTAGCCCATTTTGAATTCAATATTACCTTCCTGGGCATTCTCATAATCTTAATAATTGTATTTTATTAATCACCAATTAACATTTTTAATTTTTTCTCTTTTTATTGGTGCATTGTAGTCATACATCAATGGAGGCACACACACACACACACACACATACACACACACACACACACATCACTCAACTAGCCCTTCCCCAATTCCCACCCCATCCCCCCCCTCCTTCTTTCTCATGTTTGGCTTAGTGATTGACTTCAATATGTTTGTGAATGTACATCATGTACATCAGGGAATTATTTAATAACATAGAAAAGAAACCAGCATAAATTAACTTAAAAATGATAAAACTGGAGAAAAGAACTCATGAAAGTGGAGAGTGAAAGGTTACCAAGGCTTTTCAAGAACTGGAACATTACAAAATTTCAGTTCTTTAAAGAGGTTCTCATTCTCTCTCTCTCTCTCTCTCTCTCTCTCTCTCTCTCTCTCTCTCTCTCTCTCTCTGCCCCCCTCATATAAACATTTTTCTTTCTACTTATCTAATTATAGACCAAGGCAAAAAGAAACTAGGATCTTCTGTCCTTTCAACCTCTTCTAGACCAGGCTCTGGTAACCTGTGATTCTGGAATTTTCTGGTAGGACTCACTTTGAAAGTTCTATCAAAACTTTTGTAATTTTACTTCTTGGGCACTTCCTTCTGAGAGAAGTCCATGAAGCAAGTGTGTGTGTGTGTGTCTTGGGACACTAGTCTTGGATACAGGATGGGAATTGCTGGGGGTTGATGGACCTTGTGATGTGAGACACAGGAACTTTGACTTAATAGAAATGAAGACAAGTTAGGCAATTGAATATACAAAAATATTTCTTATTAGGACTTTAACATAAGAAGGAAGATACAGTATTGAAAAGAGACTGGTAAGCTGGATTCTAGGACAATGAAGAGAACTGGTTTTATTCACATGAAAGATGCATAAGCAAGGGGACTAAGGTTTTAGGTCATTTTAACTCTGAGGAAGATATGGTCAGCTAGTCCTCCTGGAAACAAACATTAGTTTTTCATATTGATGCTGCACCTTGTATAAAATATCATTGCCTCCTGACAAGAATGAATTTCTGTAGCTATTAAGAGAATACTCCATTTAACTATAGTTAGAATGGCAATAATCAAAAACAAACAAACAATGACAAATGCTGGCAAGGATGTGGGAAAAATAGGAACTCTTATACACAGTGTGACTGCAAAGTAGTCCAACCACCGTGGAGAGCAGTGTGGAGGTTCCTCAAAACAGTGGGTGCAAAACCATCATATGTCCCAGCTTTACTACTTTTTTATATTGTCAAAGGAATATAATTCAGAACACTATAGTAATATATACATATTCATATTTATAGCAACATGATAATAGCCAAATTATGGAACCAACCTAGGCATGCATCAACAGATGAATGACTACAGAAAATGTCTATACACACAATGGAATTTTACTGAGGTATAAAGGAGAATAAAATTACATCATTTGCATGAAAATGAATGAAACTAGAGTGAGATCAGTCAGTTTCAGAAAGTCAAGGGTTGTATGTTTTCTCTCATATGTGGAAGCTAGAGAGAAAATAGAAAACAAAAGGTACTTTATATAAATGAGAAGATGGGCCAGAAGAATAGTTAAAGGGGCTGGAGGTGGGGAGAAGAAAAAGAAGAATTGAAAAAGAAAACAGTTCAAATAATGCCAGTTTTTTTTTTTTTTTTTTTTTTAGGAAAACATTACTACCAATCTCACTAACATGTACAAGGAGGAGAGAGTGGGCTGAGTTTTTAGGGAATCACACCGAGTGCTGTCTGAATGTATGCTTGCACCACTTTGAGCCTCATTATGATGTATAATTACAAGGCAACAATAAAAATACATTTTTTAACAAAGGGGAAAGAACACACAGTTGGTGGGGAGTAGAAGAAAATATAAATCACTCAAGTAACAAAATCTTTAAGAATCTTTTATTTTGATGGCTCCTCAGCATCATGTATTCCTTGTTGCTGTTTATCCTCAGAAATAAACATAGTGGACTTAAGATTCTTAAAGATTTGGTTTCTGAAGCTGATAAGATTGTTTGAAAAGGATGGGTTGGGAACACACCATGCTTTTACTACATAACAAGCTATGAGTTAAGGAGGCAGAGAGACACTTAACATCTTTAAATGGTTGGATAAATTAGGAATGCATCTGCTCTTTTTCTCTGTGGTGGTTCCTGACTTTCTCTCTTGGGTGCACAAGTGAGTGACTCTTGATTTATGGAGAAAGCTAAATGTAGAAAGAGAATGGGGATAGTGATGATCCAGGTCACTGTCCAGCTCTTCTTGTGTCTCTACATTCTTGATTAAAACTTTGAGGATTCTGAGAGTCTTATATTAAAATATGTCATGATAATGACAGTTTGCCAACACAGTGGGCTAAAATATATTTTAAGACATTATTTTAGTTTAATTTTATAAGAAATATTTTGATTTATGACATTCTACATTTTATTTGTATTAGTTTACTGAACACCATTATTATTATGGGGAAATCATTACAGTGTGGCTAAAACATTCCCTGATGACTCAGTGACTGGGCTGTTATGTCATATTTCAAATTCTCTTTGGATAGAAGACTACTTTTTTTTTTTAACCTAATTGAAGTGTTCATGTTTAAATATTTTTCACGCATGTGAAACTTAATTGTTTGAAGTTAAATATCTTACTTTCTTTTTCTAATGTGAGACCCTTACAGTTCATTCATTCAGCACATTTTTATTAAGAATCTATCCTGAGCCAGAAATTTTGCTAGTCACTGAGGTCAAATTGATGAGAAAAACCATACTTAGTCCTTGCTCTGATGTAGTGAGGGGGGCAGGTTCCATGTTTGAATTGAAAGCACAATCATCTACCTTCTTACCATCAACCTCCAGATCTTAAGATTATATGTAATTTGTTATTTTTTACTTACCCATCGCCAATCAGCCTGAGTAATTTTGCCTCCTAATTTTTTTCTATTTTGTCATCTTTTACTCATATATTCTCTCTTAATTCCAAGTTAATTTACTTCTTCTTTCCTAGATTCTCATTTGAACTTTCATCTATTTTCTAACGTCTTCATTATTTTTTCCAGGTATGTATCTAAGGCAGGAAACTATAATGCTATTTATTTTCTTGATTATCATCTCTCAACCTCATAGTCTGGCTCCTATTTCTTCATGCACTTACTCACCATCCTCTCCAAGCATCTTGCTCAAATTCTTCCTATTTTCTCCCCACTCTCTACCTTAGAATATTAAATTTCAATAACAACAGCCAATTATGTCTTTTTATTTTTTAATTGTTTTAATTTCTGTATTGTAGTCACACATCTTCATGGGATAAAAGACTTGTGGAGACATACATGCACACATCACCCAATTAGCTCTTACCCAATCCCACCCCATTCCCTCTCCATCTCTCCTTCCCATGTTTGGCTTAGTGATTAACTTTGATATGTTTGTTTAAGTACATCAAGTGTTTTAGAGGGTTTCCCTCTTCCCCCTCCCATGCCCTCAATTAGGTCACCTTATTTGATCCTCTATAGGATCTCCTTCTTTATCTAGAGTTTCTCTTGTTACCTATTTCTCCCTAGCTTTTATATATTAGAGAAATTATCTGATTTCTTCATTTTTGTTGCTGACTTATTTCACTTAGTATATTATCCTCCAGTTCCATCCATTTCCCTGTAAATGATGTAATTGTGTTTTTCTTTATGGCTGAGTAAAATTCCATTGTGTACATATCCCACAGTTTTGTAACCCATTCATCTGTTGATGGACATCTTGGCTGGCTTCATAGTTTAGCTATGGTGAATTGTGCAGCTATGAACACAGATATACATGCATTTGTTTGGTAGTTTTGTTTCCCTTCTTTGGGTAAATACCCAGAAGTGGTATTGCTGGGTCAAATGGTAAGTTTGTTCCCATTCTTCTGAGGATCTTTTATACTGTTTTCCAAAGTGGTTGCACTAATTTGCAATCCCACCAACAATGTTTTTTCTTTATCTTTTGTTTTTGTTCAGTAGTGTAGTGGAGATATGCCCGGCTATGTTATAGGTCTTTGCTCATGATATATATTTTATCTAGAATTTATTTCTTATCAAAATCTATATCTTCCAACCTCACCTACCTCTTACCCCAAACATGTATAAAAACTTGATTAGGTTTCTTCAATGGGCTTTTATTGCAAACTCTAAGGAATCTTGTACCATTATGGAACTGATGAATAGCCTGGTGAAATAGTCTTTAGTCATGTAGATGAATACTGAGTGGTATTCTGAAGGTACTGGCTCTCATAGTGTAACCGTTCAGGATCCCAATTACACTGGGAGACTGTAGGAATGATAGTGTCACAACTAAGATTCAAAAGTTCATAAGATATACTTTTAAATTTTATTCACATGAATTCAGTTCAAAAAATAGCAGCATGATTTATTTATTTTTGTCCATTTAATTCCAAGTAAATAGATCACAAGTTTTATTTTATTTTTTAATTGTGGTAATATTTATTTTATTTTTTTAAAAACATGTTTTTAAATGCTATTTTCAAGGTGGATGAAAAAATAAACAGTGAAATTACTATATTGTTTGGATTAAGCAGTAAAAATATTTAGATGCAGAGATCACAAGTTTTAATATAAATTTCATTTCCTTTTGGTTCAAAATATTTTCCATTTCTCTCTTTTCTCCCCTTTGGTCAATGGGTTACTTAAAAGAATTACTTAGTTTTTCAAGTACTTGGATATTTTCTAGATATTTTTATTAATAGTTTCTAATTTGACTTATTTAATTTATATTATTTGAATCATTACAATTTAATTAAGATTTATTTTCTGTTCTAGCATAGGATTTATCAAAATAGAATGTATCACATTTTTAGAAAAATTGAGACAAATGACATAGAAAACATTAGCAATTTATATTGCTTTGCCTACCAGATGTTTCCAAAATATAATACAAACAAGATTCTATTGATTACTATGGTTTCAATAAGGATAAGATTTTAGAGAAAAATTGGCTTTTGTTATAGTATAGGACCTAAGAAAGATACATTATATTTTTCAGAAGCTTGAAGTTTATATTGTGGTTTTTTTCACAGTACAAAGAAAACAATTTGGTATTAGGAGATTCAGGTCAGAGGATCAAAGTATAACTTTAAGAGCTTTACAATGAGAAAATACCATTAAATTAGAGGCAACTGAATAAAAATATATCTTCAAAGACTCAAACCTCAATTTCAAGACTTCATCTTAATTTAAAATTTGTTTAGATAATTTTTTAGTTATATCTTATTGTGTTCTAATATTAGACTGGGTCTCATTGGACCCAAAACTCCCTCATAAACTGATAAACATTATCTAAATGAGAGGTAACTTGTGAATCAACGAACGACTACATTTTGTGGAAGTTTGCTCCTAAACCTTGAAGTATGTACCAATTCACAACAGCAGATGCTTGTATGCAACTGATACCTCCCTATCCAGGAGTGTAGAGACAAAGAGCCAGGTGGTCTCTGGATAATAATATTATTATTTTGGCTTTATTGAGCACTTATCTCTGAGGAGCTAAAGTGATTTACAAGAATTATCTCATTAGTTCATATAATATTCTTATGAAGCAGAGAGATGGCAACTGATGTTGTTTCTATTTTTTAATATAATTCTCTAGGTACAGCCTGGGAAGTTTGATTAGATAGGTGAGCTGGGTTCTTAGCATCCTAAGCTAAGGAAATCTTTCTTTCCAACTTTGAAAGAACCATAACAGTCAGAACACATTTTTCTAAGTACTAAAGTTTTCAGAATGGATGCCAATCAAGAGAACTGGCCAGATATACATGCCTTTGTGACAAGGTACATTCTTATGAAGATATGTTTTGTTATTGTTGTTGTTAGAGGTGGGTTGTTATATATTTAAAATAGATTTTCTATTAAATCCAAATAGTTTATAAATCCAAATGGTTGAGAAATTTGCTACTTGAGAGGCAAAAATAAAAAAATGACTTCCTTATCCAGATTTTTTCCTTGTAGGTAATGCAAAATTTACTAAAATAAAAATTTAATCAGGATTCCATACACATAAATTATATATAATATATATATATATATATAATAGCATATGTAGTATATATTATTATATATACTCTATTATTAATATAGTGCATTATATTAATATAATTATATATACTATATCAATATAGTATATATAATTATATATATTAATATAATATTATATATACTATATACTATATTATAGTATATATAATATTAATATATATTCTTTCTCTCTCTCTCTCTCTCTCTCTCTCTCTCTCTCTCTCTCTCTCTCTCTCCTCTTTCTCTTCTTTCTCTCTGGAGAGAAAGAAAGAGTAAAGTGTGAAATAAACATAATGTGGCAAAGAGAAGATATTTCTCTAAGGAGTAGACTACTATAATCTGATAATTTTATGGAAATGTTTTCTAAACATAACCCAATTTCACCTTAAATAAAAGGACCTTCTAGGTCCTTCTTTTGTAGCCTTCCCACGGATAGGCTCCAGTAACATTCCCCTCTCCTGATTCATCAAATTTTTATTCTCTACCAAATTAGTAGACCAACATTCTATTACTTATTCCATTAAGAATTAAGTATTGTTGGTATTTATTATTTTTTCTTCTTGTTTTTAGAACAGAAATCTTCCAAGGAGTAGATTATACCAGCTGTTTTTATTTTTTTTTCTATTTATAATCCTCCCCTAGGTCTCTCCACAAAATGATCAGTTTGCTAAGATATTGAATCCAATGATTGGTCCTCAAGGCACATCTTTTTTGATCTATTTCCACTTGGTAATTCTCTCCTCATTAATACACTTTATTCTTTGGTTTTTCTTCTATGTCACTAGCTGTTTGATCTCAGCCTCTTTTGCAATTTTTTTCTTGATCTTTCAGACTACTTATTTTTGGTATGGAGAAATCGGAAATGTATACATTATTTTTAAAATTCATTGAAACTATCCATTATTTCTAGTCTATTAACAAATCAAAGAGGGCTTTTTTTGATGCTGAGGTTGTCAATTTGCTTTAGTGAAAATTAACTGTGAGCTGAGCTGTTGGAAATGCTCAGAGAAGAGTGATTCAAACTCAAACCAGATAACCCTCCCTAACTGGATATTTTCACTCAGGGTTAAACTCACTGTTTTTTTCCTTTTTCTGGAGAAGAGTCAGTTTGTTTCTATACCATTGTGATAAAAATGGGCATCAGCTTAGATGCTAATATATAAAGTAATTTTTAGAGGGATTCTAACAATAATTTGTGTTCTAGTAATTCCAAATTTTGGTCTTCCAACATCTTTGCATAGGTGACATTTGGCAGCAGAAATGTGGGGATACCTGGTTGGTTGGAGGATAATGAAATATTTGCACCTCTTTTAATCCACTGCTATTCTTAGATGCAGTTCTTTTAGTAGCTCAGAAGGACCATAATCAAAGCTGGCTCCAAAGAGCTTAAGGTTGAGTAAGGAAAGACATAAATAAAGTAATAAAATAATAAAAGCATTCAGAACTTTGGAACGGATATTTGAATGACAAATACTGATTTGGCAGTTATCAGCCTCTTGAGGTAATTTTGAAATTTGAAGTGAAAATGAACTTTCATCTGTGAAAAATAACACAGAGCTTTGACTTATGTTTAAAGAATGTAGGAAGAAGCTGATCAAACAGGCAACTAGTCAACATGGTAAGAACTAGGAGAGCCTCCATATACCATGGACAAATTTGTATTGCTAGAATAACTTTTGCCCTATGCTTGTATACATTTTATGATGATAAGGCAAAACTCTTTTGTCTCAGCATTATCGAACTGAACTTTCATATTCCTTCAGGGATCCTTAAAATAGTTCTTCATTCTTTCAAGGCCACAAACTCATTGAGAATTTCATAAAAAAAAAAAAAAAAAAAAAAAAAAAAAAACTATGGTTTCTTCCCCAGAAAAGCAAACACAATTGCACATACATGGTTCTGGGAAAAAAAAAAAAAAAAAAAAAAAGAACCAGACAAATCATGGGTGTTGGCTACTACTCACAAAAACATTGTTGGCGATTCTTCATATTTAGTTTGAGATCTTTGTTGTTGTTTCATTTTATTCACATGAGATTTTGTTGTTTTGGCAAATCCGTACTGAACTTGGCAACTTGTTAGAGTTGCCAAGTTCTATTTGCTAATTGCACCACTGACTTTATGCTACATGTTTTATACTTTTTGGGAGAAGTATATGTTGAATAGGAGCAATGTTCCTGAAAATTGGTAAAATGGATAGCACTAATAATCTCTAATATAAAAGAAACAGTCTACCTTTTCTTGATAATTTAAATTGAGTAGAAGATTGATTTTTAAAACTTCAAAAATGGTCGGCATGTAAGTAGACAATTCTAGTTATTTTAAAAAATAAATTTCATAAACATATTAAAGGTTTTTAAATAATAAATTTGGTTTATTTTTCTTTTCTGGATAAGAATGACATTTAGCCTGGTTCTAGTTGGGGTATGAAATGCCATAAGAAGTACATTGAGAGAGGTAAAGATCTGTCTGAGGTGGAAACCACGAGAGGAAAGAAGAAAAAATGAGATTAAAACCAATATTTAGATTCAAATCAGAGTAGATAAAATGAAAATTTGATTTTAATAATACTGATTGGTAGTGTTTTGGTCTTAGGAATCAAAAGGCATTAAAGTAAACTCAAGGGAGATAAAAATTTAACCTCTTGGATAAAGTAAGTTATAATACTACTAATATTACCTGTATTAAGTATTATTTAAATATTTAAAAATATTAAATCTATTAAAGTATAATATGTATAAATATTATATAGAATTATTCAAAGAAAATAGTGCAATTCAAAATGTCATCATTCTGACTCAGAGTCTTGATACAGGATGTTCATCATATTTAGTGACAAATTTTATGGGATGAAAGCAAAAAGTTAAATGTAAACAACAAAGTTAAAAGATGAAATTATCTTTGTGAAAATTGAATGTATTGATGGTGTAACTTTTCTGTAAATCTATTATTTTTTTTTACATGTTGTGCTTTCTTCCATTTTTGTATATAGTCATAAATGCTATTTTTCTCAAAAGATATAGTGTATTTTTCTGTAATACTTCTCTAGCTGTATTAGTCATTGAACACAATTTATGTGCTGCTTGAAAAACAGACATAGTAGTTATATGGATTAAAATGAGTTTATTCCTATTCTTCTAACAGAATTATAGATATATTCTTTATTAAATGTCTGATTTGTTATCTATCACCATTTACTCACTTATAGGTCTTAGGATCTTCTTGGCAGAAAACCATGTTATTTCAAGACAATCATCAAAGTAGGGATTATAAAAATATAGAAATATTATCTGTGACAGGATAATACTCAAGAGGAATCATCTGTTAAGACATAGGCTCAAAGTACAGATGTGCTACTAAAATTTCCTTCCTTACAGAGATCTAGTAGTTTATTAATAATCAATATGAATTCACTAATTCTGGCCTTTTCTTCCCACCTCATTTAAACTCTTAGATTAAAACTGTTCCTAATAATAAACAAATATAATGATATCATAAACACAAATTAAGGATAATGCTGTTTTAAATTTTTAAACCTTATGAGAATTTTTCAATCATCCTAAATACACTTAATTATTCAGAACTTTTTAATGAACATATAAATTGAAGAATGTATTATAAGAAAGCATATGGATGTCATTCATACATTTGAAGAATGTTTTCTACTTAATTTTTCCCCCTTTATCTTAATGCTACTTGTCAGAAAGAAGGTATTCCTCAGTCGGTTACAGTTCTACAGTGCAAGTGAAAAGTTAATATTTTTTGAATATGCATATGCATGTTGGCTTTTTGTAGTCACCAATTAATTTGGCTAATGTTTAAAAATGTTTAAAGAAAAATTAACTTATCATGTACTGAAACTAATTTCATCTGAAATGAGCATGTTAATGTTCACCAAATGTCCAGATACATTTGCTCTAAAGATACATCGGGGCATGTATTACAATAGGAAAACTTACCTGTACTAGTTACAGAGAATAATATAAACGTCTTTGCCTACTAGATACCTTCACCAGCTGTCTAACAGATATTTGAGACTGACCATGTGCCAAGCCAATTTCATTATCTCTCCAGTATGCTTGTCATTATACCTGTTTCTTCAACTTAATTAGTGACACAGTATTTTTCTTCCAGAGAACAAAGTGTCATATTCAATTACTCCATCTTCCCTCTTCTCTCCATCTATAAATATGATTCAGCTTGTACCTTCCAAACAGATTTTAAGTTCATTATTTTCCTTCAGTATTTTGCCTTCAGTATGTGGCCTCAGCCTCCACCCTCTTTTCTCAGTTGTCTGCTGTTTCCTTTGTCCATGCTTTTTCTTTTCCAATCTACTACATGTATTTTTATGACAGTTCATTTTCTAATATGTAGCATTCACCTATTACTAGCTTGCTTTTAAACTTTGACTGATCTCTGAATCAAAAACAGATTGAACTAATCAAAAAGCAGATTCAAAAGCAGATTCTAAGCAACAGAGTATATGAACACTTTCTTGATCAGACAAGATTTGTCTTCTAGTCACATTGATTTGACTCCTGGCTTTATATTTTATGCCTAGCAATACAGCATGATACTCACAGTTCTGTACACCAATAACATACACATCACTTTTTCTGATTGGGGTGTTGATTCACTTTGATTGGCTAGTAAATAGGTAAGTAGCGCCACCACACCCAGCTATAAATATCATTTTACATGTGTAAATATTTACATGTGTAACTATATGTCTAACTATGCTCGCTATCAAACACTAAGATTTCATTGACTCTCATGTAAGACATTTAAGCCATTCTAATTCTGTCTTTTAAACCCAGCCTTATTATAAATAACTGAAATTATTTCTCACATCAGGATTTATAGATGAAACTATCTCATTTTGGCAAATTAAATATCTTACAAGGTTAAGCTATATCTGTTAGATAATTAATTGAGTACTAAGTTTACTCATAGACTTATTGTGTTGTGTATAATGTGGTACACTAATATTTTTAGAGATCTTGGTCAAATTCCCATTCGGGAGCAGCTTGATACAATATAAAATAAAATGCATATATATGATATTATATTTCTTATAATTAAAATAAAGTTCATAAGTTTCCATTGTTACCTTTTCTTCACAAGGTAATTAAAACTATTTTCATCAATTCAAAATTTTCCCCCATTTTCACTGAAGCTGTTTGCAAGTTTCTGGTTGTGTTTTTCTTCCACATCATTGCTGGGAAGGTGTCATGCATGTTGTCTGAATAACCCCTAGATACTCCACAATAATCCAAGATGTTCCTAGACCTTATTTTTATTGCTCTCAAGAGTAGAGGTAACATTCCACTCTGGATCATGCTGCATCCTGGCTTTATTTAGAAAGAAGACACTGTTCTTCTATTTGAGAACCTGCTTTCTCTTTCTCTAGAACAGATCCAGTTTTCTTGTACCTCCCTTTCCTCTGGACTGTGTTGCAGGTGGAAGACTTCACTTTCCCCAGGGCCTATACTGTGTACCAGTTCCTTTCTTCTTTCCTGACTCTCTTCTCTTCTCTATTCTTCCAGGCCAAGACAACTTTGTCTTATATCTAAAGTTTTGTACAGAAAGCTGTTATCCTTGTCATAATGTAAATATGATATTCGTGTTCTAGTTATTTTTATCTTCCTGAGATCTAGGCTTCTGGATTTTAAAACTCTCAAGAATTGACATTTTTATTTTATCTTCTTTCTGATGTGTCAACACTTTCATGAGTGAACAAAACAAAGAACACTCTAGAGACTGCCCAAATGGAAAAATATAAATTACATTGGCTAATATATAAATATATTATTCTGCTATAGATATGTTATGCACACATATGTTAGCATGTCTAGATGTCCTCTACAAATTCTACTAAAATATAACATGACTTAAATATTTTGTTATTAATGAGTTATTAAAGCTCTGTTTATAAATATCTTGCCTAGAAAGGAGACAATGGCAAGATATAGGCTGATTTTGTTTACAAATAGCAGTCATTTGGTAATAAGCTCAGTATATCCCATTTCACTTTTGTGGTACTAATGAAGATAAAATATTTTATTTTATTTTTTAAAGTTTTATTTTATTTTATTTTATTTTTTTATTTTTTATTGAACATAAATGGTTTATACTTAAACTATACTTGATGCCCTTTCCCCCTTCCTGTCCTTGTTTTTCCTTCCCCCCTCCCAGCAAGGATTGTCCCGGGTAACCATGCCATATTCATTATTCATAATGTGGACCCTCGTTAATCAAGTTCAGCCTTCCTCCTCCTCTATCTTTCCATTCTAGCTTTGCTGGTATTTCCCCTCCATTATCTGGAGTACCACTGGTATCCTCTAGGTTCCCTAGTTTGGGCATATTAGCGGAAACATATGTACCTTCTCCTTCTGTGCTTGGCTGGTCTCACTTAACATGATGCTCTCCAGTACTTTTCATCTTCTTGCAAATGGTATGATTTTGTTCTTCTTTATGGCTGAGTAGAATTCCATTGTATGTATTTCCCATAATTTTGCAACCCATTCATCTGTTGATGGGGACCTGGGTTGGTTCCATATTTTGGCTATTACGAATTGTGCTGCTATGAACATAGGGATGCATATGTTGCTATAGGTCTCTGAATTCAACCCTTTTGGAAAAATACCCAGGAGTAGTAGAGCTGGATCGTATGGTGGATCTATTCCTAGTTTTCTTAGGAATCTCCACACAGATCTCCATAGTGGCTGAACTAGTTTGCACTCCCACCAACAGTGTAAAAGAGTTCCTTTTTCCCTACATCCTCACCAGCATTTGGTGTTATTTGATTTCTTTATGTTTGCCACTCTGACTACGGTTAGATGGAATCTCAGTGTAGTTTTGATTTGCATCTCCCTGATGCCCAATGATGTAGAACATCTTTTCATGTATCTATTGGCCCTTTGTATCTTTTCATTTTTGAAGTGTCTATTTAGTTCATTTGCCCATTTCTTGATTGGGTTGTTGGTTTTCTAGTGTAGAGTTTTTTGAGCTCTTTGTATATTCTGGATAATAGTCCCCTATCAGAGTGGTGGCTGGTAAAAATCTTTTCCCATTCTGTAGGCTTACTCTTTAAGTTATTGATGGTTTCCTTTGATGAAAAGAAACTTAATTTTGATGCTGTCCCACTTGTTAATTCTTGCTTTAATTTCCTGAGCTTTGGAGGTTTTGTTGAGAAAGTTACTGCCTATGCCAATATGTTGTAGTGTTGATCCTATGCTTTCCTCTACTAACTTCACAGTCTTAGGTCTAATTTCTAAGTCTTTGATCCATCTTTACTTAATTCCTGTACATGGTGAGATATAGGGGTTTAGATGCATCTTTTTACAAATGGATAGCCAGTTCTACCAGCACCATTTGTTGAAAAGGCTGTCTTTTCTCCAGCGTATGAGTTTGGCCCCTTTGTCAAAGATTAATTGACTAAAGATGTGTGGGTTTGTTTTTGTATCTTCTATTCTAATCCACTGGTCAGTATATCTGTTATTGTGCCAGTACCTCTGGGAAGGTGCTGGCTGGTGCTGGGCCAGAGCTGGGCTGGAGCTGGGCCTGGGCTGGGCTGGGGCTGGAGATGGTAGCAGCCCAGAGGGTTCTGGAAGGAGTAGAGCCCAAGCCTCAGGGCCCCAGGGCGGCTTACCTGCGGCTGTTGATCAGGCACAGAGGTGACTCCTGGGTCTCCATGATTCCTGGGTCTCTGAAAGAGCTTTTGGATTTTGTTGCCACATTGGTGCATGTCAGGTCCCGGGGCTATGGTTTGGGCTGGTGCTCTGCTGGAGCCTGGGGCTGCTGCCTCTGAGTAGTTGCTGTCTGGTGCTGGGCCAGGACTGGGCTGGGGCAATATATTCATGTTTCTAGATTCTCTCCCTGTAGTAAGTTGTAGAAACTATAAACATGCACATGAGCTTCATAGATAATCTCTACTTCATGCATCTTACTGCCGTTACCTACTAGAGGTCACAGTCAATCCACTGAACCCCTAAAACTAGCTCACCCAATTGCAATTTTATGTACTTTCCTCCTGTTTTCAGTTTCTTTTTGAATTGTTGTTTGCCACAATTGCCTAATTATGACACAGTTGACTAATTTTACTGCCTAGAAGTAAAAATTTCCCTCATGATCTGAAGAACATTCCTTTCCTCCAGCTACTGCTATGGTGGATAAAGCATGGTATAAGTACCAGAGCAGGCCAGTAATCTACATTAATTATGGAATTTTAATTATAAGATAAATTATATTTTTTCTCTGTCTGTGGTATTTTAGTGACTAGCTTCTAACATTTACACATATCGAGTTATTTACCCTTGTAACATTTCCAGTGCAAATAAAATGGGCCCAAAAAATTGGTATCAATGAATGCTTTAATCAGAACCAGCCCTTCTTCATTTGAATCATGACAAATATGCACTCTTCTCCTGTATATCTTAAGACTTAATACATTTTCCTTTTGAAAGACTCATCATTTTCTAGAATGATTAATATTTTTATCAAGTATAATACAAACAAAGCAGTAGCCATATAATCACATTGTGGTTTGTCTTACTGAAAAAGACTGAGTCATTGAACCAATAGGAATTACTCCTAATTTCTAATGATTATGTTTTAAGAGTAAATGTATCAATGAGAATTAATCCTATCTCTAAAAATAAATAAGACAGGACAATGTTGAGAAAGGGGATTTGCTTCTGCTATCAGGAAAAACATAAACTTGAGTGCTAGCAATATGAGTGCATCACAATGATGTGACTGGGGTTGTAAAATGTTTTGAAAGAAGATTGATCCTATGACATACATATTTGAACATAAGTGGTGTATGGATGCATCACAGTCAAGCTATATCCAGGAGAAGTCTTGGCCATATATATGATTAGAGAAAACCTTATGATGGTGGAGTAATGGTTGGTGATGCTACCTCTTTGTTCAATGTTGTTTGCAATTAATCATCTCTGTTTTTTTAATTGTCTGATGTTAGTTTTTAACAGTGTAACTTGAAGTAGCAGTAATACTATTTTCCTTATCTTTTTTACTTTTTGAATTTCTGGGGATTGAACTCAGGGGCTCATGCATAGTAGATAAATGTTCTACCAACATGCAACACCCCAGCCCCAGTACAAGCACACTTATACTTTTTAATAAAAATATTAGGTTTTACCTTTTATAAACAACATAAAAATGGACTATTTTAAAATATTTTGCAGTTTTATCTTGATGAAGTACATTTTTATTTTGGGTTAAATTAGATACCAGACAACCTTGAGGATCTTAGAAAAAGAAACATAAACATTGCTTTTTCAGAATTTATCATATGCTCATTTATTTTATAGAAGACAATGATGACATTCACCTTGAGGTATTCTAGAGAAAGAAATCAATTTTTTTGTTTTTCAAAGTTCCATATTGTCATGATGAAAGTACATCCCATTATCAAAAGATCTTAGACTTTGTAATTTTGTAAATTTTTAGGAATAATAGAATACTCATGACAGCAAGATGTTGTTTTAACTCACTATATTTGGGACAATCAATTTTCCATCATTATGAGGAAATAATCAACTCTTCCTTTTGGAAGTTCAGCCCATGGTTGCTTAGCCTGGTTGATATTAGAAGGTACAATGGAGTGGTGGAAAGGTGCTTAGCTCATGATGGCCAGCAGCAAGGATAGATGCAAGATACAAGACTCTTATAACAAAGCCCCTCCCTCAAGTCTGAGTGTCTGAGTAAGTCTATAAATGGATTAATTCACTCATGAGATCAATGTCCTTATGATTCAATCTCCTCCCTAATGCCCCACGCATGAACACTTCTGCACTGGGTATCAAGCTATTAACTTAACATGAGCTTTTGAGAGACATTTAAGATCTAAATCATAACTATTTAATTTAAATATATATATATATATATATATATATATATATATATATATATATCTTCATAATTTCTTCATAGTTGATGGCCATTGGTATAACATTATATACCAGTGTTACATAGATAAAATAAAAAATAATAGTTGATATATTCCATTAATTAAATATCATTAGAAGATAATGTTGAGATGTATACTTACATCTTATCTTTTATAAGTTTAGAGTGCATTAATGGTATTTAATCTTAGTTTTATATTTCACATTAACTTTGTTATCATATTATATGTGTATTTATACCATATACTTAGTAACAATGGTATTTCTGCTACTGGTAAAAGTAGAATGATAAAATATTATTATACACTTATATTTTTAGATTTTATTATATCTAATTTAATAAAAATAAAAAATACTTTAATATTTTCATAATAGATTTCAAATACTGTTTTATAAAGCAAAAACATAATTCATTTGTCTGAATTCAAAGCTTCATTTTTTACCAAATGAATGATTACAAAGAAAGGCAAAATGTTCTCATTTGAATGTTTTATCCTCAATGAAAGACAGAATGATCATTTCACAGATTCCACAAATTATATAAAGCACCTTATTAGTATTGCATTGTGATCTTAAATTCTATTACATTATTGGTTAAGCATTGTAGGCACATTCAGTTAAAATAGTAAGAGGGCTGTTAATTATGCAATTGAAATAATAAAATTCTTTAAAAAATAGTTTAAGAATAATGGCAAAAATTTTTGTTATTTCTTCAAGTACATACTTTGTGTTATTAAATCAATGTTTCTCAAAGTTAGTAGTGAGGCATTAACATCAATTAAACTGATGTTAAAAGCAGTCACACATTGCTTATTGATGAGATAGGTCTTGAGAAATGTGTCATTAAATTATTTCACCGTTTGAGGACATCAGAGAGTGTACTTACACAAATCTAGATCTATAGCCTACTCTATACCTATGCTATGTATCCTTAACCATGATATATTTCATATGTTATTGACCAAAAGATTGTTGTACAGTGCATCAATGCATATAAGTAAACTTAAATTCAGTACAGGACAATATTCAGAAATATTAAGGCACATAAGTTCCAACTGTCTATCAAATAACATTACACATTTAGAATATATCATAGTAAAAAGAATACTTTTTACAAAGAAGATTATCTTAGTTTACTCTCCAAATATTAAAACACTTTACTTAATATATTATTATGATGGCATATAAAACTATAACCTTAGATTGAAAAAATACTTCATCTGCTATTAAATAAAAAGAAAAAGAAATTCTAATTTCAACATCTGTATTAGACTTCACAGTTATACTTTTATGAAAAATATGAGGAAAATCTCCAAGAAAGAAAACTTAATGATATGTAGGCTCTTTTTTCTTAACATTTCTTATAACAAAATAAAAAATAAAATTAAAAAATTAATTAAAAGCAAAACAACCTTCCATATTTTACAGCACAAGAAAATTAATTTTAAGGCAGGCAATATGTGCGGTCTTGCATGGTTTTATTCAAAAAGATACCTTCACCCTTTTCAAGATTTCAGCAAACCTTTGCTGACAGGCATTCTTAGTTGTCACTCCCTTCTCTCGCTCACAAACATCTAGACTGTAAAATTTGATTCCAGCCTGTCAACCATTAAGCGGCAATAATTATTTCTCAAAGAATGAAGGCAAAGTGTGACAGTCATTTCATATCAATGGACTTTTCCAAGCTTCATAAAACTTTCAGGTTTCTTTTACTTTCTCTACTTATGCACCAGCCAAGAAGAAAAGAAAACTAGGGGAAATGGGACTGAGCATTTCTTCATCTGCTATTTTTTTTTTTATCAAACTATGTTTTAAAAATGAGACTTGGTAACAAGTAAGACCAAAACACAGCTTATAGTTTTTCAGTCTCATTAAGCATAAAATAAAGCCCTGTCACTTGGCTCACAGTGTAATTATTGGAAAGAAATTCAACAAATTGTAGAAAGCATGCTTTTATTACTGCGATGTGCTCATTGCTTAATTTCTCACATTTGGTTACTTTAAAAGAGAGATGTTCATAGTACAATTGAAATGCTAACATAAGTTTAATTTAAGAAAAATGTTTCAAATTTTGTTAGATTTTTAGAAATAAACTTTTCATTATTAGATTAGTACTTTGCAAAGTAAGTAGTTAGACATTAGAGTCATTTAACCTGAAGTTAAAGAACCATTTAACTTGATGTTAAAAATATACTTTCCTTTACCTTTAACTATGTGTTGAATCATTGGATCTATGCCCTCTTCAGGGAGCTGCAAAGTCTCTAGTCTGACTTCCAAGTCTTTGATCCCCATTCTGAATTAACTATTGTGCAGACTTCTCAAGACCCCAAGGGTACAAGAAATTAAATGGATAATCAATATATGGGATTACATTTAACTGAAGAGCTTCTGTGCAGCAAAGGAAAGTATACACAGCCTCAACAGAGAGCCAACAGAATGGGAGAACATTTTTGCCAACTATTCTTCTAATAGAGGACTAGTATCAAAAATATAAAGAAAATTCAAGAAATTCAGTGCTAAGAAAACAAATAACCCAATCAAAAAAAAATGGGCAAGTAAATTAAAGAGACAATTCATAAAAGAAGAAATTCAAATGGCCAGTAAATGTATAAAAAATGTTCAACATCATTTGCAATCAAAGAGATCCAAATCAAAACTACCCTGATATTTCACCCAACTCCAACTATAATGGCAATCATTAAAAATAAATAACAAAAAATGCTGGTGAGGATGTAGAGAAGTGGAAAATCTAATACATTGTTGGTGGGATTGCAAATTAGTGCAACCACTTTGAAAAACAGTGTGGAGGATCTTCAGAAAAATGGTAATGAACCTACCATATGATCGAGCCATACCACTTCTGAGTATCTACCCATAAGAACAAAAACCAAACTACCAAACGAATGCATGTATATCTATTTTCATAGCCACACAACTCCAAATTTCCAAAGCCTGGAACTAGCCAAGATGTACATCAACAGATGAATGGATTACAAAACTATGGGATATGTCCAGAATAAAATTTTACTTAGCCATAAAGAACAAAATTACATAATTTGTGGATAATGTATGAAACTGGAGAACATTGTGCTAAGTGAGATTAGTCAGTTGCAAAAAGTAAGAAATGAGATGCTCTCCCTATTGTGTGGAAACTAGGGAGAAAAAGGGTTATAGGAGGAACTCTAGATGGAGGAGAAACATAGATGAACAAGTAAGGAAACCTGAGGAGGATGGGAGGGAGAAAGAGGGAAATTTCCTAATGTACATGACTTTCACTCATAAACATATAAAAGTCCATCACTAAGCCAAACATGAGGAGGGAGGGAAGAGGGAAGAGGGTGAGAACCAGGGAGGGGCTAAATGAGTGATGTGTTTATGTATGCCTCTACCATCTTGTACTCCACTAAGGTTTGACTACAATGTACCAATAAAATAAACTTTAAAAATGTATTTCCTTATGTTTTTGTATCATTCACTGGGATGTCAAAGGGAGTTTAGACATTTACAGGTTTTAAAGATATATACTTCTTTGTCTTACTAACAGATGCTACAGTTTGAACTCTACTAGGTACAACTTAGATGTCAACTTTTAATAGCTATAGAAAAAAACAAACTATGCTAGATCAATTCAATTCACAAACATAAAAAGGTCAATCATTAATTTAAACATGTCAATGAGGGAGCAGAGAGGAAATGAGGTGGGAATTGGGTAAGGGCTAATTGAATGATGTGTGCATGTATGTCTCCATCATTTCATACCATTAAGATGTATGGCTACAATGCATCAATAAAAAAATAAAGATAGGTATTACAAAGACTAAAAAAGATAAGTTCTATAAATAGAAACAAGGTGGTTTTTGGTTTTTTTGGGGGGTCACTGTGGATTGAAGACAAGAACATTCTATCTATGCTTTCAACCTCCTCCCCAACATTTTTTATTTTTAGTTTGAAACAGATTATAACTAAGTTTCTGAATATCTTTCTATGTTGCTAAAGTTGGCCTTAAACCATTGATCCTATTGTCTCAGTCTCTCAATACAGGAATAATTATCTTGTACCACCCCAACAAGCTTAATTTTTATTTTAACTATAGTTTTAGAAATTTGTTCAAAAGCATAAATAATAGGTTGCTATGATCTGAAAGTTTGTGTCTCCTCAAAATTTATATGTTGAACTCTTGACCCTCAATGCAATGACATTAGAAGTGGGGGCTTTTGATAGGTTACTAAACCATAGAGTTGTAGATACAGTCTTCCTTTGTGAGTAGTATTGTTGCCTTTTAAAATAAAGCTACAACCAAGTATGGTGATGATATCTGTAATCCTATTACTTGAAAGATGGAGACAAGAGGATCATAGATTTGAGGATATCCTCAAAGCTGTAGTGAAACTCTTAAAACTAGGGAGACCCTTTTTCAAAACAAAATATAAAATTGGGCAAGTGTTTAGCTCAGAGGCAGAATACCCTGGGTTCAATCCCCAGTATTCTCTCTCAAACAATAAATAAATAAAAAGGTTCCAGAGAGCTTATTTGCCTTTTTCAACATGTTTTAACTCACCAAACTAATGTGCAGAGAGAAAGTACTACCTATTTCAGGAATTGGATACTTACCAGACACCAAATCTACAACCTTTTTGATTTGGGACTTGCCAGACTCTACAAATGTAAAACATAAATTTCTATACTTTATAAGATACTCAGTTCATGGCATTTTGTTATTGCAGCAGGAATAAACTAAGACATGGATCCAACCTATGGGAATCTGGATGATTAATCACAATAGCTAAGAGATGAAAGTAACAAAGTTATCCATCAACTGATTAATGGATTAAAATATAATTCATATATACCATGGAATACTACTCACCTGTAGAAAACAATGAAATCTTGTAATCTGGGACAACATAAACAGAACTGAAAATTGTTAACTGAAATGAGTTAGGTACAGAAATACAAATATAACATGATTTGGAAAATAAAAAAGTTAATCTCAAAGTAGTTGAGAGCAGAATATAGGTGGGGAAAAGACAAAAGAACGATTAATGGGTACTAAATTACAGTAAAATAGAAATAAAAAATTCTGGAGTGCTATTGCACAGTAGAATGACTATAGATAATGATTTATGTGTAGTAACATCAGCATAAGAAATTTTGAGTTATTGCACAAAGGGTCATAATAGATAACAATTATATAATATATGTCTCACAAAATCTAGGAGAAATAATTTTGAATGTTTTCACCATGAAGAAATGATAAATGTCTGGTGATATACATATACTTAACCTGAGTAAACATTACACAATATATGTCTGTATTGAAATACCATGTTATTCTATTAGTATGTAAGTTTTTTATGTACCAGTTAAAACAATTTTAATTTAAATAAAATTAATCCAATTTTTTAAAAGTCATCTGGTTGTATTTCTCCCCTAGAAAGACATTTTATTTTAATAACATGATTAAAGGTGGTACATACTTGTAATTCTGATACTTAGGAGGATGAGACAGGAGGGTTGCAGATTTGTAGCCACGATCTTGGCAGTTTAGGCTCTTAATGACTTAGTGAAACCCTATTTCAAAATAAAACACTGCTGGAGTTATAGCTCAAACTTAGAATGATATATATATATATATATATATATATATGATTAATATTGGTATCTGTGTGTGCTAAATCCTACAATTCCACATTCCATATCACTATATAGCAATTAATATTGATTAATACATATAAAATATAGTTATTGATATTTATTTATTTATTTATTTATTTATTTATTTATTTATGTGTTTGTGGTACTGGGGTTGCTGAAAACCCTTCTTCCTCCAGGCCACACTCCTAGACTTATTTTATATTTTTATTTGGAAACAGGATCTCTTAAGCCAGTGAGGCTGGATTTTAATCTGCACGATGCTCCTGTCTCCACCTCCCAAGCCCAGGGATTACACGCATGTGCCACCACGCCTGGCTAGTGATTAATTTTGTTTATCAAATTTGTTAATTAATTGGTGTCTTGTCCTAAATCCTACAATTCCATAATTTTAGTTGAACCTAATAGATCTTTTCTATTTAAACTTTTAGAGTTATTTATCCTTTGTGTGTTTTCATACATTTGAGTAAAGATAGCAAATATAAACATAAGTGAAATTTCTAAGATAGTAATATATATCATCTGTACTGACCAAATTGCTAAGCATTGTACTTAGAGTTTATATGAAAGTCTCAATTATTGTCAGAAGAATTGGTAACTTCATTTTATAATTGTACCTTTAAAGGTCCAATCTTTGTAATGTCCAAATATTCTTAGATAGCTAAAGAAGTAGATATTTATGACTTACATTGCATTTGTGCTTGTGCTTAAATACTATGTGCTACAGGTTTTTATGATGAAGCAAGGAAGAAACTTACCCAAAACAAAAAACAAAAAGACAAAGTAGATCAGTTATGATCTCTGTTTCTTTCTGCTCCATTTGACAATTCCTGTGTTCTTTTATTCATTCTTCATTCTTCATTTATTTATGCATTCAATTATTGTTCTATTATTAGGGTGTACAGTAGTAAAGAAAATTTTAAAAGAATCTGTATTTTCAGAGTCTATATCCCAGAGGAAAATATAGCAAATAAGAAAGGGAGGGGTTGAGACATGCAGACCCATGAGGGGAAAACACTGCAGGTAATGGGAAAGGTAAATGTGAAGACCACCAGAGTAGACAGTTCCAAGAGACAGCAGGGAAACTACTGACTAGAGCAGAGATGTGAGTGGCAGAATTGGAGTTGAATGAGAAAACAGATCAAGGCATATGGTTCTCTGAAGGCCATGGTACAGACTTAGGGTTTTCTTCTGTGTGAGATAAGAGGCCACCTGTGTGTTGTGAACAGAAGGGTAGAATACAATCGTATTATGCTTTAGGAAGACCATTGTAGATCCTAAGGAGAAGAGTTTATGTTTAGTAATATTAGGAGCAGGAACACGTAATTAAATTTAACAAGGTGAGGCAAACTGATGTTTTGACTAGTGCGGAAAGACCAGATAGTGAAAAGTACAGAAATACTTGATGTATTTTGAATATCCATCTGAAAGAAATAGATTTAGAATGAAAGAGGAAACAATTATACGAGAAAAACAAAACAAGTAACACCTACAGAGATATTGGTCACTTTGCTAAGATGGTAAGGAGATTTTTGTTATTGTTTTTGTTGTTTTGGAGGAAGAAGTCTTAACAATTATATTTTAGACCTGTTAAGTTTATGGTTTTCATCACCTAGAATAATTTTCAAACATCCATAAGCAAAGTCTAGTCTACAAATTGTCTTTATAGTGTCTACAAGATAAGAATGATATTTACTCTTTAAATGTTTGAAAAAAAAATAAACCAAATAAAAAAATAAAAAGGGCTAGGGTGTAGCTCAGAGGCAGAATACCCAATGGTTTAAATCTCAGTATGCCCTCTGTATTCCCCCTCCCAAAAAATAAAGAGAGAGGAGAAAGAAAATGGCTACTGTGGGATGCAGCATATCTCAATAACTGTAACCACACAAAAAAAAATCAACTACCAAGAAGGCAATTCCTTGACAATAAAAACAAAGCAACGAAGATACTTACAGATGAAAATGAAAAAAAGGGAACAACAGCGGAAGATATCCAAAACAGATCATGAGATCCACAACAAAGAGCCTGAGCACATGACTGACCTGGTGTAGTGGCTGGCACCATCATGGGCCACTAGCCCAAGCCATGACTGCTGGCTCCATAGCCTCAAGAAATTCCAGCATGTAAACCAAGGACTTGAAGTGTGGAAAGTGATGGCAGAGTTGTAACATCTTAAGCGACCAGCACCACACTTCAGGGATGTTGATAAATTAAATGAAAATAGAGCACAATATGCCAAAATCGATGTGACACCTTGAAGTCAGTGTTGAGGAAAGTTTATAGCATTCAGTGCCCACATAAGAAAAAAAAAATTGTCAAATAAACTAATGACATATCTCAAGGACCTAAGAAAACAGCAACAGTCTAGTCCCAAGGTCCCAGAAGGCAGAAAATAATTAAAATCAGAGCAGAAATAAATTAAATAAAGAATAAAAATAATACAAAGGATCAACAAAAAAAAAAATCTGGTTCTTTGAAAAGATTAATAAGATTGACAAACCCCTGGCCAACCTAACCAAAAGAAAGAGAGAATCAACTCAAATTATTAAAATCAGAAATGATAAAGAAGATATTACCACAAACTGTGGTGAAATTTAAAAAATTATTAGAAACTATTTAAAAAATTTATACTCTAATAGACTGGAAAACATGGAAGAAATCAATAGATTTCTAAGCACATATAACCTACCTAAGTTAAACCAAGAGGATATAGCAAGCCTGAACCAACTAATAGCAAGCAAAGAAATAGAAACAGCAATAAAATTTTGACATCAAAGAAAAGCCTAGGCCGAGATGGGTTTCCAGCTGAATTCTACAACAATTTTAGAGAAAAACTAATCCTAATAATCCAAAACTTGTTCTGGGAAATTTAAAAAGATGGAATTCTCCTAAATTTCTTCTACAAGACCAGTATCACATTAAAACCAAAATCAAATAAAGATAACTCAAGAAAAGTAAATTATAGACCCATATCTTTGATGAGCATAGATTAAAAAATTCTAAAAAAAATACTAGCTATATGAATTCAAAACTATATCAAGAGAATTGTAAACCATGACCAAGTTGGTTTTATCCCAGAAAAGCATGGCTCGTTCAACATATGCAAATCAATACATGTTATTCCACACATAAATAAAACTGATGACAAACCCATATAATCATATCAATATATGCTGAAAAAGCATTTTAAAAAATCTCAAACCCACTTAAGTTAAAAACACTGGAGAAAATTAAAATAGAAGAAACATATTTTAACATCATTAAGGAAATATACAATATCAAAAGCCAACATCATACTGAATGAAGAAAAACTGCAAGACTTTCCCCTATAATCAGGAACAAAAAAAAAGGGTGCTCACTATCACTACTCCTTTTCAAAATAGTCCTCAAGATTCTGGTAATAGAAATAAAAGAAGAGAAGGATGGCAAATGAATTCAAGTAGGAAAAAAGAAATTAAAATTACCCCTATTTGTAGATGACATGATTATATATCTAGAAGACCCAAAAAACTCATCCAAAAGACTAATGGAGCTGAATAGCCAATTCAGCAAAGCAGTGGGATGCAAAATGAACCTAAAGAAATCAGTTGCTTTTCTATATGTCAATAATGAGTCCATGAAGAAATAAAAACAGTTCCACTTACTATAACCTCAAAACCAATAAAATACCTAGGAATAAAGCTAACCAAAGACATAAAAGGACTCTACAATGAAAACTATAAAACGTTAAAGAGAGAAGTTGAAAAAGACCTTGGAAGATGGAAAGATCTCCCTTGCTCATGGATAGGCAGAATAAATATTATCAAAATGACCATTCTGCCAAAAGTGATCTACAGATTCAATGCAGTTCCTATGAAAATAACAATGACATTCTTTATAGACCTATAAAAATCAGTCATGGATTTCATATGGAGAATCAAAAGACCTAGAATACTACAGCAATTCTCAGCAATAAGAACCATGCAGGAGGCATTACAATCCCTGACTTCAAATTATGTTAAAACAGCATGGTAATGGTACAAAAACAGGCACACAGACCAATGTAACAGAACAGAAGATACAGAAACAAATCCACATACTTATAGTCAATTGATATTTGACAAAGGGACCAAATTCCTACACTGGAGAAAAGATAGCCTTTTCAACAAATGGTGCTGGGAGAACTGGCTATCCATTTGTAGAAAGATTGAAGAAAATCCTTACTTCTCAACTTGCAGTGGATCAAAGACCTGTAAATCAGACCAGACTGTGAAGCTATTATAAGAGGGCATAGGTTCAGCACTCCAACATATAGGCACAGGTAGTAACTTCCTCAACAAAAACTCCAAAGCACAGAAAAGTAAAACAAGCTAGTGGGATGACATCAAACTACAAAGTTTCTGCTCATCAAAGGAAACCATTAAGAATCTAAAGAAAAATCCTACAGAATGGAAGATCTTTATCAGCTACCACTCTGGTAGAGGGCTAGTATTCAGAATATAGATAGAGATGAAAAGACTACACTAGCAAAACAACCTAATTTAGATGTGGGCAACTGAATTGAATAGACACTTCACAAGAGAAGAAATACAAATGGCCAATAGATACATGTTCAATATCATTAGCCATCAGGGAGATGCAAATCAAAACTACATTGAGATTCCTTCTAACCCTAATCAGAGTGGCAAACATAAAGAAGTCAAATGAATTCTGGCAAGGATGTGGGGAAATAGCAACACTTTTACACTGTTGGTGGGAGTGCAAACTGGTTCAGCCACTATGAACATCAGTGTGGAGATTCCTTAGAAAACTGGGAATTGATTCCCATATGATCCGGCTATACCACTTCTGGGTATCTTTCCAAAGGGTTGAAATCAGAGAACTATGTTAACATATGCATACCCATGTTCATAGCAGCACAATTCACAATTCCCAAAATATGGAACCAACCTAGGTCTTCATAAATAGATGAATAGATTGCAAAATTATGGGAAATACACACAATGGAATTCTATTCAGCTATAAAGAAGAATAAAATCATGCCATTCACAAGAGGACAGAAAAGAAGATAGAAAGACCTGGAGAACATTTTGTTAAGTGAAATTAGCTAAGCACAGAAAGAGAAGGGACATATGTTTTCTCTAATGTGCCCAAGCTAGAGAGCATTAGGAATACCAGAGGGACTCCAGATATAGGAGGGAAAACCTCAGCAAAGCCAGAACAGAGGGATATGAGAGGAAGAAGGCTGAGGTTAATTAATAGAAAAGCTACATTCAGATATGTGAATAAATGTGAATATAACATAGTTAACATGCTCTGCATCAGGAGGGAGGGAAAAGAGAAAGCAGTGGGGGGTTGAGTGAAGGGAACCAAGTACTATGTGAATATATGCCATTGTCAACATGGTCCACATTATGACATGAGACAATAATGCACCAATAAAAAAAAAAGAAAGAATGAAAGAAAAATAAGCATTCTGTGACATGTAAAGTTTACACAGAATTAAAATTTCCATTTTAGTAATGTTTGGTGTGAGCAGTCAGACTCATTTATTTATAGTTTTCTGTGGTTGACTTTGTCATACAAGAGCAACGTAGCGTAGTTGTAATAGTGAAATATAAAAGTTTTCACAAAACTGAAAACTTTTCTGACCTTTGACAGAAAACCTTATCTTGATGATCTTGTACAATAGTATGAGTGGGTATTTTGAAGCGGTTGAGCAGCACTTTTTGCACCATCTCCACTCCAGAAATGGCCCAATATCTTTCATTTCTACGAAGATCTTAGTTCTCAGAAAATGTACATATTTTGTGTTCTCATGTGTATATCAGTGGCTTAACCAAAGATAGATGACTTGTGGCAAAAATAAAAGTCTGTCAGCCCAGGGAAGATGATGTTGATTCATGGAGTTCTTCAGAATTTGCCAAATTGTGCCCCATGGGGTCTGGCTTATTTCATCGAATGAAGAACTGTCCTGTTTACAAATGACCATTGTCTTACACATACTTGCATATGTGTTGTACTGGCTGTTGTGGAGGTTAAGTTGATCATGAGAAGTGGATTAGTGGAATGCTTTTCTACCATCTTGAGAACTGCTAAGCACAAAAGAAAAATTTAATATTTTATTTTTATTTAGTTTGTAGGCTCATCTCCTTGTATCTTGTAGCTAGAATGAAGGAATTGAGCTCATCTTCTTTTAGAGTGTAGTTAATATTTGCACCATGTATATCTAAAATAACCTTCCCTTGTCCCAAACTAAATAAGATTGATAATTTGGAAGATAGAAAAAATGGTTTTCATTTTGTGAGAGCTGAGCTCAAGTTGTTTTGTGTTCATGAAGGAATGTTATTATTCAAGGACACTGATACATACTGCAAATGCCTTCTATCCTCTGAATTTATTTTTATATTATTTTGTGGTATTCATCAATTCTCTACATATCAAGTATACATGTACATGCAAAACTTTAAAATATATTCAAAATGTAAAAAGATATTTCTATAAAACCTTTTATATCTGGCAGAGCTTTTTCCTTGTTCCATAAAAAGATGTATGGGAGGAGAAACGATCAAAGTCCCAGCAGGAAGTTAATACCTGCTGAGCCCCTCTGACAGTGGCAGGACTCCTCTAAAGCCCTCCTAAGTGTGTGAGATTCAGTCTTCATAAAAATGAGTCAGGGCTTGCTCAGTGACAGGTACAATCTTCCATTTCTTAAGTTATTTTTAACTTTACAACATAATTTCTGTGAATTTTATTCTATTGAACTTGTCTCATACTACGTAATCATGTAAGATGCTTTTGAAAGAATATAGTGCATTATTTGCCTTTGGAATATTTGATGGCATACAGAATGAGAATGAAAATATATGAACACACATCACTATTTTTTATTCCTCTTTTATTTTGACAGTATTATGGGAGATTGGATATTATTAAATATATCTATATGCATGTCAATGGTCATAAGCTGTGAGATACAGGGGAAAGACCTCTAAATCCCAGTGTTTTAGAGTATAAGCAAATTTTACCATTATGATTTATGTATAGTATGGTTGACATAGTTATTAAGATCATTCGTATCAGAGACCTCAACATTACTCTTATTTATTAAACACCATATGAACATGGAAATTTCCCAATTATCATACAAATCAATATTTTCATCTTTCCTTCCTTATTTCAGTGATTTTTCTAGTTTAATTTTTATAAAAGCAAAGCGTTACTAACATTTTGTAGTTGATAAGCTCACCAGTAGAATCTGGTAATTAGGTTGACTTATGTCAGAGAAGTCAGGAGTCCCACTGACTAAATAGAATGCCACATAAAAATTCAGTAAATTTTAGAACCTGTCTGCACAGGTGATTGGATTGTTAATTTTATGGGTCAGTTGCTGGAGCAGGGATAGCATTTAAATGGTCTGTTTCCTGAGAAAAATGGTTATTAGAGTGGGGAGGGGGAACCACCAAATCAATTCTAATAAGATCAGATTATGACCTGTTACATAAAGCTTCATTTTCTGTATTATCATAATATTTCAGAAACTAACTTTTGTTCAATTATTTACATGACCTTCAATGAAATTTTCAAATTGAAGCATGGATTTTCATTTAACATTAGTTTTCAAATTTCTCTGGGTTTATTACTTTGTGAGAAGATTTTTACAAGGCAGGATGGAACAGGGTATTATCTTTTATAATAAGATTGTTCAAATAGTTGGAGCAGGGCTCCCTGCTAGATAAGTGCTCTCCTTTCCATTTACTTAGGTTTAGTTAGTACTTCTCCTGGCCAGTATTTATTTGCACCTTTTAATTTATACTGCTGTCCAGAAGCATACTCAGTAAAATACTATGTTCTGACCACAATTGCAATTTAGACATAACAAGATTTGTAGGGGGAAAAGGGGCCCATTGTGGCCAAGAAGTAATAAAGCCGCAAATACAGGAGCTGACTGCAGTAAAGAGAAGAATTTCAATGCAATAAACTAGATTGAACAATAAGATACTCATATTAAGACAACAGTGTTTTTTATTTTGGAGTAATGGGTCCTGTATAACCCACTCAGTACAGTACTCTAGGAAATATAAATTAGCTTGATTAAGGTATAAGGTGAATGTGAATTCTGTGAAAATTTTGAGGTAATATCAGAACACAGCCTTTAAACTATTATGCTTTGGAGCCCAGGCAATCTACTGGGTCTTTCTGCCTAACTCGAAAACATGGAGAATTTTCTCCTTCTCGGTTGGCTGAGTTGTTTCATTATTCTGCACAATGTAAACCTCAGTGGTTGGGCAAGCGTCAGAATTGAGCCTCAGGAAGATCAGGGGTTTTAGCGAATACTAGAACAAAGATAACAGCAACTGAAGCCAGGCATGGTGGTGCATGCCTGTAATTTCAGCACTTGGGAGGCTGAGAGAGAAAGAGAGCAGATTTGAAGCCAGCCTCAGCAACTTAGTAGGATGCCCAGCATCCTAGCAAGACCCTGTTTCAAAATAAAAAATAAAATAGGGCTAGAGGTATATCTTAGAGGCAAGAGGTAGAATAACTCTGGGTTCAATCTCCCGTAAAATTAATAATAATAATAATAATAATAATAATAATAATATAATAAATACAAAAACAGGAAATTGGTGAAAATAGGTAAGCCACTTCCTGAAATCAACAGGAATATTTGGAAATGAAGCAAACTTTGTATCTCATTTGAGCCAATGGGAGATAAAGGTATAATAATTCAGGTATTTATTGTGTTGCAATCTTTTATCTAAATATTGGGGAACTTGTATAGTTTTATTGGGTGGCAAACTGAAAAAAGGCAAGTATCTTTGATTAATTCCCTAAGTCTTAGGCATATATTATTTGGCATAAATTTTGTAGTTCATGCATATAAAGCAAAATCTTTTTAAACTGATCCATCTATAAAATTTTTTTAATATTTTAAATTTAGTACAATTTATCATTTAGAATATTAGAAAATTTTCCTTTTTATTTTTTTTTCTGTGCTCAGCCAGAGTTATTTTTTTAAAATTTTTTATTGGTGCACTGTATTCATACATCATAGTGGGATTCAAAAAAACTTTTGTAGACATACATGCACACATCGTCCAGTCAGCCCCCACCCGATCCCCACCCCATTCCCTCCCCATCCCTTCTTCCCATGCTTGGATTAGTGGTTGACATCTAGTATTATAGCAATTTATCCAAAATTAAAAATGATAATCTCACATAACAGTTTCATTTGTCTGATACCAAGCTTTTGATAACTTAAAGATAACATTTAAATATTTCTTTTTGCGTTCTTTCTTAACAGAGAATATTTTTTCTGTTTTTTTTAGGTGAAAGTATCATATGTTTATATATTTATTTTTCAGAAAAAAAATCTATCCTAATATGGTAAATGGACTCTAGATACCCAAAAGGATCTCAAAAAAGAACAAGGCTAGAAGATATATATTTTCTGATTTCAAACCATATAAAGCTACAATAATTGAAACAGTGTAGTACTGTTCTAAAGGCAGATATATAAACCATTGGAGTTAAATAAAAGCCTAGAGATACATTCTTCCAAATATTGTCAAGTTATTTTTGACAAGGTTTCCACGAACATTTGGTGGATGAAATACTAATCTTTTAACTAAATGTTGTTGAAAAATAATAATTACATGAAAAAGAATAAAATTGGACCCTTACCTAATCCCATATACAAATATTAACTCAAAATAGATACATAAATATAAGTCTTAAGACTATAAACTTTTAGAAGAAAATCTGGGTCATAAAACCTCACAACATTGAAATTGGCAGTGATTTCTTGGATATGATTTCAATGGCACAGGCAACAGAAGGGTATACAAACTCCCTAAAAAATAAAGAAAATATTGTATATCCAAAGACAATGTAAACAAAGTTAAAAGTTACTGATAGAATGGGATAAAATATTTCCAAATGCTATATCTGAAGGTATATCAATATTCCAACTAGAAATCCTAAAAATTAACAACAATAAAAGCAAACCATACAATTTAGAGATAGGTAAAAGACTAACATAAATAATGAATCTCCACAGATAACTAATCTTAGTTGTCTGTTGGATTGGTAGCAAGGTTTAAACAGAAACATTCTTATGGAAATATGGAGGGATTTGCTTTATCCATACTAGATAATTTCAAATATTCTCTAAGAATCATTCATAATGTCTATTTTAAAAAGCTAAAAAATACATCAGATAAATTATTACCTACCTGAAAATGTAAATGAAAAATGGGAAGGGATTGTGGAAAACTATTTACATATCTTAAAAATATAAAATGTTTGGTGATATATAATACATAGTCCTACAGTAAATTTATCTGTGAAAATTATTGGTTAACTTCCTTATGCTCAATATTTTTTCTAACCTTCATTATAATATCATTTTTTCTGAAACTTCCGAGTTACTCCAAAAGTTCTATGGTAATTAATGTCAATTCTGCTTTAACAAGAACAGAGATAGTCATTTTTTTTATCTGAAAAAAGACAGATTACAATTATAAAGAGCAGTTTCTGACTTCTATTTTATTATTTACATAACAAAATTTAATCAATATTCATATTCAGTTCTCTCTATAGTGGGGGCAATAAATACATTTTTTCTGAAATGTACTTAAAAGTATCTAGTTGATAATAAATTCTATATATAAAATTAAAGGTTGCATTGTACCAAAATGAGAACAATAAAATTATGCAACATATTATTGAAAAAAATCTCAGACAGGACTCAACAAATACATATAAAATTTTCAGAATAACATCAGAGCAAAAGATAAAAAAAAACAATCAACTTTGTGAAAAATATAATGTAAAATGCATTTACTTTAAACACAAATAAAAGAAAGAGCAAAGAAAGTATATCTCCTCTTTATTAGGCAGAGAAGAAAAATCAAGTTGATGGTAATTAATTTGGTGCATTAAAACAAAATGTACCAGCAAAATATTTAGGATTCTACCAGTAAGACATTTAAGTCATTAAAAACAAGTGAGAAAATCTTTAAGTGGATGGACTAGGAGATTTGAGATTTCTGATGGGATTTCATCATTATCTTTCAGCCTTGAAAATTAAATCTTCGAAGAACACCTAGTATCAGGGCTGCAATTCAGTTAACCATGCTCCAGTGGTTTATGCAGATGTCAATTACTCCTGGGGAAGTAAAATGAGGTTTAGTATCATCCTCACATTTGATCTGTGATAGATATGCTTAGAGAATTAGAAATACTTCTGACTTAGCAACCTCAGTGAGTTGTAACAACAAAATAATGAGATCTGATGACTCAAATCGACCAACCTTTCTGGTATTTGCATTTCACTCTGGTTATAGACATGTGTTTTAATTATCCTGTGTTTCACTTCCTGTGCAAAACATTTCATATTACTAGTAAATTGTCTGCTTTAATGAAGTGTCATCATTGAATTCGAATACGCTATTGTGGTTTATTCTGTAAAAGAGATAGCTTTCCTAGCCTTTGGTAATGCTGCAATAGTCATTATAAGAAACATCTCTTATGGGAGTATTTACCATATGTTTGGTGTACCTGATAGAAATCTGGCAATTGCTACCATATTTAAGCTTTAGAAGAAATAGGATACTTTCACAAGATATGACCAGTAAAGCATGAACTTTTATTTTGTTCCAAAAGATGTGTAGCTACAAAGCCTATGCTTTTGAGCTGTCTACCCTCTTGTCTCATATATATATATATATATATATATATATATATATATATATATCTATATATATATATATATATATATATATATATCTCCACACAGGTGACCTGAAATCACATATCACATGGTTAGGACACAAAAAGCAGTTGATTCTTTTATGTGTTTGCATATTTTATGTTTTATTCCTTATATATTAAAAAGAAAAAAATTTCGACACAGAAAACTTTATATTCTGTACATTGCCTACAGCATTCTGATAATAAATGTCTTACTTTTGCTTTTTGTTTCAGTTGTTCTCTTTTTGGAGCCAGTTTTAGAGAAGGAAATTTTTTAAATAATATTTACTCTATTCCACCTAGCTGTAGTCCAGTTTTATGAACACCTTGCAGCTCAATAAATACTGTCTTGTTGATGTCTTGGTGTCTGGGCCCTAAATCTTTAGAGAGACTGCCAAGCCTGTGTAACTCCAGGACTCAACACATAATAAATACCAGCTCCTGACATCTCTGCTTCTTACATGTCCTGAGTCTTAGAGACATTTTTGGTAATCCTGCCTTGTACTTTAATTCACAGTATGTTTCTTTCTTCTCAGCCCTGAGCCACTTGTTCTATTTCTTGTTTATGGCACTTGCATTCACTCTCAGATCTACTCTTGGATGGCAAGGAACTTTAACATCTCCAATTCCATAGGAAATTAGAAAAAAGATGAAAATAAAAATTCAAGCAAACAAATTACATGAAGATCTGAGATTTCACTATTAGCTTCCAGCCTCAAAAAGTGAGCCTTAGAAAATCACCTAATACCTGACTGCAATTCAGTTAATGATGTTTCACTCATTGGTGCTTACCCTTAGCGTTTACCCACCTCTATTAATTTGTCAAGAGGATTTCTTTGTATTTCCTGCCACCATTTACTACTCTGGTCACATTCAGGTCACTCCAGATACCCAGAACTGCCTTTTGCTAATTAGGACTTTTTGGTTTCTTGTTATTTCATGATCCTGGATGCTCTTATTATTTTATGTCTCTTCATCAAGTTGTTCTTCATTGACTTCTCTCTTGTCTTAGCAACATCATTACTTTATATCTCATGATTTGATCATCGAGATACTGTGTGTATGACTTATTAACATATATAGTTTAGGGAATTAAAATGAAACTAATAAAATATGATTGATGTTTCTTTTTGTGAAAATTATAATTAGCAGATTTTTAAAAATTTTTTTATTGGTGCACTGTATTCATACATCATAGTAGGATACAAAAAACTTTTGTAGACATACATGCACACATCGCCCAGTCAGCCCCCACCCGATCCCCACCCCATTCCCTCCCCATCCCTTCTTCCCATGCTTGGATTAGTGGTTGACATCTAGTATTATAGCAATTTATCCAAAATTAAAAATGATAATCTCACATAACAGTTTCATTTGTCTGATACCAAGCTTTTGATAACTTAAAGATAACATTTAAATATTTCTTTTGCTTTCTTTCTTAACGAGAATAATTTTTTCTTTTTTTTAGGTGAAAGTATCATATATTTATATATTTATTTTTCAGAAAAAAATCTATCCTAATATGGTAAATGGACTCTAGATACCCAAAAGGATCTCAAAAAAGAACAAAGCTAGAAGATATATATTTTCTGATTTCAAACCATATAAAGCTACAATAATTGAAACAGTGTAGTACTGTTCTAAAGGCAGATATATAAACCATTGGAGTTAAATAAAAGCCTAGAGATACATTCTTCCAAATATTGTCAAGTTATTTTTGACAAGGTTTCCACGAACATTTGGTGGATGAAATACTAATCTTTTAACTAAATGTTGTTGAAAAATAATAATTACATGAAAAAGAATAAAATTGGACCCTTACCTAATCCCATATACAAATATTAACTCAAAATAGATAAAATACCTAAATATAAATCTTAAGACTATAATCTTTTAGGAGAAAATCTGGGTCATAAAACCTCACAACATTGAAATTGGCAGTGATTTCTTGGATATGATTTCAATGGCACAGGCAACAGAAGGGTATACAAACTCCCTAAAAATAAAGAAAATATTGTATATTCAAAGACAATGTAAACAGAGTTAAAAGTTACTGATAGAATTGGATAAAATATTTCCAAATGCTATATCTGAAGGTATATCAATATTCCAACTAGAAGTCCTAAAAATTAACAACAATAAAAGCAAACAATTTAGAGATAGGTAAAAGACTAACATAAATAATGAATCTCCACAGATAACCAATCTTAGTTGTCTGTTGGATGGAAAATCTTGTTTCTCTGGTTCTGGTGTGGGTTACCTATTTCTTCTTTGTAGTTAATCTCTTTGAGTATTTTCTCTAGTGCTGGTTTTGAAGACATAAATTCCTTCAGTTTCTGTTTGTTATGGAAACTTCTTATTTCTTCATCTAATTTGATAGAAAGTTTTGCTGGGTAGGAAATTTTTGGCTGGAAGTTGTTTTCTTTCAGAGTTTGGAATATGTTACTCCAAGCTCTTCTGGCTCTCATGACTTGGTTTGGGAAGTCTGGAGTGATTCTAATTGGTTTGTCTCTGAATGTCACTTGGCCCTTTGTTTTTGTTGCCTTTAAGATTCTCTGCTTGCCTTCCACATTGGTCATTTTGACAATTATGTGGCGTGGGGATCCTCTTCTCCGATCCTGTCGAAAGGGGGTTCTATAAGTTTCCTGGACTTGTGTATCAACCTCTTGCTCTACGTTTGGAAAATTTTCTGCTACTACTTCCTTGAAAAGATTGTTGATCCCTTTGGTTTCACCTTCTTTTCTCTCCTCTATTCCAATTATTTTTAGGTTAGTTCTCTTAAAATGGGCCCATATTTCTTCAATGTCATATTCCTGCTGTCGGATATTTTTTTCTAGATCAGAAACTATGCATTCATTTTTGGATTGATCATCTTCTAAGAGCGAGATTCTATTGTCCATGTGATCTCATTGGTTGTTTGTACTTTGAATTGAGGCCTTTACTTCATTAATTGCATCCTTTATCTCTTTTTGGCTCTCTCTGAATTATTTTCGAAACACCTCTATTATTTCTACAGTTATTTTCCTGATTTGATCTTCTAGAAATCTCTGAATTTCTGTTTTATCGGGTTTTGATGTTGTGGGGTTGTGGGCATTCATTGCTCCATTGTTATTCCTCTTTCCCATGATTTCAGAAGTTTGTGCCTTCTCTGGGTTCTTCTCTTGGGTCACTATGACTTCACTTAAGGTGCTCTGGATCTCGAGTCTGTGGTATCTCAGTCCCCACTACTCCTTTACTGGGTTGTATCACAGAGTGTCAGACCCAGGGAGTCGATCGAGGCTGCTTTAGACTATGGGGGGGTGCCAGGTTGGGCGTTCTCCTATGGTGAGATATCTCTGCCACCGCCACTCCCCCACTGGGTCAAGTCCCTGGGAATGCAGTACTGGGATTTCTCCTCTGGGGACTGTAATTTGATTCACTATTGTTGAGTACACAGATGGAGCTGTAGTGGACTCAGTGAATTCACTGCTGCTGCCGCCGGTGGCAATATGGTGCCGCTGCCACACCCTCGGCCGTGAGGCTGGCATATTTCTTCTCTGGTTTTGAGCTCCTCTCTGAGTCCCTGCAGTGTGTGCTGAGCTCAGCCACTGGGAGCTTTAAATGCTCCCCGCGCCAAGGAATCTGCCGAATCCCACTCAGCTGTTCCACAGCAGCTCACCTCGGCTCGCTGTTCACCGCTTCTCTCTGGAGCCTGCTGGGCTGTTGAGTGCGTTGGTCTGTAGCCGTAGCCATCTGGTGAACTCGCCACTGCCGCCGGCCGTAAGGCGCTGCTACTGCGTCCTTGGGCGTGAGGCTGGCGTATCTCCTCTGTGGCTCTGAGCTCCGTTCTGAGTCCCCCTCCTCTCTGGAGCCTGGTGATTTTTTTGTTTCTCTGGTGATGGTGTTTTCTGGCTATGAAAGGTGTTGATTTTGTGGTAATGAAGACTGGCTGTTAGTGGGGCTCTTAAGCCCCGCTTTTCTTGGTCGCCATCTTCCCGGAAGTCTAATTAGCAGATTTTTAAATCTCATATCTAAGAAGTTAACAAATAGAATGAGTGAACTGAGCAAAGTAGAAAGAACTCCAGAAAGAACTAAACTTCAGTAGTATGTGTGAGTGTGTGTTTGTGTGTGTGTGTGTGTGTGTGTGTGTGTGTTACTGAGGATTGGACCCAGAGTATTCTATCTTTGAGCTACACCTCCATTTTGATTTCATATTTTATTTGGAAACAAGGTATCACTAGGTTGATGAGAGTCTCTTGCTGTGGCTGTCCTCAAACCTGAGATCCTCCTGTCTAAGCTTCCCAATTATTAGAATTATAGATGTACAACACTACAGCTGGCTCTTCAATAACTTTTGAAAGGAGAAATTCATGATTTCACAATCTGTTTTTTATTTCTGCTAAAGAAATTAATATTTCTATAGCCAACTTTAAAATTTCTATATGCCTAAATGTAGTCTAGCACTATATTTGTAACAATTCACAAAATTCAAGACAAATTATGTGATTATGAGTAGCATCAAAAATTCTTGTTCTTTGTGTCTTAGTGTTTCTATAAGAATCATCTGGGAAGGCTTGAGGGTGTACTAGATGAGGTGAAATTTATGAAAGAAGCATTTATCACAAAGGAGTAAAAGTAGTCACTCTGTACTTCAGTGTTTTGGAATGAGAGAGTACTTTCATGAAGATTAAAATTATGTCTTCCCTGCCTTTTATGAATAGAAACCAAAAAAAAAAAGCTTCATGTGATATGGGTTGTCAACTCTTTAGAACAATGGAAGCATCAATTGATTAAGAGACAAAAAGAACTTATTTGCTCTGATCAGAGTTGAATCTTGGAAAACAGATTCAGGCAGTCTTGAATATATGCTATGGGTCTTACAGATTTCAAGAAAGCTGTACAATATGAAGCCACAATTGGGGAGAAGGTGAGGACCAAGGAAGATTACAGGCTGACATGGCAGTATGACCCTACGGCAGCCACAGGTGTGTGCACATCTTACACATGTACACTGAAGATATACGTGCATCTCTCTGGTGTACACTATATATAGTTATGGACAGACTAAGCAAAATGTAATATGCACACACACACACATCACACTGGTCACACTGATGTGAACATGCACTATTTTGCCTGCAACTATATTTGAGGGACAGGTATGTGAATAAAATTGCTGGTTGGTCTTTGCTTCCTCCAAATGGCAGCTCCATTTGCATTCTTCATCCCAGGGGAATTTTACCACCTGCAACCATAGCTGGCCCCTGACTAAACCCTTGACAATTAGTGAAGTCAGCAGGATGCAATGCCCCATCCAACGGAACATTCCCTAAAGGAACAACCCAGGGTGAAGATGTGGCACCTGGCCCCTGTTGTTCCTTGAGCAGAATGTCTAGTGACATGAACCTTGCCAAAGTACTGGGGGGGGGAAGTATGCCTCAACCCAGAGGTCCAGAGTGCTTCAAAGGTGCTGAAGATGCACTTTTTTTTTCTTTCTTTTTTTTTTTTTTTTTTAGCACATATTGACAGTCTCTGGTCCAGATGAAACATCCCAACTCCAGCATTTTGGACCCGGGATAGTGGAAGACATCTCAGTGTGTGTATATGTGCGTATGTAGGAGACAGCAGTGCAGCAGCCCTGTGCCACACAAGTTCAATTGCAGGGCTCTTGGCCAGGCTCCACATGCCCCAGCTACAGCATGGGGTAAGTCCAGACACCAGTGGATGGAACACTGTGTGGACCACCGCAGTGGCAGTGGCAGTGGGCAGCAGGTAGCTAGACTAGAGATTTGGCAGGGGCACCTGGTTAGCAGAGGAATTGGCTGCCACATGTGGAATTGGTTATAAATAAGTTCCCTTTTAATTTGCAATGTATCCTGGCATGAGTTGATGGTTCGATGTAACCTAGTGATTTGTGGAATCAGAGTTTTTTCCTCCTTAGCTGTATGGTGTGTATGTTCCCTATAACTGACTCTATCCTGGGGGGTGGATGTGTTACAGAGATTGTGTAAACAACTATTGCAAAATTCCAGCTACAGATGTGTGTGGTGGACTATTACTAGAGGAAATTCCCATGTATTCTCTTGCAACTCACCTAAGCCATAAGGACTATGAATGTACAGCCAATACAAGTTACCAAAAGGTCATGAAGAAATTGAACAAATGATACTAAACCTAGAAAAGGCCAGTGTAATATGCCTAGTAGCCCATTAAACTCTCCTGTGTGACCTGTATGAAAACATGATTGTTCTTTGTGCATGGCTGTGCATTATTAGAGGTGAATAAAGTGACACCATCGTTATATGCAGTGGTACCCAGCATCTCAGAACCAATCTATCATCTATTACATGAACTGGGACAGTTCAGTTACATAATAGCCTCTTGGTGGAAGCTTAAGGCTGTACAGTTGTCCATTTGTATTGATGATATTATGCTAACCTCTGATTTTCTTATAGAATCAGAAGCAGCTCTCTGCACTCTCAAAGCTACCCCTCAGTAATGGAGGTGGGATTTCAACAATCATAGGGTACAGGGGATTGGGTATCTACCAAATTATTGGGAGTTAGCTAATTGGGTAAAACAAAGGTGATACCTGAAGTAGTTATAGACTGGGAAATGTCAAAGAAGTGATGCACAGAGCAATGATACACTGGGATTGGTCAAACAGTTACATATATATCTGGGTTTGGGGAGGTTATTGCAGAAACAACATGTTAGAAATAGTTCATTTGTGTTTTGGTCACAGTTATAGAAAGGGGCAGATACCATATCTGCTGCCCTCTTAGGTTGTGAACCCATTACAGATACTGTCTCAGTGATGGTAGAGACCACCTACCTTATTAAAGATTGGGGCTGAGGTCCTGGAAACAGATTCCCCCCAAACATGGGTAGTCCAAATGATCACTCTTACAAAGCTGTGTGCATATTTACAAAAAATATGTTTTTTTAGTACTCATTTATCTGAACAGTTAATATATTCCTGGGGTGGGAACAGTCCTGAGCAAATTCCACCCTTGGAACTCACAGAAATGGAATATTTTCCAAGCACCTATGTAGAAAGGAAAGATTTATTGGGGCCATTTTCAAGCAGCAGATCCTTTGGAACTCATGGAATTAGGAGATGCCACTAGTCCCTAAAAAAAAAGGGGAAACTCATGAAAGTGAGAGATGCTTAAAGTTCCTATGAGGATGGGAAACACCCTTATAACCACAGACATGTGGTATACTGCTGGCTCCTGAAATGAGCAGCTGTGGCCTTACAGTCTACCACAGACAATGTTTTGGTAAGAGACAAGTACCAAATTCTCCAGCCAATGGATCAAGCTCTGGGTCATCTGTTTAGTTCTTATGAAGAATACTGGGCCCTTGCATATCTCTAAAGACAGATAAAGACAGATGGACAGTTCTACCATTGGCTAATCTTGTGGATTCCCTGATGGGCAACACAAGACTGATTTGGCACTGCCTGTTGTAGGGCAAGGGTATGTGGGAGGACTTGTGGAAACAGGCCCTCCAAGGATATGACACTTTACATCCTGTTCTGGGGCATAGGATTTTACACAACCCTGTTAATGATGCTGTTGATTCTCTAGTGAAAATCTGGCTCCAAAGCTTTAAACACTATTTGAACACTTTAATGAACTTCTATGGAGTGGCTGAAGGTCTTAGCTCCCCAATGAAAAAAGTGGTGGGCACAAGTGCCAGTGACAGTGGTTTTTTTTTTTTTTGTTTTGTTTTGTTTTTGTTTTTTTTGTTTGTTTGTTTGCTTGCTTGCTTTGTTTTTTTTTTTTTTGCAGTACTGGGGTTAAAACCCAGAGACATTCTATCTATGAACTACACCCTCCGCCCTATTTTTTATTTTATTTTTTTAAAATAGTGTCTAAGTTGTGGAGGACCTCACTATGTAGCTGAGGCTATCTGCAAACCTGTGATCCTCCTATCTCAACCTAAGAAGTACTGGCATTACAAGCATGTGCTACCTCACCCAGCTGACAGTGTGGTTTTTAAATAAACAACCTCTCTTTGTTGGGTAGGCCCCCTTAGATAAGGTAGTAGCAGTAATGTCTCACATTTTGAGGTAGAAGATTGCTCAGAAGACTCCCAGTTATGATGAGAGGAGAGGGGAGAAGCCCTCTTACTTCCTACATCTAAACCCGTGATCTAAGGATGACAAGATATCTAGGAGTGGTCCTGGAGTGTACAGAAGCACTCCAGGATCCTTAAGGCCTGGAGCATAAGGTTCAGTTGCAAGTGGACCTTTGGATGGCTCCCTGGCCCGACTTGGTACAGTTCGAACTTCTCCCATGGGTAGAGGCACAGTTTTGAAAGGTAAACATGGCCTATTCCATTGTATACTGTGTTGGATACTCACAATATGAGCATCTCTCTGCATTATCCCAGAAGGAAAGGGCATACCTATAAGCATGTGCCAACATGCCTAGCTTCTCTGAGCCTTATCTTGAAACTAAAAATTATGTCTCAGACTCTTTTGTGAAGATTCTCTTTCCTCTGTCACTTTCACTAAAACCAAACTTTCCTCTGAGGACATCACTGGTTCCTCCTACCCTTCCAGGTACAGGAGAGTTCTTAAGCATTACTCATAGGTCCCAACCCCTATAGATGGTAAGGTATCTTCCATGGTCTTCACTGCTATTTTGAGATGATTACCTCACATTTATCCTTAAAAGCTGCAGCGTTGAGCTTCATGCCAAAAGATTAGAGCAACCACCCCCTCGCTTATTTTAGGCCTCTAGATAACTGTCTTTCATTCTTTCATCCCTTAAAGTTCCTACTCCTGGCTCGGTCTCTCTCTCTCTCTCTCTCTCTCTCTCTCTCTCTCTCTCTCTCTCTCTCTCTCTCTCTCTCTCTTTCCTCTTCCTCTTCTTCTTCTTCTTCTTCTTCTTCTTCTTCTTCTTCTTCTTCTTCTTCTTCTTCTTCTTCTTTTCTCTCTCTCTCTCTCTCTCTCTCTCTCTCTCTCTCTCTCTCTCTCTCTCTCTCCTGATTTGTTATTTCCAATCTCACAAAGAAAAACCCTTAAACCTACTTGGTTTTTTGTAGCTCATCAATTCACTCTATACTCTTTCCCTAATGTGCAGTGCTCAATAAAGAAGCCACTGGCCATAGGAGACTATTAAAAAAAAAAAAAAAAAAAAGCTGGGCGTGGTGACACATGCTTGTAATCCCAGCATTTGGGAGGCTGAGACCTGAGGATCACGGTTTACAGACAGCCTCAACTATGTAGTGAAACCCTCTGCAACTTAGTGAGACCCTGTTTCAAAATAAAGAATAAACACAACAGGGCAGAGAGCTTGAAGGTCAATGCCCCTGGGTTCCATCCGCAGACCCGCAAAAATTAAAATAAAAATAAAAATAAATAAAAAATAAATAAAACTTTGGGCACAGTGGTACATGCCAGTAGTCCCAGTTCCTGAGTGACTGAGATAAGAGGATCCCAGGTTTGAAGCCAGCCAGACGTTCAGCAACTTAGCAAGACCCTATTTCAAAGTAGAAAAGGTCTGTGAATGTAGTTCAGAGGTACAATGCCCCTGGCATTCAATCACCTGTACCACCCACACAAAAATAAACAAAAGAGTGTTTAGAGCAACAAGCTCAGTCCAGTAATTATAATTGTCACAAACAAATAAAAAAGCTTATCTCATTCTTATCAGATTGTTTTAGCTTACAAATAACACACATACAGAAGATAAAATATAAACATAAAATTTAAAATATAAATCACCAGTGAAACTTCTATCTAGCTCAAGAAATACACTTTCACCACTGCAGAGATAGGTCTCCAAGCCTGTACCCTCGTTTTAGGAGAAAAAGGTATAAATGGAATCTTGTTCTCTTATAAAAGTTAATCACAAAGGCAAAATCCAGTCATTGGCTCAGCAAAATTTTGTTTTAGACATGAGAGAATGAAAGACTTTAGGGAGGTGGCTGTTTTTAAACATGTTCAGAATTCTGGAACTTCTTATATCTCTCATTGTAGTAGAAAATCGATCATTTGGGAGAGGCATTAAATGAAATAAAATCCTTTCTTTTATTGCTAGGGGAAATCTACTTCTTTAATTTCCTCAGCTGTTAGACTTTCTCTGAAGTCTTATCTTATATGCTAAAGCATATTTTTTGAATTATACAAAAGGGTCCTGTTATTTTCCTCATTTTAGTTATTAGTCTGGAAATTGCCACCATTCTGGGATCTCTGTGACATTTCCGTATTACAGCCAAACCCAAGAGCCAATTTAGTTATTAGTGGCAAGTGAGTGAAGAGACCATAAAGTCAGATGGTTTTACATTAGACTTGGGATTGTTGCCCAGAATTATCACTTACGTGCAAGAACTATATTCCAAGTCTTGAAGCTGCTTTACCTTTGAAAATTAAGCAAAATCACCACTTTTCCTCGAATTACCTAGATAAATTTTCTTTTTTTTTAAAGTACAGTGAGTACATCAATTATCTTGATAACTGTTTAATATTCTTTATTTTATTAGGTGACTTGAGAAATTTTTCTACTTACAGTTTCACCATGTACAGTTAACCTTCTCCTGAAACTATGTCAAATAAAAAAAAAAAAACCACTGGAATGTACTTTTTCCTCTGATACCATTGATTAAGGTGAGTAGGCTTCAAAAGCTGACAAGCCTAAATGCAGAAAAAGAATGACTCCACATCATTGATGTACACACACACACAAAGGCATAGAATGGATACAGTTTTGTTGCCCAAAATGCATCATGAAATCATGTTTTTCCAACTCATAATAGTACTCAGTACCCTCCAGAGAATATTTTGTTCTGGTAATATAAGAGTGGCTTTGTAGTCATTGGGAAGCCAATAACTCTGGGAAGTTATGATGTCTTTCCTCTGCCATGTTCACATGCTTCAATTTTTTATCAGCTCAAATCCAATTTTAAAAAGTGATGACTTAGCATCCATCACAAGGAGGGCATAGGACTTATTGATTGATGCAGCTAGTGCATGGGAAGGCAGAATGTGAACAACCTGTCCTTCCAAGAAACACTTCTGGAAAGAGAGCGGGTTCCTTGAATATAGCTGACAGTCTAAGGACAAAACATATCATATATCTAAAAAGGGTTATTGAAACCGGAGTGGATTAAACACATAGAATTTAAATGCCCTTGGATTTAATCCCCAGTAACACACACACACACACACACACACACACACACACACACACATACACTCAGACATACACACAAATAAGCCAAAACAAACATAATGACTGATTAAATCAATCTCATGATTTTCCTATCAACTTACAATGGAGATATATCCTCCTGAGTTGTTTAATAAATTTGAGCATCAATAAATTTTAACATCTAAATGTGAAATTCATAGCTATTCATTTACCTAATTTTATTCTCCCCTTCTTCAAAGAATCCCAATTATACCTGTTGTGGTAATATTTAAGTTCAACCATCCTTACATTTAGGTGTGACTCTGTGACTTTCAATGAATAAAAATATCAGGATGCTATAAAAATACCATAGACTGAGTGGTTTATAAACAACAGAAATATATTTTTCATAGTTCTGAAGGGTGAAAACTTTTGAGTTAAAGGAACAGGAAGATTTCATGTCTGATGAAGGCTTGCTTTCTAGGAAGTCTCACTGAATCCTCACATAGCACAGGTAGTAAGAAATCTTTTCTGGGACTTTTTTTTTATTGGTGCATTGTAATCATACATCACATTGGAATATAAGATTTGAGAGGATAAACAAGTACACATCATCCAATTAGCCCTCATTCAATCCCTGTCCCATTCCCTCCCCCTCCCTCAAGCCCATGCTTGATTGGTGATTATCTTTGATACATTTGTTTACGTACCTCCTAAGTTTTAAAGAGGTTCCATCCTCCCCCATCCCAGCCCCTCTGATTGGTCACTTTAATTGCTTCTCTATAGGGCCCTTTCTACAACTCGACCTCCTCCTGTTACCGCTTTCCTCCTAGTTTTTGCTAATTAGGGGAAGCATGTGGTTTTTATTTTCTGTGATAATTCTCTGTGCATGCTGCATTGCAAGTTCTGATCCCATTCTTGGTGGCCCCAGTAGTGGCCTGGCCACCCGGACAACACTGATCCCAACCTTGCTAGCTCTAGCACCAGCCTTACCTCATGGGAGGCCCCATCTTGACCTCGCTGGCCATGGCACCGGCCTAACCCCTGGGCTGACTCTGATCCTGGTCTTGCTGACCCTGGCACCAGCCTAATCCCTCCGCAGGCCCCTATCCTGGCCTCAGAAGCCTTTCTTGGACCTTTTAATAAGGGTGCTGGTCCCATTCATGAGGGCTCCATTCTCCTAATCACCCCTTGCAGGCTCTACCTCATGAAACTATCATTTGAGGAGTTAGAATTTTGACAAATGTATTTCAGAGGGATACAAAAATTTAGAACATAGAGAGTAAGTAGATTTAATCAAAGCAAGGTATTCTTTAAGAATTCTGGTTAGATTTTTTTTTTTTTTTGTATGTGCCTGTGTGTGGTATTGGGGATTGAACCCAGGGGCATTCTACCTCTGAACTATATTCTAGCCCTAGTTTATTTTTATTTTGAAACAGGATCTAACTATATTGATGAGAATCTCACTACTTACTTAGGCTGTCCTCAAACCTGAGATCCTTCTGTTTCAGATTCCCAAGTACTGTGACTACAGTGGCTCAACTGGTTAGATTCTTTAGAATGAGATGACATGTGACATGCAGGAGATGCATCTGTTTAGTTTTCCCTTTCCCTTTACTTTTTTAGTTTTGTATTATTATTTTTTAAATTTATTGGTGTACTTTAATTATGTATCATCAAAAGGTACAGGATTGTAGAGACATACATACATGCACACATCACTCATTTAGGCCTTTCCCAATTCCCACCCCATTTCCTCTGCTTTCTCTCTTTCTGGTGTTTGGCGTAGTGACTTTGATATGTTTGTGAATGTACATCATGCACATTAGGGTGTGCCCCTCTTCCCCTCTTCCATCTCCTTCAGTTAGGTCGCCTTCTTTACTCACCTAAATTTTCTCCTCTGTCTGTACTCCCTCCTGTGTCTCATTCTCTCTCTAGCTTCTTTCTTTTTGCCAGAAGAGTGTATATTATATCAGCTTAAGCTGCCATAATAAAAATGCCACACTTGGAGATAACAGATGAGATATGTGGAAGAAGCCTGGGATCTGGGTGACTGTGTAGATACTATGTAAACTCAGGACTCTCAATCTCTGAACTTCTTTTATGCAAGTGAATAAATGTAAGCTGCTAATATTTTGGAGTTTCCTTTTTTGAGAAACCAAATATCATCCTAAATAATGTACTTTGAAATAAACAACTGAGAGAAAAGTGCAGGAAAAACTTCTGGTCAAAGGGAGAAAAGGCCACTTACATGACATATTTACATTATGATTTTTTAACTTATTTCAAGATTAAAAAAAGAGTTCATGTTTTACTAACTTCGTTTTTTTAAATGACTATTAATGTGGTCTTATATTAGATTTTCCGATTGCTTAGACCTTTTTGCTATAAGATAACTCCGCTTGGTGTGTGTGTGTGTGTGTGTGTGTGTGTGTGTGTGAAAGAGAGAGAGAGAGAGAGAGAGAGAGAGAGAGAGAGAGAGAGAGAGAGAGAGAGAGAGAGAGAAGAGGGAGAGAGAATAAGGAACTGTTTTTAGTCTCCTATTGGTGTGTTCTGACAAAGTATATTTTTCTGAAATATTTGTGAAATTAAAAATCTTCAATATCACTTCCAAGGTCAAATAGGAGAGTAGAATTAAATGCATAGGCCTTAAATATCTTGGATTTGCTCTTAATTAGATAAGTTTATGAATCATAATATTCTCACCCACTTGAAATAGATTCTGAGTCACAAAATAAAAGTATATTTCAGACTTTATTCATTCTACACTTGTTTGTACTGGATGCATGTGCACATGTCAAGCTTTGCATTGCTTTTGTAAAATGGTTTTTGTCAGATATGCTAATTTTGTCTTTATTTTATATACATGTGCATACACATCTTAGTACATGGGGATACTTTGAAAATGGCTATATAGGGTTGTCTAATTTTACCTCTTCATGTGTATTGTTTTTAAATAAATCACTCATCTTTAAATTAATGACATTTAGGTTATCTCTCAAAGTAAGATTTTCTTTATGCCATCACTTGATAAACAAGAAAAAGGCAAAAAAGACATTTAATTTCTTCCTGAACTTGTTATCTTCTTTTCTTTTCTGTAATAATTATCAAGGCCTAATATGCTATATCTTTCATGTGTGTCTCTTTTAGTTCCTAATTTCCTCCTGGATTTTAAGCCTCATGGGAACACTAACCGTTGTTTCTTTTGTTCACCTTTAATTGTCACATAATATTTGGTGTTTTATAAACATTAATTAATATTTTATTAATGGACAAATTCATCCTGTTACTAGTAAAAAATGATTACTTAAGGAAGCTTTTTTTCAGTACTGGGACTGAATCCAGGGTTATTCTACCTCCGAGCTACATACCTAGCCCTATATTTTATTCTTTATTTTGAAGCAGAGTCTCACTAAATGGTGGAAAGCCTCACTAAATAAATGAGTCTGGCTGCGAACCTGTGATCCTCCTGTTTTAGCCTCCCAAGTACTGGGATTACAAGCACTGGCCACCATGCTTGGCTTGAAACATGTTTTATTTTTTTAATTTATTTTAATTTATTTATTTTTTTGGTGGTACTGGGGTTCCTGGAAGCCCTTCTACCTCCGGGCTACACTCCCACGGGCTACACTCCCAGACCTATTTTTTAATACTCTTTTATGTGGAAACAGGGTCCCTTAAGCCAGCGTGGCTGGCTTCGAACCTGTGCGATCCTCCTGTCTCTACCTCCCAAGTGCGGGGATTACAAGCGTGCGCCACCACGCCCGGCATGAAACATGTTTTAAAGAAGATGATGGGAGGGAGGAAGAGGAAAATTTTCTAATGTACATGAAACACATTCATAAACATATCAAAATCAATCCTAAGCCAAACATGAGAAGGAAGAAGGGGGGAGGAAATGTGGTGAGGTTTGAAGGGATAAATGAGTGATGTGTGCATGTATGACTCTACCATCTTGTACCCCATTAAGATGTATGACTACAAGGCACCAATTAAAAAAATTAACAGTATTGTAATAGTAGTAAATTCTGTGAGATATTCAAATTGTCCTCTTTAGCATGGGGATCATGTAATAACATTTTAGGAAGAAGCTTTTTCTTAATTGCAGAGTTTTTGACACCTTTTCCTTTTTGAATTTTCTACATAATTGCAGCAATGCCTATTATGTGTTCAAAAATGAAATATTCCAAATAATTTTGGAAAAATAAAATACAAAGGATTTTTAAAAAAATCTACTATCAAGAATAAGCCACCTTTTAAAATATTACTGTCTTTGACTGTTGGAGATGGAAGATAAAGTAGAGGAAAATTATTCTAATTTTGCCTGTAAGGAATCTGAGGACTATGGAATTCATAGTCCAATATGACTCAATTTTTGTATAGCTAGCTAATAACCAAAGCACAGAATTCCTGTAGGAAAAGATGGGGCTCAGCTGGGTGTGGTGGCTCACGCTTGTAATCCTAGCATTCGGGAGTCTGAGACAGGAGGATCCAGGTTCACAGACAGCCTCAACTACTTAGTAAGGCCCTTTGCAAATCAGTGAGACCCTGTTTCAAAATAAAGAATAAAAAATAAAAGTGGGACTATGTGTATAGCTCAGAGGTAGAATGCTCCTGTGTTCCATTCCAAATACTGCAAAAAAAAAAGGGACTTAAATAGCATTATTGGAGTCATAAGACATGATTTTGTCTTCACACTTAAGATATTTGTAAAATTGAAAAAATTCACCTCTCTTCACTTAGTCTAAATGGTATTTGTAATATGTATTATGGGATAGAATTAAATAAAATATAAACATTATCATTGTTTATTATTAACGTGCTATTTTGATTACATATATCTGTTAATTGCTAGATATTTTCTAGGGTGAAATTTGATGACTCTTAGAAGAAGAAAAGAGTTGGTTTTTTTGGCATATGATAAGTTGATATCTAAAATGAATACTCTTTAAAATATATTTATACATTTTTTTGGTGGTGCTGGAGTTCCTGGAAACCCTTCTACCTCCAGGCTATACTCCCAGACCTATTTTATACTTTTTATTTGGAAACAGGTCTCTTCAGCGCAGCTGGCTTCAAACCTGCACAATCCTCCTGTCTCTGCCTCCCAAGTGCAGGGATTACAAGCATGCACCACCACGCCCGGCTATTTGTACATTTTTGATGGTTTAATTTTTCCTAATTTTATTTATTTATTTATTTTATTTATTTATTTTTATTGGTGCACTGTATTCACACATCAAAGTAGGATACATACTTTTGTAGACAAACATGCACACTTTTCCCAGTCAGCCCACACCCAATCCCCACCCCATTCTCTCCCTATCCCTCCCTCCCATGCTTGATTAGTAGTTGACATCTAGTATTATGGCAATTTATCTAAAATTAAAAATGATAATCTCACATAACAGTTTCATTTGTCTGATACCAAGCATTTGATGACTTAAAGATAACATTTCAATATTTCTTTTTGCTTTCTTTCTTACCAGAGAATTTTTTTTCCTATTTTTTAGGTGAAACTATCATATATTTATATATTTATTTTTCAGAAAAAAATCTATCCTAATATGGAATATGGACTCTAGGTACCCAAAATGATCTTGAAAAAGAACAAAGCTAGAAGATATATATTTTCTGATTTCAAACCATATAAAGCTACAATAATTGAAACAGTGTAGTACTGTTATAAAGGCAGATATATAAACCATTGGAGTTAAATAAAAGCCTAGAGCTAAATTCTTCCCTATATTGTCAAGTTATTTTTGACAAGGTTTCCACGAACATTTGGTGGTGGAAATATTAATCTTTTAACTAAATATTGTTAAAAAATAATAATTACATGGAAAAGAATAAAATTGGACCCTTACCTAATCCCATATACAAATATTAACTCAAAATAGATAATAGACCTAAATATAAATCTTAAGACTATAAACTTTTAGGAGAAAATCTGGGTCATTAAACCTCACAACATTGAAATTGGTAGTGATTTCTTGGTTATGATTTCAATGGCACAGGCAACAGAGGAGTATACAAACTCCCTAAAAAATAAAAAAAATTGTATATCCAAAGACAATGTAAACAGAGTTAACAGTTACTAATAGAATGGGATAAAATATTTCCAATTGCTATATCTGAAGGTATATTAATATTCCAACTAGAAATCCTAAAAATTAACAACAATAAAGGCAAACAATACCCTTTAGAGATAGGTAACAGACTAACATAAATAATGAATCTCCAAAGATAACCAATCTTAGTTGTCTGTTGGATGGAAAATCATGTTTCTCTAGTTCTGGAGTGTGTTACCTATTTCTTCTTTGTAGTTAATCTCTTTGAGTATTTTCTCTAGTGCTGGTTTTGAAGACATAAATTCCTTCAGTTTCTGTTTGTCATGGAAGCTTCTTATTTCTCCATCTAATTTGATAGAAAGTTTTGCTGGGTAGGAAATTTTTGGCTGGAAGTTGTTTTCTTTCAGAGTTTGGAATATGTTACTCCAAGCCCTTCTGGCTCTCATAACTTGGATTGGGAAGTCTGGAGTGATTCTAATTGGTTTGCCTCTGAATGTCACTTGGCCCTTTGCTTTTGTTGCCTTTAAGATTCTCTGCTTGGCTTCCACATTGGTCATTTTGACAATTATGTGGCGTGGGGATCCTCTTCTCCGATCCTGTCTAAAGGGAGTTCTATAAGTTTCCTGGACCTGTGTATCAGCCTCTTGCTCTATGTCTGGAAAATTATCTGCTATTACTTCCTTGAAGAGATTGTTGATCCCTTTGGTTTCACTTTCTTTTCCCTCCTCTATTCCAATTATTCTTAGGTTAGCTCTCTTAAAATGGTCCCATATTTCTTCAATATCAGATTCCTGCTGTCGGATATTTTTTTCTAGATTAGAAACTATGCGTTCATTTTTGGATTGCTCATCTTCTAAGAGCGAGATTCTGTTCTCCATGTGTTCTAATCGGTTGTTTGTGCTTTGGATTGAGGCCTTTACTTCATTAATTGCATCCTTTATCTCTTTTTGGCTCTCTCTGAGTTCTTTTCGAAGCACCTCTATTATTTCTACAGTTATTTTCCTGATTTGATCTTCTAGAAATCTCTGATTTTCGGTTTTATCGGGTTCTGATGTTGTGGGGTTGTGGGCATTTATTGCTCCAGTATTATTCCTCTTTCTCATGATTTTGGATGTTTGTGCCTTCTCTGGGTTCTTCCCTTGGGTCACTATGACTTCACTTAAGGTGTTCTGGATCTCGAGTCTGTAGTATCTCAGACCCCACTACTCCTTTACTGGGTTGTATCACAGAGTCTCCAACCCAGAGAGTCGATAGAGGCTGCTTTAGACTGTGTGGGGTGCCAGGTTGCATGTTCTCCTATGGTGTGATATCTCTGCCACCGCCCCTCCCCCACTGGGTTAAGTCCCAGGGAGTACAGTACTGGGATTTCTCCTCTGTGGCCCGCAATTTGACTCACTGTTCTTGAGTTCGCAGATGTAGCTGTACTGGCCTCGCTGAATTCGGTGCTGCTGCCGCCGGTTGCAATATGGCGCCGCTGCTACGCCCTCGGCTGTGGGGCTGGTGTTTTTCTTCTTGGTTTTGATTTCCACTCTGAATCCCTGCAGCATGTGCTGAGCTCGGCCACTGGGAGCTTTAGATGCTCTCTGCACGGAGAAATCCCCCCTGGCTGTTCCGCAGTGGCTCACCTCGGCTTGCTGTAGCCATCCTGTGAATTTGCCGGTGCCGCCAGCAGTATGGCGCTGCTGCCGCGTCTGCCGTGTCCTCGGGCGTGAGGCCGGTTATCTCCTCTGTGGCTCTGTTCTCAGTCCGCTTTCTCTCTGGAGCCTGGTGATTTTTTGTTTCACTGGTGATGGTGTTTTCTGGCTATGAAAGGCGCTGATTTTGTGGTAATCTCCTAATTTTAAATAAATTGGAATACTATTTATTGTGATAATTGATATTGCATATTTTATACTATTTAATATTTAGTCATATATCTCTTATATATACTCTTTTTGAAATAAGAAAAGTGTGTTTGGGACATATCTAAAGAGGACTCTGATAAAAGATTCAACCTATCTGGACTTTGGGATATAGGGACAAAGGGCATATTTACTTTTATTTCTCAAAGAAATTTAGTTTCTGAGTTCTTATATTTTATAAAATCCCTAAGCATCCGGAGGTTAAGGACTGACTTTATTTCAGTGTACTTTGCCTTAAGACCAAAAGGTATCAACAAATATTTTTCAGCCCTTACTAACAACACTTTATGTTGTATGTCAAGAATGTAGAGATAAAAATATTTGATCTAGTTGGACATGGTGACACTTTTCTGCAATCCTCATTTTGGGAAGGCTGAAACATGAGGATCATGGGCCAGGGCAAACTCAGCAAGTTAGTGAGGCCCTCCACAACTTATGTGAGATCCTGTTTCAAAAAATAAAAATAGGGCTTGGGATGTAACTTAGTTGCAGAATGTGCTTGGCTTCATTCCCAAGACACACACACACACACACACACACACACACACACACACACACGCACGCACAGTACTTGACCTTATTGAATTCAGAGATTATTCAGTTGACTAAATAATTAAGTACAATGTAGTAAGTCTTTTTATAAATCCTGTATTGACAGAACATTGGAAGGCCCCTCATAGAATAGCTGGGCACAGGCCAGGATTTCTAGAGGATGTGGACTTAAATAACAGTAAATATTGTACCATTGCAGAAGGATGAGGATGTTATTTTAGACAGTGGGCAGCAGCTACAGTGGTTTACACCTGCAATTTCAGTACTTGGGAGGCTTAGACAGGAAAATTGCAGGTTCAAAGCCAGCTCCAGAAACTTAGCGAGACCTTGTTTAAAAATAAAAATAATGCCGGGCATGGTGGCACACGCTTGTAATCCCCGCACTTGGGAGGCAGAGACAGGAGGATCTCGCAGGTTCGAAGCCAGCCATGCGTGCTGGCTTAGGAGATCCTGTTTCTAAATAACAATGTAAAAATAGGTCTGGGACTGTAGCCTATAAGTAGAAGGGCTTCCAGGAACCCCAGTACCACCAAAAAAATAAAAATAAAAATAAATAAAAATAAAGTAGGGCTGGAGGTACAGCTCAAAGATAGAATGTTTGCTAATTAAATCCCTAATACTACACACCCACACAAAACAGAACAGGCAATTACACAAAACCGTAGGGAAGGACAAGGTTTTAAAAATGCTTTGCTTGTTGTGCAGAAACAACAACAACCTTTTCTAAGACTCTTTGATAAATCAGAAAGCCAAGAGTGTTTTGCAAGCCATTATAGACATTTATATGATAACTTTTAAGTTATTTTTACACATAAATTATTGAGTGATATTCTATAGAATATCAACCTGGCACCTCAGCTACTCTACCAACCATGTATCTAGAAAGGTCATGTAGGTTTGAGGTTATATTATGACATTTAGTCTGGATATTAAATAACTTAATAATAAATAAAAGATATAATATAATACATAATGTACTTATTTTTCTTGTTCTCTGTTTCTTCTAATAGAAATTGGTAATCCATTGCTATTTTCAGTACCTTTGTATATTTGAAAATATGAAATATATTCTGTTGGCTTAGGAAGATGTTACATAATTTTTAAAATTATGTTTATTCATTTAAAAAACCTATTTCCAAATTTCTGGTAGTATCTTTTATAATAATCAAGCAAAATGACATTCTCGAATGAAAAAATGCTTTCCTATATTCTAATTTAGAATTTTTGAACTGCTGGCATTGTCTCAGTAGAGACCAAAAGTGAAGACGGTTCCCCAACTGATTACCACAAGGTGAAGGACATTAAAGGAAATTCACTTTTAGTTTTCTCAGCCTTAATTTTTTTCTGCCATTTCCTCCTCAACAGTTTGTGTTTTCTTTCTTTTGAACATACAGAAATTCTTCAAAAAAGTTCAATGTGCTCTCCATCACCCCAGCCTTCATGTATAGTGAAAGATATTCATGATTGACCTCTGTGTAATAGTAGAGAACAGGGAGTGTTGATTTATTACCAACTTGTTGACTGTAGAGTTTCTCTTTTTCCAACTGTTACTTATTTTTACCAAAGTTCTTATAGCCATTGGTCTCCCATTCTTAGGTAAAGTTAACTTTGATATATGTAGCTGAGAACAAAGATTATTTGTCAAATAAAACCTCTAAAAACTAAAGTTTAAAAAAATCTTTATGTAACATAAAAATTATCTATGATCCTAAATTCATAATTTCATGAAAAATTATGGAACAGATATTTTGCAACCATGCTCCTGACATGATATGTATGCTTAGAATTATGTCTATGCCATATCACTTGTTAATTCAAATGATTCTTGAAAATTAATGTGAATTATCCGTAATGACTGTGGTTTGGGTCATTTCCTAGCTATTAATGAAAGAGTGGGGTTAATGGTCTTCAACATTTTCACTCTTTTTGGTTATTTATTCCAGATATGTGGGCTGCAGTAAAATTGTTATTGCTTAATTGGTGTATTTTTTTTATACTGCTGGTGTTTTTATCATAAAATGGTATATTTTTGGAACCATGGTTTTTTATTTATTTTTTATTGAACTCTGATAACAGTGATATTTAAAGAAATATTGTCTCCCTGGTGTGATGGAAGAAGGAGCCTTTTTAGAAGAGCAGATTTGATTTAGTTTTGTTCTAGGACACTCTCTTCCAAGTGTGTTTCTGCAGAAGCGGCAGCATTTCTTTGTGTCATGTATGGGAGCCATTTATCAGCCCTGTTCAGTACACACCTATGTGTGTTACCACATTTAAACATTTAGTCTGACCAGTTGCACTGCTTGTTAGAACTATGGCATAATTATTTTTTATTGTGGATATTAAAGTAGTGCTCGTGAATTTCTGATCATTCTCCTTCTTTTGGAAAGATGCAAATAACTACGCTGAGTTTGCGACTTGAGTCAGATTATTCAAATGATAGTCTTTGTAATTTTGTGGCAAAAATCGTCCCTTACTGAGAAATAGAAAATACTGTATATTTTTGTCTTTGTAAAGCATACTTCTTTTGCTCAAATTATATAAAAAAGAAAAGCATATAATTTGAGAAATCACTCAATTACAATTAAGAAGCACTGTCCTAGGAAGTTACCCACTTTGTTTGCTCTGTCCATAAGAACACTAATATTAATGATTGTCATCTTAAGTCACCTGTGACCCACATACTGAACTGAGCACTTTATATACTGAAATACTGCAATGAAATTCTGAATCTAACCATCCAAACTTAGTGGACTCCACGAGAGGGCATAGTAAAAAACAAGACTGCCCTCACATCAGATACCCTCCATAAGTTTGGAAGTCCCCAGGCCGCCCACACTTTTCACCAGTTAGTTATAAATTTAGGGGTTCCTGGAATTCTCTCAGGTTTGATATCTAACTAGAATAATTTGAAGCCTTCATAAAAACATGGTGCTAGCAATTACAGTGTCATTATAAAGTATGTAGATCTGGACAAGTAAAAAAAAGACTCACACTAGGAAAGGTCTTAGAGGGTCCCACAGTGCAGAGCATCTGTGCCCTTTCATGGGGACTCAGACACATCACAGTCCCCTCACCCTCCCTGAACATTGATATATGTACTAAACAGGAAGCTCCTCTAAATTTTGTATCTAGTGTTTTTGCTAATGTTTTATTTATCAGCATGATTATATCATGAGTCATGTGACTGAATCAAACCTCTACATTCCCTTGTCTTTTTGAAGGTAATCACCCTAAACTCTGTTCTGAGTCCTCTTAATAGCAAACACTCATCCAAGGTTGAAAGGCAATAAATAAGAAAGGTATTACTACCACTTAAGGAATCCCAAAGATTTAGGAATTATCTGCCAGGAACCAAGGACAAAGATCAGATAAGCTCTTCATTTTTTTAAGGTTTTATTTTATTTTTTAAAATTTTTTTATTAGTGTATTATATTCATACATCATATTGGGGTAAAAAACTTATGTGTACATGTATGTACACATCACCCATTTAGCCCCTACTCAGTTCCCACCCCATTCCCTCCCTCCCTTGCTTGGCTTAGTGGTTGACTTAGATATATTTAAGTACATTATGTGTTTTAGAGAATTTCCTTCTTCCCCCCTCCAATCCCCATTTAGGTTGTCTTGTTTGCTCCAGATACACCATATATGTCACATAATTATTTAAAGTTGATCCTTGAAATATTCATTTTAATAAAAAATTTATAATTATGAAATGGAGACAGAAATGTCAAGGCCTGGCATAAGATCACACCACTGGTAGTAGTGAAGTCAGACTCAATTTCACAACTTCTTGATTTTAGTGTCCATTTATCTAGGACTTCATATCAGCTCCATCATCCTTAATAACACATTGTAACCATCTTAGCTTTGTTTTTCCTACAGTGCAGGCTTAAACAGATTAAACATCTTGCATGATATCAAATGGCCAGAAAGTATAGATATTGGGATTAGAATCCATGTCCATCTCATATAAGGACTATGTATGAATTAAGTGGTAGCCACTCTATAAAAAAGTATAATGTATGAAAATTCTGAATAACACTGGAAGAACAGTTTTTTTATTTTTAATACAAATTTTTTATTGAAAATAAATGGTACACATTTAAACTGTACTTGGTGCCCTCTCCCCCCACCCCACCCCTGTTTTCCCTTAAGATAGGAGAGGAGGAAGGCTGGAAGAACATTTTGAAAAAATACTTTAATAATGGGCTTCTTAAAACCTATGGGGAAAATTTATGAATATCTATGTATCTATCTATCTACATAATGTATACATACATATATACATACATACATGTACAAGTACATGTATATAAACATATATATGTATGTATGTATTCCTGTTTCTTGGAAATTTTAATCTGAAAAGTAAAAGACTACTAGAAGATGAAAAAGGACTATTTTTACAGAATCGTGGATTATTAGGCAAAAGTAAAAGTAAAACAGGAAGTTGAAGGTTATGTGTCTCTTTATTCCAACACTCTTCTCATTAGCATGTACTATGAGCTGGGTGTGGTGGTGCACACCTGTGCTTCCATTACTCAGGAGGCTGAGACAAGAGGATGGCAGGTTTGAGAGCAGCCTCAGAAATCTTAGCAATGCCCCGACAATTTAGTGATATCCTGCTTCAAAATTTATTTTCAAAATTTAAAATTTAAAGTTTAAAAATAAAAGAAGGGTTGGGGGTGTAGCTCAGAGGTAGAATGCTTGCTGAGTTTAGTCCAGTATTACCACCACCATCACCACCACCACAACAACAACAACACAAATCAATTCTGGTACAAAAGGTGATAAAAGAGTTTTTCTATCAGTCTTACTTGCACAATAGATGGCATTATTCTTATTTCATTGTTTTGTTTGTGTCAAGGTAATATACAACCTGATCTCTAAGCATATCTGAGAAATTAATGAAAAAAATTAAGGGTATTTTAAGGTAATTAAGGTAATTAAGGTAATTAATACTATTCCAAGACATTTTGCACCAATAGATTATAAAATTCTTATTTCAAATATGGCAGTGAGAATCAACATAAATATATTTCACATTTGATATCAAATATTTATTTTCCATGACAAGGTAGTTGTGCCTTTTCTTTTTTCCTTTTTGCTTGTCATAAATAACTGTAAAGACTGTTACTGCTAATTCACAATTTTCAGCTAAGCACAAACATACCCGTATACACACAAATATCAAAGATTTACACAGTTGGGGCCCATGTGATTCAGTGTTACATAGCCCAGAGAGCAATGGCAATTCATACTTATTCAAAATCTTCACTGACATCCCTGACACATTTTCAAAGATCAGACCTTGCAGTCTTAATGTGTTGAAGTAGATTTTAAATCATGGTCTTTATTCCAGTCGCCATCAATAACTCTCATGTGAATGGCAGACACTTCAACTTCAGTCCTTTTTCCTCTTTCATCCCTGCCTGAAATATGTATGAGCAATTTGCGTTTGGACCTTTTTCTTCCTCCTCTTTTTCTGTTGCTTCTGTTACCTCCTTAATCCTCGAATATTTTTTTTTTATTTTTATTTTTTTTTTATTTTTTAATTAATTTATTTTTTAAATTGGTGCATTGTAGTCATATATCAATCACATTGGAGTACAAGACTTGAGAGGATATACAAGCACACATCATCCAATTAGCCCTCCTCCAGCCCCCGTCCCATTCCCTCCCCCTCCCTCCATCCCACACTTCTTTGGTGATTTACTTTGATACATTTGTTTATGTACCTCCTGCATTTTAAAGAGGCTCCGTCCTCCAGTATTACATACCCTCTGATTGATCACATTAGTTGCTTCACTATAGGGCCCTTTCTATAGCTCAACCTCTTCCTGTTGCCCTTTTCCTCCTAGTTATTGCTGATTAAGAGAAGCGTCTGATTTATATTTTCTGCGATATTTCTCTGTGCATGCTGCGTTGCAAGTACCAATCCCACTCTTGATGGTCCCAGTAGTGGCCTGGCTACTCAGTGGACTGATCCAGACCTCGCTGGCTCACGCAGCGGCCTTGCCTCATGGGAGGACCCAGTTCTGGTCTCGCTGGCCCCTGAACCGGTCAAACCCCTAAGCTGGCTTTGGTCCCGACCTTGGAGGCCGCAGGAGTGAACTTGCCTCACGCCAGGCTCCGATGCTGGCCATTGGCCCCTGCACCGGTCTAACCCCTTGGCAGGATTCCAATCCCGGCCTCGGAGGCCCCAACACTGGTAATGCCTCACGGCAGGCTCCGATGCCGGCCTCACTGGCCCCAGCACCGGCCTAACCCCTTGACAGGCTCTTATCCTGGCCTCAGAGGCCCCAGTACCGGCCTTGCCTCATGGCAGGCTCCGATGCCGGCCTCGCTGGCCCCAGCACCGGCCTAACCCCTCGGCAGGCTCTTATCCTGGCCTCGGAGGCCCCAGTACCGGCCTTGCCTCACGGCAGGTTCCGATGCCGGCCTCGCTGTTGTTTTTTTCTACCTGTTGTTCAGATTTGTTTCACAAATAGGAAATGAGCTGACAGAAAATATTATATTTGCAAATAGATAAAAGATCAAGGTCCTAAATATTTTTCTCAACTTAAAGTTCAGTCCATGTTATGTATTCTTTAAATTTTAGAAAAAAAAACACTGGCAGCAACTATACATATATAATTTTTTAATAGGGAAAAGTCCCCAATTTAAAAAAATTACTAATTGATTTAGGGTTAATTTTCTTATTGATTCCATTTGGCTTTTTCTAAGATAGCTTTATAAAATCCATTGCTCTTTTTGGTTAGTTGTTTGGTAATTCTGGGAATTCCTATAATAAGGGATGCAGAAAAATGGCCAACATAAGAGCACTTCACTAAATTAATAGAAATCATTATTTTATACAAATTAGCAAGGTCATCAAATGTTAACAATGCCTCCTTCTGCATGTATAGTTTGGGTAATAATACCATTAACACACCAAGTCTCATTTTAAGGGTATCAGTGTTCTACAGTGTTGATACAAGGACAATAGTTGTAAAAATGTGTCCTCCAAGTTCCAGAAGGTAGACCTGAGAATACTCAAACAAAACATAAAAACATTAAAAATTCTTGCTGATAAAATGATGTGAAAAATAAGGTTATGTGTAGTTGCATTTTGTCAAATTAATCTTTTAACATTTACAACCAGCTTCTAGATCTTCCCTAAGATCTCAAAATGTAAGAGAAAAGAAAATGAAAGAAAATAAAAGAAGAGAGAATAAAAGAAAAAAAAGGAAAGGAAAAGAAATCCCCACAACAAAAATTACTATTCTTTTTACATCTTTTTTTGGTTTGCAGTTAACAGCAGTAATTGTTTTATGTTTTTGACTATACAGATTACCTCAGTGGGCTTTATTGTATGAACTATTTAGAAGAAAATAATTACTCAATAAGATAGTAAACTGTAAGCCAGGTGTGGTGGTACATGCTTGTAATCCCAGCATTTGGGAGGCTAAAACAGGAGGATTGGGGTCTTAAAACAGCCACAGCTACTTGTAACTCAGTAAGACCCTATTTCAAAATAAAGAATAAAAAATAGGGATGAAGGTGTAGCTTGGAGGTAGAATGCTCCTGGGTTCTATCTAGTACTGAAAAACAAAACAAAACAAAACAAAACAACAACAACAACAACAACAAAAACTATAGGATACAAGTGGGTATGAAAAACATATTTACAGGCCTTCAACCATTTATCAAACATTTTTATATTTTGAAAATCAAAACAATACAAGACAAAACTAGCACTTATTGTGATATTAGCCAGTTAAAATAGAAAAGTACCTTAAATATGCTAATTTTTCAACCTCAACTTCTCTTTAAAAGGAGAACAATTGGCCAGGTATGGTGACACATACCTCTAACTCCAGTGCTTGGGAGGCTTTTGCAGGAGGATTTCAGGTTTAGGTATAGCTTCAGAAAATTAGCCAGGTCCTTCAGCAACTTAGTGAGGCCTATTAAAAAAAAATAGAGTTGGGGAATAGAATGCCTTTGGGTTTAACTTCTAGTACTAAAATACAAAAAAAGTTACTAAAGGGGAGCAACATATTATAAGGTTATAGAGAAAATCATTGAAAGATAAGTTTGGAACAATCTATGCTTACTTGTTTTAAACTCTCATATAGCTTTTTGGTCAGACCCAATTCTGTCCCTGCATTATACACATCTGAGTGTCTCATCTTTAAAAACTTTGCTCTTCCATTCTTCTTTTTCCTAGAATGCCCTCTTATCCATACCTCACAGAAATATAGTCATCCTTCAAGGCTCATGGTCACTTACTTCTTAATGTAATCTGACTATGTCTAGTAAGAATTAACTTTTCTTTGTTGATGCATCTGTCATAAATCATAAAAATGTTAATCCTTTACAAAGCTATCTTTTAAGATAGTTTCATTCACATAACAATTTGTTATTTTTTTATTTATGTTATTGATGAGTTGGGTGGGTGCAGAAGAGAAAATAATATTGTATTAAAGAAAAATTGTGGATATTATAAGTTATCTTCAGAAGAAATTTTAATGTTCTATTTTTTCATGCTGGGCCAAGAAAAAAAATGAAAAGAAACAAACAAGAGAAGAAACTTGCAATAAATCTACTATGATCAAAAAAGTTTGGGGTTACACATAAAAATATACAGATATAATAGCTGTTGAGAATACCCCAAATAAAATGGTAAATACTGCACCTAACATTTATTTTTGTTCTAATATTTTATATCTCTGTGTATGATTCTGATTTCTCAGAGTAATATGAGAGAGGAGTTTTATGAATAATTCAACAGTAAATCACCCTGATTTTGTTAACAAGTTACATGTACACGGTATTATTTTGCTCACTTACTAAGACCCACCTATACCACACCTCAGCATGTTTCCAAAAGAATTAATGTCAGAATAGTACAGTAATACATGTATATCCATTTTAAGCAACATATTTCATAATAGCCATATTATCAAATAAACCTAGGTATATCAACACATAAATACATAAAGAAAATGTGGTATGTACTCACAGTAAAATTTTACTGAGCCATAAAAGAGAACAAAATTATTTCATTTGTAGAAAAAATGGATGAAACTAGAAAATATTGTGCTATATGACAGGGGCCAATCTTAGAAAATCAAGACTCGTATATTTTCTCCTATTATATGGAAGTCAGAGAGAAAATAGGAAACAAAAAGGACTTAGATGAATGAGGAGAGACCAAGAGAAGTATGAAAGGGGACCAGGGGAGGGAGGTGGAGATGATGAAGAGGAAGACTGATGAAGGGAACTGTTCAGCTAGTGGTATATGAAGCTATCACTACCAATCTCACTAACACGTATGGGGAGGGAGGAGCAGGCAGTAGGTTAAGGACTGTGGTGGGATGCAGAAGGAAATACAAGAAGCGCTGTGTGCACATATGTTTTAATCACTTTGAACCTCGATATGATGTGCAATCGCAAGCATCAATAAAAGTTCATATATAAAAAATAAAAGAAACTCAAGAATTGGGTAGAAATGAACCAGAATATTAGAGCAATCTCAATCTGATAACTCCAAAACCACCATTACCTCAAATAAATCAGTTTCTCCACATTATTTTCATTTAGTTTTCTTTCTTTTTCTTTTAAACTAGGTATGAACCAAGTATCCTACCCCCATTTTTGAAAATAGCTTCCTAATTAATGAGGCCCAAGAAATGTAAAAGTCATCTACCTAGTTATCTAGCAATCATCTCTCTCTCTCTCTCTCTTGTCCTCATCTCTCATTTGTTTACCCATTTGTGAATTTTAAATATGTTATCCAAATGTGTTTAAGAAATCTATAATATCTCTCATTTTGATCCACTGGATAAGTGTGTATAGTTTTCCTCATACATTTTTGCTTTTTAAATATCGAGATTCTTAATGTTGCAAATGATATTTCACTAATTTTAATTTACACTTACATGTCTAAAGTATAGTACTCTGACAAAGAGTAATACCAGGAAGGCACAGTTGAGTAGACATGGAATTTCTGACAACTGGAAATGTGAGAGTACAGTTACATAAAATGAACATATCTGATACTCAGCTATTGGTATCTAAATGCCCCTCTTCAATGAAAGGGCCTAAGGCTTTTAGTAGGAGTGACATTTCAGGGCTGGGATAAGCAATGTATAAGCTAAGACTATAATATACTTTTCAGCAAAAATAAAAAAGGAAATGTTAAAAGAAGAATTGTTACATGGCAGAAGTGTAAGAGTTATCTTGACAGACATATCCTGGCCAAATATGAAAAATTATCATTCTCATTAATAAATATGGGAATTAACTATAACCTACTGAATAAAATATTCTATAAGTCCACCTTTTTATAAATGACGATCACAGTAGATTTTTTATTGGCAAATTAAATTTAAAAGTAAAACAAATATGAGTCATTGTTGACATAAATAATTGATTATTGAATACCACTGATGTAAGTAATTCAAGATTATTATGAAAAATGGGCAAAGAATTAACATTTGTTATCCAGCCATATTTTCTTCAAAGGATAATTCATGGTTCATTGTTTAAATGACATTTAATTCTCCATTCTCTTATCATACATTATATGCCTATTAGAAAATAAAAGCAACATATTTTAATTTAAATATATTTTAAATTATTTAAAAAATACATGTATGACTACAATTTTGTGTTAACTAATACTGTTAAAATTTTTCCCACTAATCATAGAAACATTTAACAACTACTAATAACAAATAATCAAGTCATACAAATAATAACAAATAATCAAGTTTGATTTTCATTTTTTATTGGCAGGAAGTAGAAAAATTATACAAACCATGGTACAATTATTTTTGTAATAACAGTAAAATAAAACAGTAAAAAGATTGTTCAGCTATGCTTGAATTAAAATAAATTGTTAAACTATATATTTGTTGGATTATGCTTTAATATCATATCAATTTCCATTGTGATTATTGAATGCTAACTTAAAATTTTAATATATGAATATCCAAAACAACTGTATATATTTTATTTGTAGTTTATATTTACATTCATTATAAATTGCTGAGTTTTAGGGTTAAAGTTTTCTTTTTTGTAGCATTATAATGTAGTTGTGATTTAGTTTAATATTTTTAAAGGTCATAGTAATTTCTTTTCATCTCAAATCATTTTGTGGCACATTTTCTTCCCAGCACTTGCAAAATTATACCTGGAGCTTCTATTTACATAGAAATAAGTTTATAATAATCCTTTGTAAAAATACCAGAAGTTCTCAAATTAATTCATAATAATGTTTTTTATTTTCTTTAAAGTCCTCTAAATAAGGCTGCTTGCCATTTTGTGAAAAATAAGAATTATTTAAAAAAAATCTCTGATGTTAAAAAAAAGTTAAATGTTTTTCTATATTGGATATTCAACAAATTCAGAAACTGTATAACTGACTGATGTGAACAAGTGGTTATAAGCAATCTATTCATCTAAGAAAGAAGCTAATAAAATGCCACGCATTTATTTTTATACTCATTTGTATTTCACTTTTTCAGTATTTCTTATGGTTCTAATTTTTAAAAATCTTCCTTTAGAAAGATAGTTAAGATAAAAAAGTGTTCTCCTATTCACCATACAATTTTCTTAGCTTAATCTCATGCAATTATCTTTGGTTCTTTTTTATTCATTAATCAGCTAAAGCATATTCAAAGATTTATTGAGCATAAAATATTATTCTTGGTATTCTAAACTTTTTTTTAAGTAGATGGATCCTTGATTAATTTAAAGGTATTAAAATGTGACTGAATTATACAAGTACTTATGAGTTTCTTTCTTTCTTTCTTTCTTTCTTTCTTTCTTTCTTTCTTTCTTTCTTTCTTTCTTTCTTCTTCTGAATCCATTAGCATTATTGTAGACATAATCTAATATATGACCACATACTTTGAAGGAAATATTTATTTTCTTACTGTTTGGGGCTCAGTCCCTATGAGGCTGGTGACTATGGATCTCAGGACATGGTGGTGAGAGGTGGAGAGAGAGTACATGGTTTGTGCTCTTTACACCATAGAGTAAGAACAGGGGGAAGGAAAAGGCTTTATTTAATCCCCTAGGATGCACCCCCAGGGACTCACCTCCAGCCACAGTTTCCCTGCCTACGGGGTACCACCCAGGTAAATCCATTACAATGGATGTATCCACATTTGGGATTAAAACTCTCATGAGTCAATTACATCAGCTCCAAACAGTAAGTGAGCTCTTTAGGGGACATTTATATCTAAGTGTATCACTTACTTTCTTGCTTCTTAATAATAAAGATTATGTTAAATTCTTTGCATATACTAAATTATATTAACTGGTTTGATTTAGGAATATCTATTGTGAACAAATAGTTAACTTCAGAGAAATACCTTCTGAAGCTCAGGGGAGATTGAAAAATTAATGGAATTAATAGAAATTCATGTAGCAAAAAAGTAAAGGGGGGAAGGATCAGGAGTTCAAAATCACAAGTGTTGGATTAAGACAATGTTGAATTGAAAATCATGTTATCATTAGAAGAACCTCACAAGCTAGAGTGAATTTCTTAACTTCCTTAAAATTTTCTTCCCCACTTAAAATTCTCTAAGTATTAGCCAGGTGTGGTGGCACAGGCTTGTAATCCCTGCATTTGGGAGGCTGAGAACAGAGGATCACAGTTCTTAACAGCCTCAGTTACTTAGTGAGGCCCTTCACAACTCAGTAAGACTGTGTTTCAAACATAAAAAGGCTAAAAGATGGGGCTGAGAGTATAGCTCAGAGGTAGAATGCCCCAGAGCCAGGCCCAGTACAGCAATAAAAAAATTCTCTAAGTATTAACTTAGAGAATTGCTACAGATAATAAAGATTAAGTATGCATATGTGAAAACAAATGAATGCTCCCTTATTTAACAACTATTTATTGAATGCCTGTTTCTGATACTTCTGTCTCTATTGATACAGAAGAAAGAAGGTGACATGGTTTTGATTCCATTTTTCTCTTATTAAAATTTTATCATAGACACCATGACAAGATGATTTTTACAACTGACAGCAATCTAATCTTTATGATACAGATAACTCCAATATGGCTTAATGTATTCTAGACCTTAAACAAGCTTAATTATTAGAAGTAATAAAGTTAAGAAATAAATTAAGAGGTAAAGTTAACACATTTTTTGATGCATAATTTTAAAATTTTTCTTCAAGTCAAATCCACAGCTGATCAAGTGTCATATATGCAAATATTTAAAATTATTCAAGAAAGACATAAATCTATACAAGAACTTTACCTACACATCTCTAAAAATAAAATTCTCAAGTAAACAAGTTGAGCAAAAAGTAAAATATTATATTAGAAAGCTTGCAAATTACATTTGATAAAATTCACATGAAGAGAAAAAATTAGCTATATAGAAATCTAAAAAAAAATTATCAAAACATAAAATAAGACGGGAGTGGTGACACATGCTTGTAATTACAGCATTTGGGAGGCTGAGACAGGATTATTTCAGTTCACAGCCTCAGCTACTTAGTGAGGTCCTCTGCTATTTAGTAAGAACCTGTTTCAAAAGCAAAAGAATAAAAAATAGAGTTGGGAGTGTAGCTCAGACATAGAATCCTCCTTGGTTCAATCTCATGTATGGCAAAAAAAATAATAAAATAATTGAAAATATTATAAGTAAAATTCTGAAGCAAATATCAGAATAAAATTCACAATTAAATTATAGTTTTCTTCTTTAGTTTATATTTATGAAAATAAAGAAAAAAGTACAAATTACTCAATTGTCTATCAGATCTCACAAATACAAATATATATAAATTAGAATGTAGTTCTAATATCATGGGAGAATTGGATAAATGCCCTAAAGCCAAACTGAAAGCCTAATATCTGTGCATCACTATGAATACTATAAAAGAGAATGAATAAAACACTTGATCACAAGGTAAAGGACTATTATAAATGTATTCCAATAACACAATTAATTACTCAAATAGATTAATAACATTTTACATATGGTCATAACTATATGGTATCTACTGATAATCTAATATATGAAACACAGTATTTTACTTCAGCAAAAAGTTAATTCATTGTTATTTATCATGTGATATTACAACTAGCTATAATCTGTGTGGAATTTAATAGATATATCTGGGACCTGCTATCTTTTCTATCTGAAGCAATTCATCCTCTAAGGCTTATGTGTTAAAGCCTTGTTAACCAGCCTATGATACTATTAAGGATATGGTGGGGCCTTAGGAGAGGAGCTTAGTGGAAGGAAGGTAGGTTATTGTGGGTGTGCCCTTGAATGGGATTTCAAGACCTCACCCTTGCCTTGTTTCTTTTGTTTCCCAGCTGCTGTGATGTTAGTAGTCTCCTCTCTTCTGTGTTCAGTGCCCTGCCCCCAACCCCACTCCCAGCCATGATTTGCTGCTTTGTCACAGGGCTAAAGAAAATAAACAATGCCAAGTGACCATAGACTGAAGCCTCTGAAACAAGGAGCCAAAAATAAACCTTTTTTTTTTTAGTTGATTTTCTCAGGTATTTTGTTATAGCAGCAAAAAGCTAACACAGAATCCTATTTCACAGCATATTTTAACACTAATTTGGCTGCATGGAGTGTAAAGAATTCTCCTCTTGACACTAAAGAAGTCTTCATTTCTTTGAAAGATATAATCTTAAAATGTTTATCTTCTAGTAATTTATTAGCATTAACATGGTATCATTTTGACATAACTCTAAAATACCATTAAAGTGATATGTGAATTTGTAATGCCTTCATTCATCTCTGTTTATGAAAATACTTGCCACAAGCATTGAGAATTGTTGCTCTGTTGAGAATACCATAAAGTGTTTTCAGCAACTTTGGGTGAAATGTATTTATACACTTAGAAACATTTGTGGTGTGCATTTGACTTGGATAGCATTATGTGGAGAAAACAAAAATCTATATATCCCTTAAGATATTTAAAACTCTAAGTAAGAGATAAGAGGGACACAAATGAAGGACAAAAGGCAATTTATTAAAACATCAAAGCATTGGGCTTGCTGGTTTAAGATTGAAATTTAACAGTGGTTGAGAGGCTGAAACAGAAGGAACATGGGTTTGAGGCCAACCTGCCTTACCAATTTAACAAGACTCTGTTTAAAGATCAAAAGGTAGAAAGGTCGCGGTATAGTTCAGAGGTAGAATGCTGTTGTTTTCAATTCTGAATGGAAAAAAAAAATTAAAAAACACCTCTATAGGAATGGGTCAAATATATTTCCAGCTACTATTAATAAAAAAATTTGAATCAACAGATTTCATCTTGAACTCAAGATGAAATAAAATATTATAAAAAGTTTTTAGATTAATCAACTGAATTCTTAACATTTTCTTTGCAGTGAGGTTTTAAGTTTTTCTTAATGCTGAGAAGAAATTTCAAAATAATTATATTTATGCTGAAAGCACATTTCTTAGAAATTTCTTAGAAGCAAATAAAAAAACAACACCTGTCACAGAATGAAAAGGGCAGAATGATGTGCTGGAGAGTGACATTCTCAGAGTGAGAAATTGGAGCAGATTCCTTAGCGATATGTCATGTTAAAAAAGCAGGAAGCATTTCTTAATATAATATTGGTAATCCGAATGCAGGAGATGGGTTCTTTTTGCAGATCATAGTCAAGAAAATTCTGTTCCATGAATGCCGAATTGCTTTTTATATCCAACGTCCCCAAGTTGCAGAATTTAACCAGTGAGTTTTAGGTAGTTTACAGTGCTATGTATGTGTGTATGAGATCATGAAGATTGAAACCAAGGGTGTTCCACTTTGAACTATACCCCTAGCCCTATTTTTTATTTTTTATTTTGAAACAAAGTCTCTAAACTGCTGAAGGCAGGGCTATATTGCTGAGACTGTCCTCCAACCTGCAAGATTTCTGTCTCAGCCTCCCAGGTACTGTGATTACAGGTGTGTGCCATCATGCCCAGCTAGTTTGTTTTACAAGTAAAAAAATTTTTTTCCATAGCTTAAAGACAGACTAGATTTTATATTATAAAACATTATGATTATAATATAAAATATGTCCTATGCAAATATATATTTAATCAATAAATTTAACATTCAAATATTAAGCCGGGCATGGTGGCACACACTTGTAATCCCCGTGCTTGGGAGGCAGAGACAGGAGGATCACGCTGGTTCGAAGCCAGCTGTGCTTGCTTAAGAGACCCTGTTTCTAAATAAAATATAAAATACATCTGGGAGTATAGCCCAGAGGTAGAAGGGTCTCCAGGAACCCCAGTATCACCAATAAATAAATGTAAATAAATAAATAAATAAATAAATAAATAAATAAATAAAATTCAAAAAGTAAAAAAATACATTGTTATTTCTTCTTGGTGTCGCAGATAACATTAGGTAGATTGTTTTGGAATCAATTTAATTATGGAATTAATTAAACAAAATTTTTGATCAAATAAGAAACAGAAACAGCTATTTAAAGCACAATTTAATAAGTAATTTTCTATAAATGTATATAATATATACATTTACATATATATGCATTAGTGTCTCTCATTATATACTTTAAAACAGAGTTTATTGTTCAGAGATTTTTATAAAACGAAGTATTATTCGTTCTGATAAAGTTAATAACATCAAAAATTAAATAAAACAGTATAGAAGATATGATTATAATTATGATTATGATAATTAGCATAGCTCCATCTTTTTGCCTGGTGTGCTTGCCTGGGGTCACAGAGCAAAATGTACAACTGATGTTATGTTTTACTAAAATCTATATTGTGCAAGTTTTTTGACAATAGATTATAATTTATGGATTGCCTATTATGTATCTTTCATTCAGTTATCAGGATTTTTTGCACCATCCTATTTAATTATTACACAATCCTATAGCATAGGCTTCTATCTTAAAAATAAGAACACGAACACTTATAACCTTATATACTTATAAGCCCAAGATTTGAACAGTGTCCATCTTCTAAATCATCTGTTTGACAACTTACAGATGGGAATGCTGGAAAACATATCTAGAGGTGTGCTGAGTAGCTATCACACTCTAATTAGAGACTGATTTCTTTGTGATATAGAATCTTTGACCATTTAAAAATTCTTATTTTTATTTTTTGGTGGTACTGGGATTCCTGGAAACCCTTCTACCTCCGGACTTCACTCCCAGACCTATTTTTATGCTTTTTTGATTTGAAACAGGGTCTCTTAAGCCAGCGTGGCTGCTTTCGCACCTGAGCGATCCTCCTGTCTCCGCCTCCCAAGCACATGGATTACAAGTGTGCGTCACCACGCCTGGCCTTACCTTTATTTTTATAAATTTGCATGAATGATAGTGAGATGATAAAATGTGAGATAGTATTAATAGATCATATAGAAGAGAGAGAGACAGAGACAGAGAGAGAGATCTACATAGTGGTTTGATTAATACATCTCCCCCAATTTATGTCTACTCAGAGCTTCTTCTGTGATCTTATTAGGAAATATAATATTTGCAAATGTAACTACTTAGGGATTTCAAGATGAATCATCTTAAATTCATCCTAGCCGGGCATGGTGGTGCACGCTTGTGATCCTAGCACTTAGGAGGCCGAGACAGGAGGATTGTGCAGGTTCAAATCCAGACTCAGCTACTTAGTGAGGCTCTCAGCAACTAGTGAGACCCTGTTTCCAAATAAAAAATAAAACAAAAAAAACATAAAATAGTTCTGGGAGTATAGCCCAGGAGTAGAAAGCCCTTGGGTTCCATCTCCAGTACCACACACACACACACACACACACACACACACACACACACACACACACAATTCATTCTATATGAAATCATCCAGGGCCCTAATTCAAATTCTTGGTATGTTTTTAAAAGAAAAATATTTGTGCATAGAGACACAGGAAAGAAAGTATGCAAATCCAGGAGGCCAAAAATTAGGAAAGCGTTGGGAAGAGAAAGGGAAAAGAAGAGAAGAGAAGGGAAAGGAAGAGAAAGAGGAGGAGAAGAGAGAAAGAGGAGCAGAAACACAGGCATTGGATTTACAAATAACACAGTAAGAGAAACAGGGAATTTTCTATTGAATTTTTTGTTCTGAAACAATACAGAAAAGTACATAGGGAACAATCTGTGTGTCAAGGGAGGATTTTCTAACACCAGAGAACCTGCCTGGTAGTAAGAAAGATTAGAAGTGAAATATGCAGCTGAAATTATTAAAAGTTTTTGTGTCCACAACACAAAGATACATTCAGTAAGGAAACAGCCACACAGATTTTGTAAATCTCACTGCAATTTCATTTTAATTCATTGAAAATAAAAGGGTAAAAGTGTAGTTTCAGATTTGGTGATGGAAAGATAATAGAATCAGAATCAGTAGTGAGTGGTTTTACAGTAAATATTTTCTGCACATTAACAAATGTACTAATATTATAGTGAATTCCTCCAGAAATGTAAAATTTCAACATGATTGTGAGAGAGGCTGTAATTTGAGTTTTTGAAGGAAATTGAGGATCTGAAAGGTGCCAAATGGTTAATGCTTGTGCCAATAAGTTATAGGTTATAGTTTAAGGTTTGGAAACAAAGCAATTCGGCTGCTGCTGAGATCCATGGTATGATATGAAAATAGAGTGATTAGATAAAATGGAACAAGAGGTCATTAGAGATCTAGAGATCAAAGATCTTGGATGTCAGTAGCCTGGATAGTATAACAATATAAAATTGAAAAACAAAAATAGTAGAAAGGTAAATTTTGAGCCAAGTGGTAAACCTTTGTAACATAATATTGGAAGACAAGAGAAAAAGTCTATGAAAGACCACAAAATGCAGAAAGTATAATAAAGTGTTTAAAGCAGAATGTCATGAAATTGAGGAATTTTGGGGGGGGGAGGTCTACTACTGAGAATGAAATGAACGGATATTCTACATCCCCAGCTCTTTTATTTTATATTTTTAAATTTTAAAACAGGGTCTTACTAAGTTTCTGATTCTGGCCTTCAACCTGCAATCCTTCTGTCTAAGCCCCAAGTGCTGTGATTACAGGAATGCACCACCATACTTGAATCCCTGACAAACATTTTTGAAGCTGTATTCTGTCAGCTGTAAGGAGAATGAGAAAAAAAAAATTCTTTATGGTTGTATTTTGAAAGTGCATTTTTCTCATTAAATAAAACCAAGGAATCAAATATTTCATATAGAGATGAAAAGGACAGAGGAGGAGGCTTATTGTTGGACCATCATGTTGCCTGGGTATAGAAGTTTGGGTTTGGGGATCTAAATAGAACTGTCTAGGAAGCTAGGTGAATAGATATATTATGAAGATGTAATTTGGAGGTAGATGCCATTTCTCTCTCTCTCTCTCTCTCTCTCTCTCTCTCTCTCTCTCTCTCTGTGTGTGTGTGTGTGTGTGTGTGTGTGTGTGTGTGTGTACTGAGAATTAAATCCAGGTGCATTCTACCTCTGAGTGATATTCCCAATTTATTTTATTTTTTTTGTTTTGAAACAGAGTCTCACTATGTTGCTGAGGGCCACACTAGGTTGTTGCAGCTGTCCTAGAACCTGCAACCCTCTTGTCTCTGCCTCCCGAGTACTGGGATTACAAACAGGTACCGCCATAAGAGATTAAATAGCATTAATAGTATGTATATCCTTGAGAATAGAGATTTTATGTAGAGAGTTTGTGGCATTAAATCAATGGAATTAGAGAACAAGGCCTAAGAGACTTCATATTTCAGAGAGTAGAATATAACCAGCAAATCTGCTGATAAGATTTAAAGAGGAGTATTGAAAGGTAGAATTAGTAGAAAAATATCTTCATTCTATCTTTCCTTTCACTCCTTTTCTATTCCTTCTCATTCTTAGCTCATTTGTTTTCCTGTCTCCAGGTGTAGTTTCTTTTTTCACTAATTATAAAAAGCTCTTTTTTTTTAATTTGGTCTTTTTCTTTGAGGCACATTTTAAGCAGTGTCTTGATTATTGAATCACATATTTATTACTAATATTCCACATTTTTTTCTTTAAAGAATACTATGAGAAATTACTGGAATTCTGTAGGTCATCAGCTTATTTAAAATGGGTTTTGCTTTAAGCATTTCATAGTATATGTTAATACAGACTAAAGACTCGGCTTGGCCAGATTTTAGCATGGCCTTTCAAAGTAATTATGAGTCTTGATCAATGTGATAAATTTTGCATGTGATACAAACTTGGAGTCAGAGAGCAATACTTAGAAGAATAAATTTAAGATGAAATTATTGCATAATTTGTAAATGATTAAGGATGGAAATCATCTGAATTTATGAGGGAAAATTGTTCTGAATATTTTTAGAAGACAGAAAAAATCCATATTCTAACAAAAAATGTAAAATAACTGAGCACATAATTTTGTTGGTGATAAAAATTTCCAAAGCATCATTAAGTTGGGAAGCACCACTGTATTCAAAATAGTAAAGGAGTCCATTATTATACTTTTGCATCTTCATCTATACCTTCTTCTAGTTTTCTTTTCTTGGGGGCTAATTTAATAGATATTGAAACTAATTTTGGAAGAAATATTCTGATTTGCTCATTATTCTTCCAAACTCACTAGGGAACATCTGAGAAACCTTTGTAAAATTTTGCTATCTGAGAGCTAAATAAGTCTCACATATAAATGAAGCTATATAATGGTAATGCAACTCTGGAATCTGGTTATTAGAAATAATAATGTCTCTAAGGAATTAAAAAGCCGTTGGCAATGTTTTGAGGACTAGAATATCTCAAGGCCATAATGTTGCCTGGCTACCAAGCAATAATGCACTATTATTATAAAATATCTTTTCTCAGAAGAAAGTAAACTATGTTTAAATTTCAGCTCAAATTTTGTTTTAAAATAGAAAATCAGCATTTTCTATCTATAGATTCCAATGATATATAAGACAAAAAATTTAAATTATACACAAAATTGGTTTTAGTCATAAATTTATCATAAAATATAATACAGGATTAAGCTAATCTCATTTTCATAGATCACATTATAATAGTTGATTATATATAATAACATATATAATACATTCATTTAAATAATCTAATTTTCCAAGAGAAATCTTAAACATTCTCACTCCACAGTCACACAAAAAGGGTAACTATTAGAGGTCTATTAATTGTGTTGAAAATCAAACATAAAGAGATGATAATCAATGAAACTAAAACCTGATTTCTGAGATCAATAAAACTGATAAATTTCTAGGTAGTCAAGAAAAAATGAGAAATAAATATTATAGCATGTGGAATAAAGAATGAATTAGAATATATTATGCAGATTCTGAAATTATTAAAATGTAAAAATTAAAAGCAAAAATTCTGTGTCTATAACTCTGACAATTAAAATTAAATGAAGAAATTTCTTGAAAACACAAACTATAAAATTAACTCAAGAAAAAAAGAGATATCGTGAATAGTGAATAGCCATACATCCATTAACTATTTAATTTTATAACTCAAAAACTTTTGTCAAAAAATCTAGATGGTTTTATTACTAAAATATATTACATTTTTAAAGAAAAATGCTAATTATTTAACCTATTTCCCAAAACAGAACAGGATAAAACACTTTTTTTTTTTTTTTGCCGGTCAGGAAGAAACACTTTTGAGTTACTGTCAGGTCAGTATTCCCTATTACTAAGATCAGACATTGAAAATAAGAGAAAAGCATGTTAAAATATTTATTTTATTAATATAAACCCCCAGAATGTCAATAGAATATTAGCAATCAAATTAACATATACTGAATAAATATATACAGATTGAAATGAAAGAAGCCAAATGCCTATGGTCAGATACTTGATTCAAATAATCTACAAAATGTTTTGAAAACTTGCAGTTTTCACAAGTTTCCAAAATACAAGATAAATGTAAAATTATAAATTGCATTTCCATGTAATTGTAATAAGCAATTTAAATTAAAAAGGAAAAACACATTCATAACACCAGAAAATAAATCTAGCCAAACCCAGAATACAGAAGCTGTATACTAAAACTATAATGCTTAAATAAAGTAAATCAAAGAATAACTAAATATACTGAGAAACAAAAAGTGTTAATGGAATGGAAAACAGTAAAAAAAAAAAGTTTTCTCCAAATGATCTATAGCTTCAGTGCAATCCCCCAAAAACTCATGCCAACTTTTCTTTGTAAATCACAAGTCAATAACACAATTTATATAAAATGGCCAGTCAATAGGAGCAGTCAAGGTAATTTCCAAAAGGAGAACAATTTAGAGGACTACAACTTAAGGATTTTACAACTCACTCTAAAGATGTGAGAAAAACAGTGTAGTTTTGGTGTAAAGATGGAGATGTATGTAAGTGAAGCATAATGGAGTATAGAAATAAACCCACACAAATGTAGCCAACAAAATTTTTTCTTTCACAAAATTCAAAGCTACTTCAATGAAGAATAGTCTTTTCAACAAATGATCCTGGAGTAATTGGAAACAAATTTCAATAAATATTTTCAACTTTGGGTTAGCCAACAAATTTTAGTGGCTGGAGATAAAACTCAATGCTTAGCTAACATTCATGAGATCCTGGGTTTAATCCCTAACACAGCAAAAAAAAAAAAAAAAAAAAAAGTGTTTTAGATAGGATTCTAAAGCATAATCTAATAATAATAATAAAGTTGGAATCTATAGATGTATTTTCTTTCTTTCTTTCTTTTTTCTTTTTTTTTTTTTTTGGTAGTACTGGGGTTCCTGGAAGCCCTTCTCCATCCGGGCTACACTCCCAGACCTATTTTATATTTCTATTTGGAAACAGGGTCTCTTACGCCAGCGCGGCTGGCTTCAAACCTGCGCGATCCTCCTGTCTCCGCCTCCCAAGCGCGGGGATTACAAGCGTGCGCCACCACACCCGGCTATAGATGTATTTTCAAATGATAATGTTTCTGTGAAGGACTTGTATACGAAATATATATAAAATTCTACAAACATAACACGTTCAAAAGAAACATATTATTAATAATATGGGCAAGAAACTTAGGCCCTCATCAAAGAAGCTATCTAGATGAAAAATCAGCATATTAAAATACGTTCAATATTATTAGTCACCATAAATACATAAAATTAAGTTAAGATGAAATATCACCACACAACTGTTAGAATGCCTATAATTAAAAATAAATAAGTAAATTCAGACAAAAAACTACTTGACAATAAAAAATGCTGATAAAAATGTGAATCAACTGAAACTTTCATGTATTGGTAAAAATTAAAATGTTACTGTCACATTGGAAAACAGATTGGTAATGTTTAATAAAGTTAAACATATTTAATATCTAATCTTATAATCTAACCCAGATATTTTCTCAAAATAAATTAAAACTTATTTTTACACAAAACCTTACTTTGCATCAAATATTAATAGTGGCTTCCTTCTCTTCAAATAAAAAAATGTTTATGTCCTTCCCTGGCAAGTATGTAAAACTGCAGAGCATTCATGTGATAATAGCAATTATGAGTAAAAAATGTTGAACATATAACAGCAGAGAATATACTTCAAATGTATTTTGCTGAGAAAAGAAACAGACCCAAAATTACATTGAATAATTTGGCTTCTATAAAATTCTGTAATAGGTCAAAGTATGAAAACCAAAAACCATCATTGGTTAAAAGCAGTTGTAGGTTGAGAGAAAATTGGCTATGCAAGAATCCTAGAGAACTTTTGATGGAATTAAAATGTTCTGGCTTGACTAGGATGGTGGCTAGTAAACAGTATGTGTTTGTTATAACTTGGAGAGCACAGAATCTTGTAATTCAGATCTTAATCAGCCTGGCAACAGAAAAAGTTCAAGACACTATATAAAACATTTAGTGAATTTTTAAATATAATTTGTTATGAGGTACTATTTAAGTAAGAAAAAAGAAATGAAAATATCATCAAATTTTATGTTTAAAAATGTTAAGATAATAATTCATTGCTAAGTGCCCAAATATGAAAAACATGTATGCTTTAAATTAGAAGCTTATTTAGTGTCCAATCTAGGTAAAGATCAGTACATAGTATGCAAAAGAAAATGCAACAATACATAAAACATAAAACATAAAAATAGTCATTCCAAAGAGAAATATTGAAGGTCAATAACCATTTTGATAAGAGGCAAACAAAACCATAATTTATGTTATCTTATGAGCCACAGGTATATGGGTGGTATCTGTATTCTGAGTCCTGTCTTTCTCAAGAAACTGAAACCTTCAATCTGCAGCCACAGGAGATTAACTATGTTAGTAATTTGGGAGATCCTGGAGGCAGATCTTCTTTCATTTGAGTCCCCAAGATGACTGGCACCTGGAATTCAGTTCAGTGAGACCATGAAGCAGAGAGAGCAATTAGATTGCATGTCATGACTTCTATCCTACAGAGATTGTGAGATAATAAATCTGCTTGCTTAAATTAATTTTTATTTTGTGGTATGGAACATGTAGACACAGAAAAGAATTGCAGTCTTTATTCTGAGTTTCTTCATATGTAAAATAGATCTGATAATTGTATTTAGCTTATGGTAGGGTTTTGAAAATCAAATACATATATATTCATATATCTATATATGCATATGTCTTAAAATTATAATTCCTTTTACATTTCCAACCTGGATTCAATTTTTTTTTTGCCAATGCTTATTCTCTTATGGGAGAGATATGTAAACTCAGTTAATTCAGGACTTTTCTTTCAAATTTCCTCAGGATTTTGGTTTTGCATCTAATATCTTGAAAGAAAGAGAAGCCCCAAAACTTTTCAGAGAATTATCTGGTTTATGTTCAGTGCTCTTGAGCATAAACTGAGATGTGCTTCTTTTCAGCAAGTATCACTGGAGTTTTGTAAGATTATATTTAAAAAAATGGATTTGTAAATTAGCTTTCTTTCTGAACAAATGTAACTTGGTGCTTACTTTTGCAGACTTCTCAGCAATAATGTTATCTGTTTTTGCTAGATGAGTACGATTCTGAATTATGTCTATGTGGTTTTGAACTCTATTTTTATAGACATGCGTTTAAAAGTTTTTCCCAGAAGGCACTGTTTTGTACTTTCTCCAGCAAAAACCAAATGATTTAGCAGAACATTCATAGTGTTTTGTTATAAAATTGCAAAAAGCATCTATTCTTTATTCTACTATTGGATAAAGCTTCTTAGTAGTCAATGCACTGGTGACTGCTGGTCCAATAAAATCCATTAGTTAGAAATAAACACTCTTTTTCCTCTGCTTCTTTAAAAACATAACTCTCACATTCGCTTATCCCAGCATGTACGAACATATTGATTCACACTGTACATTCTCATTGGAGCTTTTTTTAATTATTTAGAAAGTTATTCTTCGTGTGTATGACATACAAATAGTTATAGTTATTATCGATTCACTTCTATCAATTGGGAAGGCAATAAAGAAATATTAAAATGAAAATGTTTGATCTTACATATAAAATGTGAGATATATATGTAAACAAAATGATATTCAATTGGCACTTTTTTTTTATAATGATCGCTTTTTTAGCTGAAGAAAGCCATCTGTGTTCTTTGAACAAATCTTAAGTTTTTCATGAGAAATGTTCACCTACACTCTTTGAATCCTGAAATGAGTTCTGTATATGTGGCCAGGAGGTAGACATAGACAATGATTTCTGTTTTTATACATGTTAGAGACAAAAGATGAAATATATATTTTATAATATTCCTTTCCCTCGTATACCACCACTTAAACATATTTTTTAATTTTACTTTCTCATTTTTCTACTAGAGGTTGAACCCAGGAACATTCTACCTCCAAGTTACACCCTCAGCCCTTTTTACTTTTGAAACAGAGTCTTGGTATGCATGTATGCCTCTACCATCTTGTACTCCATTAAAATGAATAATTATCATTGCCAATAAAAAATAAGAAAAACAAGATCCTGGTAAGTTCTTGAGGCTGGCCTCCAACCTGCTATCCTTCTGTGTCAGCCTCCCAAACACTGTATTACACATAGCTAAATAATCCCCTTTATCAGGCTAAGTTTTCTAATGTTAATGTAAAATAAGCAAAAGCACCAAACCAAAGCTATCTCCACAATGTAAATCCCTATACAACAGAAACCTAAATTAGTATGTAAAAAAACCTAAATTTAAGTAAAAGTATAATTTTTGTAACAAAGTCTTCTTTCAGTCAATCACAAATACCTAAGTTTGATTCAGCCAATGAAAGTCAGCCAACTCTTTTTTTTTCCTTTTCTTTTTTCTTTATTTTATTTTTATTTTATTTTATTTATTTATTTTTTTGTGGGTCTGAGGATGGAACTCAGGGGCATTCTACCTCCGAGTTACACCCCTGCCCTATTTTTTGTTTTATTCTTTATTTTGAAACAGGGTCTCACTAAGTTACGTAGCGCCTCACTTAGTAGCTGAGGGTGTCCGCGAACCGCAATACTAAGGTCTCAGCCTCCTGAATGCTGGGATTACAAGCATGTGCCACCATGCCCAGCCAATCAGCCAACTCTTCACAACATGCCCAGCTATAGCCAATCAGTTTCCTTTTTATATGAGTATACAATCTATAAAGTAATTATCTTTCATGCCTGTATACTTAACCCTAACATTCTTATAATAGTTATTTTAGTAGTCAAAGGAATGGTTGCTGGTGAGGTTGTTTCAAAGTCCTGTGTAGAAAGATTCCTAACTTATTTTAAAAAGATTATAGACATATTTAATTCTGAGAATCTTGTGATTTTTAGTCTATATTTAATATTCAATTAGGCATAAAGATAATCTTAAAAGTTGTATGGATGCTTTCTACCTAAAATATATATTGATTTTTCTACCTAAAATATCACATGACTTATATAGCAATCTTCATAATGCAGAGTAAACTAGTAATAATTCATAACCTTAAGTAAAATATGTGAAATGAAAAATTAGGGGTGAGTTCATATCTGAAACATGTCATTTTATGTGTGGGAAATACTTTGATTTTCCTTCTGAGTATATAATTTTCTAGATGTCTTTCTTTGACTCAGAAATTAACACAAGGCTAATAATGCTCTACTTGTTGGTTATATAGAAAAATATAAATGTTGGAAATGGGAGAAATTCAAACCATATTTAAGCCAATTAAACACTTTAAAATTAAGGTTTAGAATACAAGAAAGTTATAAAAAGAAAAAGAAGTTAACTCTAGTAAATTGAGATATTTTCAATTTTTTCTATGAATAATTCAAGTATAATATGAGGATATCCAAATTTTCAGGAATCTTTGGAATTATTTTCAAAGCAATAATTAAGAACAGTTATATTTATACTTATAAAACATATAAATCCCAGTTTTATTTAAACTCTTCTAGAAATCTAAAGGTCTTACCAATCGTGCAAACATTAACAAAAGATATGAGTATTCTTTTTCTAGTAGAAAATATAATTAATCTAGTATAAATTTAAATACAATTAATTAATTAATCACATATAAAATTAAACACAAATAGGCAAACAAAAATGAATAAAACAAGCTAGGTGTGGTGGTACATACTTGTAATCCCAGTACTTGGGAGGCTGAGACAGGAGGATTGCAGGTTCTAGGCCAGCCTCAGCTACTTAGTGAGGCACTTTGAAACTTAGTGAGACGCTGTGTCAAAATAAAAAAGAATAAAAAAATAGGGCTAGTGGTGTAGCTCATAGGTAAAATGACCCCAGGTTTCATCTCCATTGCTAAAGAAAATGAATAAAACAAAATATTTAAAGAGCTAATAAGAAATGAACATCTAATCCAATCAAGTTTAACTAAAATCATGGAAAATAAAAAAGAAAGATTTAAAAGCAGGCAAAAATAATTACTTTCAAATGACTGACTAATGAGAGCAAGCAGACAAAAGAAATAATTTCTATAATCCACTGAAAAATTTTTGCCTATATTTTCATAGTAATAATATAATTCAAGTATGGGGAGAAATGTCTAGCATTGAGAAAAAGAAAACTAAGAGAGCTCATTATCAGGAGACCCACATGAAAGCACATTAAAAAGAAGTATTTCAGGTGGCAAGAAATGATCCCATTGGAAAGTGTGTGTTACAAAACTCAATAAAAAATGCTGAAATAACAAAATCAAGCTAAACAAAGATAATAAAAATCACTCTGTGTGTGTGTGTGTGTGTGTGTGTGTGTGTGTGTGTGTGTGTATGTCTATAATAAAAAACAGTGATTTTTTTCTTTCGGTACTAGGGATGGAACCAAGGGTCATTTTACCTCCAATTTGTAACCCCAGCTCTATTTTTTATTCTTTATTTTGAAACAGGGTCTCATTGAGTTGCAAAGTTACTAAGTAACTGAGGCTGGCCATGGCCATGATCCTTATGTCTCAACCTCCAGAATGCTAGAATTACCACAGCCACCACGTGGGCCACCACGCCTGGCTCAAAAATAGTGATTTTTGATGACTCACTTGCTTTAAATTATGTGGTAGAAAAAAAAATCCTGCAGAATTGCTATTTCTTTCTAACTTCTTTCTTAATTTTTCTTTGAGCATGCAAAAGTTGTTTGATAAAATGGGAAAAAATTGTAAACCTGATAAATATAAAACTTATCACCACTGAGAAAAATTGACTGTAGTTTCAGAATTTTATGAGTGACTCTACTAAAGTGTTGTTTCCAGTCACTTTTTATAGGTTCAGCTTAGTTTAGTACTGATGCACATTAAAATATGTTGGAAGCAAACAATGTCAAGTCATCAACATGCCCAACTTTGATTCTTCATTAAGACTAGTAAACAAGCACTTGATGAAAGTCACTAAGAGCCTCATCATGCCGGGCGTGGTGGCGCACGCTTGTAATCCCTGCACTTGGGAGGCAGAGACAGGAATGGCGCAGGTTCAAAGCCAGCCGCGCTGGCTTAAGAGACTCTGTTTCCACATAAAAAAAAGTATAAAATAGGTCTGGGAGTGTAGCCCGTGGGAGTCTAGCCCAGAGGTAGAAGGGCTTCCAGGAACCCCAGTACCACCAAAAAAAAAAAAAAAAAAAAAAAAAAAAAAAAAAAAAAAACACTGTTCGTAAATGACAGATGTGATTCACTTGAAGAAAGCACAATGACCAGATATAACAGTTAAAGTTGCATATTTACATTATGCTATCATTATTTAGTTTACATTTCTGGAGATGAATGTTTTAGGCAAAATGGCTTCTGCTGAACAATTTAAGCATTTCTAACAAATATTAATGACTTAAAATAGGGGAGGCCTGAAGAGCCCATGATCCATGATTCCCAAGGAAGGATTTGCTTTGTTACTTCAATAAAAATTAGTATCTTTCTGAAAAGGAGTAACTCTTCTCCATCTTCAAACACTGAATATATGTGATAAATAGCTTGTGATTGAATTAGAAATATTTATTTCAGCAACATGTTCCAAATATCCATCACTGATAAATTTATTAATATCACTTCAATACTATTTATGAATCATTTGACTGAGTAGCAAATGTTTGCCTACATATACAATTTCCATCCTATATTTCATGATGATTAATTAAGGTATTTATTAAGGCAATTATTTTTAAAATTTTAACACCTATGTAATAGTAAGTCTTTCTTACTACATATGACCAATATAACAAACTACCACACTACTACCATACTTCTGTTCCTACTGTATTTTAAAAGGGTTTAAAAATTTTACTTTTTTTTTTTTTTTTTTACTGGGGACAGAACCCAGCGGTTTTCTACTTCTGGGCTAAACTCCCAGACCTATTGTATATATTTTTTGGAAACAGAGTCTCACTAAGCTGCTTGAGAACCTCACTAAGTACTAAGTAGCTGAGGCTGGCTTCAAACCTGTGCAATCCTCCTGTCTCAGCCTCTTAAACTCTGAGATTACAAGCGTGTGCTGACATGCCCAGAACTTAGTTTTGGTTTTAAGTATGTTGTAATAGCTCAGAAATCCCAGAGTTTGGGCTAGGCGTGGTGCAGGCTTGTAATCTCAGCATTTGGGAGGCTGAGACAAGAGGATCGTGCTTTGCTGACAGCCTCAGCTACTCACTTTTGGTGAGGCCCTTTGCAACTCAGTGAGACCTTCTTTCAAAATAAAGAATAAAAAAATAGGGCTAGGGGTGTAGCTAGGAGGTAGAATGCCCCTGGGTTCTAGCCCCAGTACCAAAATAAAAAAAGAAAGAAAGAAAAGTAAGGAAAGAAAAAAGAAAGAAAGAGAAAGAAAGAAAGAAAGAAAGAAAGAAAGAAAGAAAGAAAGAAAGAAAGAAAGAATACCATAGTTTATGTATTGGAAAGCAAAAATCATCTTGTCATCTTGAACTGAAAGGATAATACATATACAATCAAAAGGCTAGAGGGAAGTCATTCAAGAAAATTAAACAATTTGTTAAAGAAGCATGTACTGTGAATTGTTGTGAATTGTGATAATTGATAAAAAGTATATTGCATATATTATGATGTGAAGAATAAGTCATGTTGCTTATGTATGGATTGGTAAGTATCAGAATTAAAATTGAATATATGAAAGTAGATAAAAAATGAAATGAGACTGGACAGATTTAAACTAATGTGAAGGAACAGAGAAAAAGGCTAGTAAGAAGCCTATTATAATAATCCAAGGCTGGGGGGGAGAGAATCTCTAGAATAATTTGAGAAAGAATATAAAATATCATGAATAAAAATAATAATAGCAACTAGAACATTAAAAATGATTTGAAAAATCAAGAGTTACCACAGACTTTTCTTGAAAACAAAAACTACTAAATATTTAAATAAGTAAAATAGGAAAAATAAACAGAAAACTAGATTGCTCATATTTGAAGAATGAAAATATTGAGGTGTAACTAATAGAAGGGCTTAAGAGAAACAGAGTCCTCATTCAACAGATATTCCCTTATTAACTACTGCACACACAAAAAATCATGCTGTATAATTCGAATGAAAAATTAAAGAAGAGCAACACAGTTTCTGCCTTACTTGAATTTAAACTCTGTGAAATGCACTCATTAAATAACCCACACAGAAATGTAATAATACAACCACGATTAAACTTAAAAAAGCTTATGATGCTAGGAAGTACATTATAGGAGAGATTTAAACTTGTCAGTAAAATTGGGAAAACTTTTGCAGACATTTGTAAAGACTAAGTTCACCTGGGTAGAAAAAAAGCAGGAGACAGTATCCAGACCTCAAGGCCGGTCTTCACTAGACACAATCACAGAGCGTGTCAGTAAAAATGACCAGGTAGAGTTGCGTTGAGACTAAAGAAAGAATGAAAAGAATTTGATGTAAACCAAGGAAATTATCAACGTCTCTAAAAAACAGTCGTTATTTAAATGAAAAGGACTAAACGAGTGATGTGTGCATGTGTGCCTCTACCAGCCTGTACTCCATGAAGATATATGACTACACTGCACCAATACAGAATTAAAGACTAAAACTGGCCGGGCCTGGTGGCCCACACTTGTAATCCCCGCGCTTGGGAGGCGGAGACAGGAGGATCGCGCAGGTTCTGAGACAGCCGCGCTGGTTTAAGAGATCCTGTTTCCAAATAAAAAGTATAAAATAGGTTTGGGAGTATGGCCCCGAGGCAGAAGGGCTTTCAGGAACCCCAGTACGACCACCACCACCACCAACAACAACAACAACAACAACAAAAAAAAACAAAAACAAAAACCTAAAACTGTACTTAAATGAAAATAGGTTGAATTTGGACTTTATTTCTATCAAATATGGCTCACTATATGATCAACATTTCTACTCTTGTATTTTAACACAATTTCTCAGATATAAATTTCACATTTTCTAAATTACTGGGATGATGCATATTGAGATTATTTCTGCTATAATTTCTACTATAACAAAATGCACCCTCTTCCTGCCAAGCATCTTATATAAATCACTGCAATCTTAATGTTAAATGTTGTTTTAACACTTGTGCTTGGACTCCAGCATAGAATTATATTACTTACATTATTAGCTCATTTACCACCTACTATGCTATATTACTAGATAATTCTTTGAACATGAGATATTTGGGATTACTTCTGGTAGTAATTTAAGCACCCCTTTGGCTTAATATTTACTGTCTCTTTCCATAACTGTTACATATCTGTGGTCTCCATTAAAAATTAAGCTAATTTAATCATCTCTGATTAAGACAACTGCTAGATTATTCAGTTGAAGAATTGATTAATACTAAAGAGATATTACCAGGCCTTTTGTACACTCTCTCCATTATACAAAAACTCCCATCATTCAGAAGGATTATTGTTATAGATATATATTAAATAATTCTATTATTACACTGAATTATGTATGACCTTTTTATTATATATTTATAATATTCATCTTCAATGTATATAATATAGGGTTTCCTATTTTGTATATTAATGTTTTTATTAAATGTGACTATTATTAGCAGAAGTAGTAAGTGACTCACATCTTCCAGGTTTAGGAAATTTACACACTATGTGTGCACATATTTAGTCTTTATTATAGATTATATGATTAGATAAATTTATACTTTATAAACAAATTATTTTAATATAAACTTGTAGATGCTTATAAAAATGGACTTTCTTATAGAAACATACTTAAATTTATTAAATGAGCTATACGTTTCTCATTATATTTTATACATTTATATATTTATACATTTCTCTTTTATATTTTAAAGAGATGAAATTCAAAATACTTCAATCACAAATAAATTTGAAATTTTATCATTTCAAGATCTGTGATTTCTTAAATGCAAGGGAATATATGCTGAGTAGAAATTAGGTAAATATGTCATAAGTCCCTTGATTTATAGCTTAATATTTGACTTGAATAACATTTTAATCCTTTTTATTATTAAATGATAGAGCTTGCTATAATTTATTTAAATAAAATCAGAAAAAATTAACTAAAATTAAAAAGGTATGTGTATTCTTTTCACTCAGGGAACAAATATTAATTTTTTGTATAATTTTCCTGAGTTGAGAATCTTTTCTCTCTATATAAATACATGATATAGTTTCAAAACAGTCATTTTGTAGATTGCCAAACTCAATATTTTCTATAATCTATTGCTGTTCAATATTTTTCCTCCTGTTATAAATGCTGTCATCTGTGCAGTGTTGCCTACTTTTTCCCATCCATCAATAATATCATGGGTATAGATCATAACTTTTAGTTATTCTCAGGTAAAGGCATTTTGTGTCTTTTTATATATTTTTCATTTTTTATTGGTGTATGGTGGTCATACATCTTAATGGAGTATAAGATAGTAGAGGCGTACACGCACACATCACTCATTAAGCCCTCCCCAATTCCCAGCCCATTCCCTCCCCCTACCTCTTTCTCATATTTGGCAAAGTAATTGACTTTGATATGTTTGTGAATGTAAATAATGTGCATTAGAAAATTTTATAACTTTTATTCATATGACACTTAAATGTGATTTCTTTCTCTTTTCATGACCTTGAACATAACATGAATATTACGAGATGACAATTAATTTGACTTTTAATCTTTTTTCTGGATACTTTCTTTTCTACTTTATTGATGCTGGGGAAATTAAAAAAAACAAGAAAAAAGAAATCACTAATGTATCAAGAGAAATAACATTCAAAATCAAGAAAAAAATAAAAACAGATAAAATACAAAAATGAACATGTCATAGATAATTCTTAACTTTGTGATGATGTTAGGATTAGATATAGGATGGATGGCTCCTTGAAAAGATCATAAATTGGTGCTCAGTGTTGATATGATCAGGTGTTGAGGGGTGTAATCCCAGCACAGTGGTACCCTGTAGGCCCACAGGGTGTGGTTGGAAGTGTGTCCTTGAGGGTGCAGCCTTTGAGATTGTATTTGGTTTCTCCTCCCCCTGCTCTCTCTCTTGCTTCTGGCCTCTATGGCATGAAGAGCACAGCCCTAGTGTTCTCTTGCATTCTGCCTCCTACTGTGATTTGTGGTCTCCAGCCTCTTATGGAATAAACCCCAAACCAGAAGAAAATATATCTTTGCTCCTCTAAGTAAAGTGATAAATCTTTTAGATTATAGCTGCAAGAATGCAGCTGGGCATGGTGGCGCATGCTTGTAATCCCAATGCGTGGGAGGCTGAGACAGGAGGATCTCACAGTTTCAAAGCCAGCCTCAGCAACTTAGTGAGACCCTGTTTCCAAATAAAATATAAAATCGGTCAGGGGTATAGCCCACAGGTAGAAAACCCCTGGATTCTATCCCTAGTAACACACACACACACACACACACACACACACACACACACAATAAAAACTGAAAGATAAATAGCTGCAAGAATGCTGGCTGGAACAGCTGAGAACAGGTAAAATAGAAAAATGGGGAAAAAACATAAAGACAAAAATTCAAAGATATAGATATACATATGCCCCATAAACAGTGAAAGAATAATTGAAATCTTTGTGATGCTATTTCTTATGCATTCTATAAACAAAATTTTCAAAGTTTGATAATATACTGTATTGGGGAACCCACAAGGAAAGGCACCGTCTTGTATAGCAGGACAATATTCAGTAATATTTTAAAAATTGTATGTAACTACTTACCCTGTGGTCTAAACATCTCACTTTAAGAACGCATGACAAATGTAATTCTTACTTGTAGAGGAATACAATTAAACAAAAACAAACCAAAATGTGCAAATCTTTTACTTTTATTTCATGATTATGTTGCTTAGTAAAATATTGGAATAAAATCCCAATTCTGATCCACAGGATAAAAGTTGAGTACATTATAACACATGTTTACAATGGAATTACATGTCATTAAAAATCAGAATGAGGAAGATTTATATGGACCATTAACTAGAAACTCTATTTATTTAGAGTGCAAACAGAGTACAAAAAATAAGAAAAATAATAAGAATTTTTAGGCATTTTTATATTATTTCTTCTGTGTGATAGTTGAACCAAGCTGAAGATTATATACATATGCAAAAATAATGAAAATAAAATAACTCAAAATTCAGATTGTAAAACCAAATACTAAAGAACCTTAATTGTTTATCAAATTTCTATTATGAAGCTATATGCTTTGTAAGCGTGAACATATTACTTTGTACATTATTATAGAGATAAAAGCTAAAATCAAAATTAAGCCTAGAGAGTACTTACATATTACTTGCAGGTTAGTTGAAGTCTGAATGTTAAGAGAGATGTTAAATGCATAATAAATAGTGTGCTTATATTATGCCTGAAGTATTTTTAGTTTAAGAATCAGACTCTTTAGAATTACTTTTTAGCTCAGGAATGTTAACATTTTCATTTTACATATATAAAATAATCTATTTACAATTTTAGTGTGTTTAAGCAATGTTTCATTATTGTTTGGGGTGATTTATTTTCTCAGTATATGATACCCATCTTGCACGATTTGATGTGGATCTATTTTGTAAATTATCAAATGACATAAAGATCTTTGAACAAGAACTAGTACTTGTAATTCTTCTTCAATGGTTTACTAGTAGTTTTGTTAGCTGAAATATCAAGAAGAATGCCTGCCAATTTATGCTACAATCAATGATAACCAAGTCACTCTGTTTGGGTTATATTACTCCTGTAGTTATTCGCTTTTGTGCTGATGCACTATATCAAGAGCTGAAACACTTGTGAGGTTAACTAGGTCTCTTAGATATGTAGTCAGTATGAATTTTAAAAAGCTTCATTTCTCTTTTGTATTCTGTGGGCTCTGGAAAAATATTGTTTTCCTATGAAAGAAATCATTCCCCTTTCATGTTTCTTTGAGAAGTTCTGAAGACCAGTGAAGTCCCTTCTCTTGAGAGATCAGGTTTTATATATACTGTGCCCATAGCTGAACTGAAGTTACAATAGTATGAGCAGATGTATGCATCAATAGTAGCAGCTATATCATAATTGTTGCTTGAAGAGTGGTATTTGTTAAAGCAAGTAAACAAGAAAAAAGCTGGAATAAGTTTTCTTAAATTGAAAGATTTAAAAATTGACATTTTAAATTTACAAAATATGTCAGTTTTCAATTTTTTTTTTTGTGTGTGTGTGTGTGGTACTGGGGGTGGAACCCAGAGGCTTTCTACCTCCGGGCTATACTCCCAGACCTTTTTCATATTTTATTTGGAAACAGTTCTCACTAAGTTGCTGAAAGCCTCACTAAGTAGCTGAGGCTGGCTTCAAACCCATGTGATCCTCCTGTCTCAGCCTCCCAAGTGCAGGGATTACAAGCATCCGCCACCACGCCCGGCAAAAATTTGGTTTTAATAATCTGGAACACTATTGTAGTTTTAAGCTATAAAAAATCACTCACCAAATGTTATTTATTTATTGAAAGTCTGAAAAAAAATTCCTGATATCATATATATATATATATATATATATATGTATATGTATTGTTAAGTATTCAGTATCTTTCAGTTTTTTTAGATAATTTAATTTTCTTTAATTCTTTTTTTGTGTGTGTGTGGTACTGGGGGTGGAACCCAGAGGCTTTTCTGCCTCTAGGCTATACTCCCAGACCTATTTTTATACTTTATTTGGAAACAGTGTCTCACTAAGTTGCTGAGAGCCTCACTAAGTAGCTGAGGCTGGCTTCGAACCTATGCGATCCTCCTGTCTCAGCCTCCCAAGAGCTGGGATTACAAGCATGCACCACCACGCCCGGCTAATTTTCCATAATTCTTGATACAATTACAGTTATTTTAAAATATTTTTTTCATAAGGTGATTTGTTTCATCATTTTATAATATTATCACAGAGTGTACTTAACATTATAACATAGTAATTTCAAATGACATAAAAATTTAAGCAAAAAATTTTACAAGAGTAATAATTGGCTAATTTAAACATAAAATTTTATTCATAGCTATATATAGTCATTAATATGTAAACAAACTAACCTAATAACATACTACATATTTTATATTTTATAAAATATTATGTTAAAATGTATCTTTATTAATAAATATTAAATTATTCTTTAGGCTGAGATAATGCAAAATATAAACTCATGTAAACATAAGCAAGGGATTATCATAGACTTATGCAAAGTGGTTTCACTGTTATACAAGGCGCTGGGGTCATGGTCCAATCCCAGGTCAATGGTAGTCATATTTTATAAATAAGACAACAAATACCCGGGTGTGGTGGCGCATGCTTGTAATCCTTGTACTCGGAAGGCTGAGACAGGAGGATCGCACAGGTTCAAAGCCAGCCTCAGATACTTAGTGAGGCGCTCAGCAACTCAGTGAGTCCCTGTTTCCATATAATATAAAATAGGTCTGATAGTATAGCCTAGAAGTAGCCTCCAGGTTTAACCCTCAGTATCACCAGATTTCACCCTCAGTACTACAAAAATAAAGAAGAAGAAGAAAGAAAGAAAGAAAGAAAGAAAGAAAGAAAGAAAGAAAGAAAGAAAGAAAGAAAGACAACATAGAGTAAAACTCTCCTGAAACCAAACAGTTGCTGGAAAGCTGACTTTAGCTTCTGTATTAATTGATTCATAATCAGACTTTATTATAAATTTTTAAATAAGACTATTAAACATTATGATTTACTAAATGCTCACTGAATACTAGTAGATTTCCAAAGAAGATTCATATTTTAATATTAATTTTAATTTTGGTAAAAAGCACATAAGGTAAAATTTATCATCTTTTTTTTTTGCCTCTTTTTTTTTTATTGGTGCACTGTATTCATACATCATAGTAGGATACATACTTTTGTAGGCATACTTGCACACTTTTCCCAGTCAGCCCCTACCCAATCCCCACCCCATTCTCTCCCTATCCCTCCCTCCCATGCTTGGCTTAGTAGTTGACATCTAGTATTATGGCAATTTATCTAAAATTAAAAATGGTAATCTCACATAACAGTTTCATTTGTCTGATACCAAGCTTTTGATGACTTAAAGATGACATTTCAATATTTCTTTTTGCTTTCTTTCTTACCAGAGAATATTTTTTTTTCTATTTTTAGGTGAAACTATCATATATTTATATATTTATTTTTCAGAAAAAAATCTATCCTAATATGGAATATAGACTCTAAGTACCCAAAACGATCTTGAAAAAGAACAAAGCTAGAAGATATATATTTTCTGATTTCAAACCATATAAAGCTACAATAATTGAAACAGTGTAGTACTATTCTAAAGGCAGATATATAAACCATTGGAGTTAAATGAAAGCCTAGAGCTAAATTCTTCCCTATATTGTCAAGTTATTTTTGACAAGGTTTCCACGAACATTTGGTGGTGGAAATATTAATCTTTTAACTAAATATTGTTAAAAAATAATAATTACATGTAAAAGAATAAAATTGGACCCATACCTAATCCCATATACAAATATTAACTCAAAATAGATAAAATACCTAAATATAAATCTTAAGACTATAAACTTTTAGGAGAAAATCTGGGTCATTAAACCTCACAATGTTGAAATTGGCAGTGATTTCTTGGTTATGATTTCAATGGCACAGGCAACAGAAGAGTATACAAACTCCCTAAAAAATAAAAAAAATATTGTACATCCAAAGACAATGTAAACAGAGTTAACAGTTACTAATAGAATGGGATAAAATATTTCCAATTGCTATATCTGAAGGTATATTAATATTCCAACTAGAAATCCTAAAAATTAACAACAATAAAGGCAAACAATACCATTTAGAGATAGGTAAAAGACTAACATAAATAATGAATCTCCACAGATAACCAATCTTAGTTGTCTGTTGGATGGAAAATCTTGTTTCTCTAGTTCTGGTGTGTGTTACCTATTTCTTCTTTGTAGTTAATCTCTTTGAGTATTTTCTCTAGTGCTGGTTTTGAAGACATAAATTCCTTCAGTTTCTGTTTGTCATGGAAGCTTCTTATTTCTCCAACTAATTTGATAGAAAGTTTTGCTGGGTAGGAAATTTTTGGCTGGAAGTTGTTTTCTTTCAGAATTGGGAATATGTTACTCCAAGCCCTTCTGGCTCTCATGACTTGGTTTGGGAAGTCTGGAGTGATTCTAATTGATTTGCCTCTGAATGTCACTTGGCCCTTTGCTTTTGTTGCCTTTAAGATTCTCTGCTTGGCTTCCACATTGGTCATTTTGACAATTATGTGGCGTGGGGATCCTCTTCTCCGATCCTGTCTAAAGGGAGTTCTATAAGTTTCCTGGACCTGTGTATCAGCCTCTTGCTCTATGTCTGGAAAATTTTCTGCTATTACTTCCTTGAAGAGATTGTTGATCCCTTTGGTTTCACTTTCTTTTCCCTCCTCTATTCCAATTATTCTTAGGTTAGCTCTCTTAAAATGGGCCCATATTTCTTCAATATCAGATTCCTGCTGTTGGATATTTTTTTCTAGATTAGAAACTATGCGTTCATTTTTGAATTGCTCATCTTCTAAGAGTGAGATTCTGTTCTCCATGTGTTCTAATCGGTTGTTTGTGCTTTGGATTGAGGCCTTTACTTCATTAATTGCATCCTTTATCTCTTTTTGGCTCTCTCTGAGTTCTTTTCGAAGCACCTCTATTATTTCTACAGTTATTTTCCTGATTTGATCTTCTAGAAATCTCTGATTTTCGGTTTTATCGGGTTCTGATGTTGTGGGGTTGTGGGCATTCATTGCTCCAGTATTATTCCTCTTTCCCATGATTTCAGATGTTTGTGCCTTCTCTGGGTTCTTCCCTTGGGTCACTATGACTTCACTTAAGGTGTTCTGGATCTCGAGTCAGTAGTATCTCAGACCCCACTACTCCTTTACTGGGTTTTATCACAGAGTCTCCGACCCAGAGAGTCAATAGAGGCTGCTTTAGACTGTGGGGGGTGCCAGGTTGCACGTTCTCCTATGGTGTGATATCTCTGTCACCACCCCTCCCCCACTGGGTCAAGTCCCAGGGAGTACAGTACTGGGATTTCTCCTCTGTGGCCCGCAATTTGACTCACTGTTCTTGAGTGCGCAGATGTAGCTGTACTGGCCTCGCTGAATTCGCTGCTGCTGCCGCCGGTGGCAATATGGCGCCGCTGCTACACCCTCGGCTATGGGGCTGGCGTTTTCTTCTTGGTTTTGATTTCGACTCTGAATCCCTGCAGCGTGTGCTGAGCTCAGCCACTGGGAGCTTTAGACGCTCTCTGCGTGGAGAAATCCCCCCTGGCTGTTCCGCAGTGGCTCACCTCGGCTTGCTGTAGCCGTCCCGTGAATTCGCCGGTGCCTCCGGCAGTATGGTGCGTCTGCTGCTTCTGCCGCGTCCTCGGGTGTGAAGCCGCCTCCTCAGGCGCGAGGCCGGTGTATCTCCTCTGTGGCTCTGTTCTCAGTCCGCTTTCTCTCTGGAGCCTGGTGATTTTTTGTTTCACTGGTGATGGTGTTTTCTGGCTATGAAAGGCGCTGATTTTGTGGTAATGGAGATTTGTTGTTAGCGGGGCTCTTAAACCCCGCTTTTCTCGGTCGCCATCTTCCCGGAAGTACCAAAAATTTATCATCCTAACAACTTTTAAATGCATAGCTCAGTAGCATTAAGTGTGTTCACATCTTTGTCCAGCCAGGTTCCAGAACTTGTAAACCTGAAACTCTACCCAATAAAAAATACTTTCCTAGTCCTTTCTTTCTCTACAGAACTTGGCAACTACCATCTTACTTTCTGTTTCTATTAATACTACCACTCTGCATACTAAAATGGAATACTCTAGTATTTGTCTTTCTGTGACCAGCTTATCTTTTAGCATAATTTCTTCATTTTTCATTCATTTTGTAGAATGTATAAAAATCCCACTGTTTGAATATGCCACATTTTGTTTATCTGTTCATCTGTTGATTATTCACTTGGTCTGCTCTTACCGTTTAGTTTCTGTGAATAGTAGAACTATGAATCTGTGTGTAGAATGATTTAAGCTGTTAAATTTGTGGTATTTTGTTATAGAACATTCAAAACTGATTCTATTTCTGGACTAATTTTTTGTGGTATTGGAGACTGAACTAAGGGACATTCTACTTCTGAGTTATACCTTCATATCCCTATCTTTAATTTTTTAAAAAAATAGGATCTTGCTAGTTTTCTTAGAGTCTCATTATGTTCCTGAAGCTTTCCTCAACCCTGTGATCCTCCTGCCATACAAAAATATGCCACCATGCATGGCTGATGGCTTAACTATAAACATAACTAAGTTTATTAATTGAGATATACAAGAAGAAGTATGTGTAGTACACAAATGCAAATGATAAAATCTGATGACATTTTACCTAGAGAATAGAGGTAAGATGATAAATAAGACTACTTGTAAAATACATCTTTCAAATTAATATTACTATAAAATACCAGCACACAGACTAAAACACAACTTATAACTTAATGAATTATATGTTGTTGAATGAGACTAAACTTAAAGCAAAATTCTATAACTCCTCTCTACTCATCAAAATAATGAAGAGAAAGTAGTAAGAAAGATGAACTAACCTAAATAATTTATGAAGTCTAGATCATTCTATCTCTCTTTTTTCAAATAATAGTGATTCAATTTTCTCTTGAATTATTGTATCTAGGTTATTGTTTGAAATTTATTTTATTAAGTTATTTTTATTTTTATTATGATTCTGGAGATCAAACTCAGAATCTCACCCATGTTAGACAAAAGTTCTAGCACTGAAGTACATTCTCAACTCTGAATTTTTATTGTTTATTTTTTAAAATTAATTTTATATGTGTATTGTTGTTATACATTTTAATGGGGTACACGATGGTATAAACATACATACACATATCACTCATTTAGCCCTTCCCCAATTCACAGCCCATTCTCTCCCCCGTCCCTCCTCATGTTTGGCTTAGTGATTGACTTTGATATGTTTGTGAATGTACATAAAGTACATTAGAAAACTTTAGATAAGACACATAATTAATATTTCAGTGAACTACATTAATTCTTCAGTTTTAGTGTCTACTTAGGGAATCATGGAGCATGTATGATGCATATAATTAGTCTTTTGCTATTTTAAATGAAATACTGAAAGTACTATTAGCTCAATGAACACTGAAATTATAACTTTATTATGCGATAACAAATAGAAATTTTTAGGCTTCTTGCCATTTTAAACCATATTAAGGTAGTACATAAACTTTAGGAGATGTAAACATCCTTCTTTGAATTTATTGCTCTTTTTCATTCATAAACCACTCAGATTTCGCACTCTCAGAGTTCTATATTCTGGTTTAGACATAAAGTTTCCTTCATAATCTATCTCTTTTTTGAGGTCTTATTTTATCGCATTGCCTGCAAAAGAAGAAACAAATATTGAAATAAAAAATTCATATGAACAACTATAAAGATAGCTCAAACTTTTTCTCCATTTCAGATTTGTTTGTGACCCCAGTGTTATTCACCACCCAATCAAGTACTGAATTTTAATATTTAATTTTCTGTATCATTACATTTTCAATACTTTGCTTATATCTTTGTTTTTATTTAGCACACCAAATATATTTCAGATTTTATTATTTATACCAGGAGAAATTTTTTGTTTCTATCAAAGACTAGAAAACAAAGTTTTTTTCTAAATTAATAGTTATAGGTTTTCTTCCTCTGGGATGCCATATATCCCATATTTTTCAAAAATTCTTGTCCCTTATATTATAAACAGAGCAGGAGCTTAAGTGAATATCGATCCCATGGAATTAATCCTGGATAGAGAAAAATATTCAAATAAAAACAAAAATTATTGAAAAGGGTTTGCTTATTTTATTGAGATTTGTTTTTGCAGCATTCATGTTTTCATGAAATGAGAAAAAATATATGTGCATATTATGAACAATTCCACCAGTGTATATAGAAAATATAATGGCGTGGGCTTTATGAACATTTATCTTAACATGAATTAAAATTGGTTAGTGCTGTATGCAAATATTTTATTGATTTGTTGAAGAAAACAAATTATCATATGCAATATAAACTACTGAGAATAATCAGCAGGTGTTTGCTTCAGGTAGTTTTAGCTCCTTTAGAAATGTCTTTTAAATGTCAGTATCAGTTCAACAGACTTTGTGGGAATCTGGTTGCTGAGGAGAATTTATGGAAATTTTGCTATCTCATTGTCCCAGTAAAAGTCACATCACATTTTTCCTTCTGGTGGAAAGAAACTGGGAATATTTTGCTTAATATAGTATATTTTAGAGGCTCAAAAGATGAAGTACAGTCAAACATATTCTGCCACATTGAAATTAGAAATACTACTAAATTATTTTAATTTTTATGTACAACTTTTTCCTGTAAATTTTTAAGAATTATATGAGCCTGGCATAATGGCAAATACCTGAAATCCCAGTACTAGGGACACTGAGACTGGAGGCTCACAAGTTTAAGGAGAGCCTCAGTCATGTAACAAGACTCTCAGCAACATAGTGAGGCCATGTTTCCAAACAAGTAAAAATAATAATAATTATTATTAATGATATTAAATATATCTGGGGCTGTATCTCAGAGGTAGAATGCCCTTGGGTTCCATCTTCAATACCACAGAAAGTGATCATTTTGCTTTTAAGATTATGTTTTCTGCAAAATATATTATGTGGCTACCCATTATACATAATACCTGTATTAGTCAGAGTTCATTAGGGTAACAGAAGTCACAGGTACATATATTGTAAAAGATTTATCAAATCAGCTAACAGTCTGAAGCAGTATAGTCCCAAGTGGCCAACTGCAGGCAGAGAGCGGAAAGAACTAACAGCTGGTCAAGTGACCCATGAACCACTAATTCAATTCTAGTTCAAGATGGAAAGGGCAGAAAAATCTCTGGAGAAATGATGGTAAAAGTCGAGTTTGAAGAGCTGGAGATCACTGATATCTCAGATGAGAGAAGATGCTCTTTCTTCAGAAAGAACCGTGCACGCCTTCACATGGCTTTCTGGGTCTCCCAGAACCATTCTGCCCACATTCAGGGCAGGACTCCCCCTTCAATCTGCCACCATATAAACCACTCATCAACACACCCAAAGTCACATCATCTTAGGTGTTTCATAATCCAGTCAAATTGACAGTCCAGATTAACCATCACGGTGTCTCCATTATTTATTTATTTAATAATTTATTGAGCATCTCCTATAGTATAGAAGTGTTCAAATCCCTAGTGATACATAGTGTTGTATGAGGGAGAAAAATCCTTGCCATTAAGAAGTACACACTGTATGGCAGATTTAGCCAATAATCAAACACTAATCAAGCAAACATAATGTGAGGCGGTAAGAAATGTCCAGAAACAACACAGATAAAGGCAAACAGATACGAAGTCATGAAAACAATATAATAAACCTCTCAGTTTAGGCAGTCTCCACATGAAGGGGAGAATTTGAGTAAAGGGTCTTCAGATAAGCACACACATACAAACTGTAGGATGATATGATTTAGTTCATAGCCACAGTCAGTATCTATGGGAATATAGCTGTTAAAAGTAAACATGAAGCCAGGCATGGTGGAGCACCCTTGTAATCCCAGCACTTGGAAGCCGGAGATAGAAGGATCGCACAGGTTCAGAGCCAGCCTTGCTAGCTTAAGAGACCCTTTTTCCAAATAAAAATATAAAATATGTCTGGGAGTGTAGCCTGGAGGTAGAAGGGTTTCCAGGAACACCAGGACCACCAAAAAAAAAAAAAAAAAAAAAAAAAGTAAACATGAAGAGTTGCATGCATTTGGCAAGACACATAGTCAACAAGTATTTTAAACTTTACCTATTCTGTTTAAAATAGAAGTAATTTCTCAAATCTCAAGTGAGATGTAAGTTACTGATGATTTATTGAAAGCAATTTTATCCCCAGTGAATAAATAATGTTTATATAAAAATAATCAATCACTCAAATATTAATTTATGGTTCTTTAGAGATCATATGTAATTTCAAAATTGCAATTTTCTCCAAACAAGGAATCAATTTAAATATCAACTTAAAATATTGTTTAAATTTTATGTAGATCTTGTATTGGGGCATAAGGAAAACACTGCCTTAGGAAGTATTTTTCAAAATCCTCATTTATTATTATTTTTTTGAGCTAAGGCCAGTGGAGAATTATTATCAAAGTTAATCTAGTGACCTGGCAAATAACACCTACAGTGCAAGTCAGTAAATTCTGCATACTAATTAATTCAGTAGCTCACTATCTGAAGAAAAAGTTGTACACTACAGTGTTTCTCAGTATAAAAAGGTATAGTTAGACTATATTGTGGGAAAATTAACTTCCTGAATTTAGCTATTGCCTGATTTTTATACAAAGCAAGGTCTTGCTGATTTAGGCACAGGAAAGCCAATAATATGGTACTAACAACAAAGCTTTATTTTGATGCAGATCATCAAGTCAGAAGCAAACAGCTCCAACAATCTGTCTTCCCAGTGGATAGGAAGGGAGAGGGGAAAAGCTGCTTGTTGACTGGATAATGAGGAAGGAAAGCTTAAGGTTTTTGAGGGCAAGTGTAGAGCTATATGGTCATCATGTATTATCACAGCTTGCATTTTTTATGGAGTTGTTACATTATGAGTGGGGAATTTTGAGCATATAACAACAGAAAGTCATTATTTGGAGGAGCTGCTTCCTTCTGTACATGTTCCAATTTGAAAAACGAGTTTCAAAGCATCCTTGGGTGGATACTGGACACTTTCTGTAAAAAAAAAAAAAAATTGAGCACTTTTGTTATTTGAGTAATTTATGCACAGGGTGTCCATGCCTTAGTCAGCTTCCATTTCTTGATTTCTGTATTCCCATTTTCTAAACTTGTATTTATCAGATTTTTTAAAAAATTTAGTCCAATCTTAGTAGCTAGAAAGAAAGAAGTCCCATTTAGATAAGAGGAATTTAAATGGTTTCAATTACATGTATTGGCTGCTCATTATTAAATGTTCCCCTCTGCAACTCTTGACTTTATACACACAAATGTAATGGCTAAGAAGATGGCAGGGATTTGATGTCATTGCTAGATCTGTGATTTATAGCCAATTGATTAAACTCTTCCTGTTTCTGTTTCCCTATCTATAAACAGGAATAATAATTAATCCTATCATTCTGGGTTGTTACAAAGATTAAAAAATTTGGTATTTTAAAAGTTCTTAGAATAATTTCTGGAAACTCGAGTTCTCCCTTAGTTCATTTTCTTACATTCCATGTTGACTCTTCATGGTGCTTAGAACAGTCAAGGACTGCTGTCTCTTGAACAGATGAAATCTACAGGAGGCAGAGCTAGATAATGGTGGAATAAGACTCTGTAGCCATCTTTTCCCCAGAGAAATATCAATCTGAACAGCTATTCATGGGTGAAACTACCTTCACAGGAGCTATGGAAATCAAGAGAAAGATCACAGTACCTCATCTCAGAATGTTAATAAGAAAAGAAGTACTAGAGAAGACAGGAAAAAAAGAATTGTCCACATTACTCCTTCCCCAACTCTACGAAATGTGGTTTGGTGAGAGATGCTTCCTTTTTAGGGATATAAGAAAGAATTAAGCTCAGGCCTTAGAGTTAGAATACAGAAGGAGGACTGCCATGGTGAAAATCAGTATCAGGACAGAGTCCACACCTTCTTCTTGCAGGCCAGTACCCACACATGTGGCTTCTGGACCTGCCTTAACCTGGCAGCCAAGAGATTGTCTTCATCCCTACTCCAGCTCTGAGCAGCACAGTAGAGACAGGCTTTATCTTCTAAGGGACAGGGCAAGAAAGTAATGATGCACTTTGCCTTGGAGCTTCATGCCAGACTAGTGAAATCCAATACTTTAGAGATTTCATTAGTTTTGGTATCTTGGCAAGTGTCTTCAAATGGAACCCTCAGACCCACCCCAGTGCCAGGCTGAAACCTGTCGTCCTAGTCAGATGAACTTGTGTTCCAGCCAGTTATCACCTCAGACTTGCTGCACCAATCTTGAGCTGGGAAAACCAAAACAATAGGCATTCATACAGAATGATGGGCCTTGGTCCTACCATGTGCTGAGCACTTCTATTCAGGCAGCTTATGAGAATTATCCAGCATCATGGTGTTAGTGGTCCCAGAACTTTAGCTAAATGAGGCACATGGCTTATAAAAGTCAAAAGGAAATTGAATCACTAACCAACCAATGCATAGTGCCACTTTAAACCAGCAGGAATTAGAGTACACAACATAATGCAATATGAAAAAAAAATTGTACCCAGCAAAAATTATCCTCAAGTATAATGGGCACAGAAAAACTGATACTCGCATGCAAGAATTCAAGGAAAGTTTCCAGGAATCCTTCCTCAGGAATCTCTTAGAGAATTAAATTCACTAAAGAAAAAGTTAGAATTGCTTTAAACCCATCAGGTACATTTAAATCCATTAGTATATAACTGCATGGGGAAGAGAAAACAAAAATTGAACTACTTGGTTAATTTTAGAAACTGCTGTTCAATATTTTGACTTTATTTTTTTAGAAAAGATAATGAAGCACATAGCTTAGACTTTGAATATTATCTGCACTACTAAGCAAACAAATAGAGCTTTATTATAGATAATCAATTAAAACAAAAAAAATTGTGGCTCCCAATGAGTTAGTAGATCTGAACACTGAAAATCATCTTTTACTAAATGAGTGATGTGTACATATATGACTCTACCATTTCTACAGTGCATCAATAAAAAATAATCTTTTATTTGCCTGTGCCTCTTGATGGAATTGACTCAATTTCACCTATGATCTTACCAAGGCATCAAACACAAGTCACATCATGTCTGTGTGTCAGTAACGATTTTTAGAAAAGTATAGAGGGCAGAAGACCGTGTTAACTCCATCATAATGATGAAAGAAAAAACAAAGCAGAAAACAAAAAAATCACATTTGGGAAAATATGTAGTTGATATAGTGCTCAGTTCTTACAAATATGAGTAAAAAGAAAGCAAAATTTGAAAAAAAAACTAAAAGACATGGCTCTTTTAATAGAAAATATTATTTTCTTGATGTTCATTTGAATGGATGTTGCTAGTATTTTGTTAAGCAGTTTTATTTCTAAGTTTTTTTTTTTCTTTCTTGAGCTATCTTTATTTGGTTTTAGTAGTAATGTGATGTTGATTTCATAGAGTGTATTTGAGAGACTTCTGTTTCTTTCTATTTCACAGAATATATTGAGGAGTATTGGCATTAGCTCGTCCATAAAGGTTTTATAAAATTCACTTGGCAAACGATTTGGTCCTGTGCTTTTGTTTGATGGTAGTCTCTTTATTTCTACCTCAATCTCTTGATTGCTATTGGTCAATTTAAATTTTCTATATCTTCTTTACTCAGTTTAGGAAGGTTGAATGTATCTAGCAAATTTTGAATTTCTTCTAGATTTTTCATTTTTTTGGAATATAGTTTTCCAAAGTAGTTTCTGATAATCCTCTGGATTTCCATGCTGTGAAGTGGTAATCTCTCTGTTTTGATCCCTTCTTTTAGTATTTTAGATTGATTTTCTCTTTATTTTGGTTAGGGTGGCTAGTGTGTTTTCTATCTTTTTTTGGAGAAACCAACTTTTGGTTTTGTTGATTTTATGTATTTTTATTCTCTATTGATTTCTACTCTGATTTTAATAATTTTCTATCTTCTGCTGGCTTTGGGGTTAGACTGTTCCTGTTTTTCAAGGACTTTCAGGTGTGTCATTAGGTTATTTATTTGGTGATTTTTCTGTTCTTATTTGGAACAATGCTTTGAATTTTCCTCTTAATACTGCCTTCAAGGTATGTCAGAGGTTTTGTTATGTTGTGTCTCTCCATTTGTTTTTAGGAATTTCTAAATTTCACCCTTTTCTACTTCTATGACTAATTTCTGGTTCAACAGTATGGTGTTCTATTTCTAACTGTTTATGTGGTTACTCTGGGTATTCTTATAGTTGATTTCTAGCTTCATTCCATTGTGCCTCTGAAAAGAGGCAGGGGAGATTTTCACATTTTTTGAATTTGCTAGTGCTCACTTTGTGGTCCAGGATGTGGTCTATTTTTAAGAAACTCATATACCATGACTAAGTAGGGTTCATCTCAGGGTTGCAAGGCTGGCTCAACATACAAAAATCAATCTATGTAATTTATTACATAAACAGAACCAAAAGACACATGATCAATAGATACTAAAAAAGCATTTGACAAAATCCAACACCCATTTATGATAAAAACATTGTAGCAAGATTTTCCCTTAAAAACAAGAACAAGACAAAGATGTCCATTATCACCACTTCTTTTAATATAGTACTTGAGACTCTAGCCATCTTTTTTATCTAGAAAAAAGATAGCCTTTTCAACCGATGGTGTTGGAAAAACTGGTTAACCATATGAAGAAAAATGGAAATAAACCCCATTTTCTCACCTTGAACAGTAGTCATTTCAAAATGGATCACACTTGGAAATCAAGCCAGATTCCTTGTAGCTCCTTGAAGAAGGCATAGGGCTAACACTTCAACATATAGGCAGAAGTAAAACTTTGTCCACCAAACTCCAAAGGCACAAGAAATTAAAGGAGGATTAATATGTGAGATTGCATGAAACTGAAGAGCTTCTGTACAGCAATGGAAATTATCCAGAACCTCAACAGAGTGCTGACAGAATGAAAGAAGGTTTTTTTTGCCAACTATTCCTTTTATAGAGAATTAATATCTAGAATATACAGAGAACTCAAGAAACTCATCAGTAAGAAATTCAAAAACTTAATAAAAATGGGCAAATGAAATAGACACTTCACAAAAGAAGAAATTCTAAGGGCCAAGAAATGTATAAAAATGTTTAACATAATTAACAATCAGAGAGATGCAAATCAAAACTACCCCAAGATTTCACCTAACTCCAAATAGAATGGCAATCATTAAAGACACAAACAACAAATGCTGGAGAAGTGGGAAGTCTAATACATTTTTGGTGGGATTGCAAACTAGTGCAACCACTTTGAAAATCAGTATGGAGGATTCTCAGAAGAATGGGAATGAACCTACCATATGATCCAGCAATACCGTTTCTGGATATCTACTCCAAAGAATAGAAACCAAACTACTAAAATAATGCATGCTTATCTATATTTATAGCTACACAATTAACAATTGCTAAACTCTGGAACCAGCCAAGATATCCATCAACAGATGAATGGATTACAAAGTTATGGGATATGTACACAATAAAATTTTACTCAGCCCTAAAGAAGAACAAAATTACATCATTTACAGGGAAATGTATAGAACTGGAGAACATTATGTTAAGTGAGATTAGTCAGTCACAAAAAGTAAAACTGTTGATGCTGTCCCTAATATGCAGAAGCTAGAGAGAAAAAGGGTTATAGGAAGAAGTCTAGATAAGGAAGAAAAAACCATGGATGATAAATAAGGTGACGTAAGTGAGGGGGATGTAAGAGGAAAGAGGGAAATCCCCTAATGTACATGATGTACATTCATGAACATATCAATCAGTAAGCCAAGCAAGAAAAGAAGGGGTGGGAATAGGGTGGGAATTAGGGAAGTGCTAAATAAGTGATGTATGCATGTATGCCTCTACCATCTTGTACTCTATTAAGATGTATGAGTACAATGCACCAATAAAAAGTTAAAAACAAAGAAAAAAATTTTAGCATATATCTAATTATGCATATTTGTATGATACAATTATTATAAAATAACACAAGTCAATTAATTATACAATAAACAGAATATTGCTTAATTTTCTAAGATAGCATGATTATTTTAAATTTTTTATTGGTGCATTATATTCATACATCATAATAGGATAAAATCTTGTGCAGATATACATGCACACATCACCCAGTTAGCCCCTACCTAATCCCTACCCCATTACCTCTCCATCCCTCCTTCCCATTCTTGGTTTAGTGGCTTACATCTATGTTTGTTTAAGTACATCATGTGCTTTTCAGAGTTTTCTTCTTCCCCCCTCCCATCCCCTCAGTTAGGTTGCCTTATTTGCCACTCTGTAGGATCTCCTTTTTCACCTAGAGTTTCTCCTATGACCCATTTCTTCTTAGCTTTCACCTATTAAAGAAAGCATTCAATTTCTTATTTTTTGTAACTGACTAATCTCGCTTAGCATAATGTCCTCCAGTTCCATTCATTTCCCTGAAAATTATGTAATCGTGTTTTTTTTTATGGCTGAGTAAAATTCCATTGTGTACATATCCCACAGTTTTGTAATCCAGTCATCTGTTGATGGACATCTTGGCTAGTTCCATAGTTTGGCAATGGTGAGTTGTGCAGCTATGAACATAAATATGTATGCATTAGTTTGGTAGTTTGGTTTCCTTTCTTTTGGGTATATACCCAGAAGTGGTACTGCTGGATCAAATGGTAAGTTTATTCCCATTCTTCGGAGGATCCTCCATACTGTTTTCCAAACTGGTTGCACTAACTTGCAATCCCACCAGCAATATATTAGAATTCCCACTTCTCCACATCCTCACCAGCATTTGTTATTGTTTATGCTTTGAATGATTGCCATTTTAGTTAAAAATATGTCAAGTCTCAGGGTAGTTTGCCTCTTTTTTTTATTTTTTATTTTTTGCGGATCTGGGGATGAAACCCAGGGGCATTCGACCTCTGAGCCACACCTCCTGCCCTATTTTTTATTCTTTATTTTGAAACAGGGTCTCAATAAGTTGTGGAGGGCCACACTACATAGCTGGGGCTGTCCGTGAACTGCGATCCTCCAGTCTCAGCCTGCCAAATGCTGGGATTACAAGCGTGCACCACCACACCCAGCTCCTCAGGGTAGTTTTGATTTGCATCTCTCTGATTGCCAATGATGTTGAGCATTTTTTCATGCATTTATTGCCAATGAATTTCTTCTTTCATGAAGTGTCTATTTCATTCACTTGCTCATTTTTTGATTGGATTAATTGTTTAATATATGGCACATAGATATTTCTGAGATGTCTGAGAAAGTTCTATTTCTTGACCAAAATGATAATAAATATGTTTATCTAATAATTATTTGCTACATTATATGTATTGTATACATATATGCTTATATATATGTATACATATAAACAAAAACACATGTATGTATATGTATATATATGTATACATATATATATATGTAAAATAGCATGTGGCTAAAGATACTAAAATAAATATCTGTTAAATAAAACATTTATAGAAATACTCATTGTTTATTTAAAAAACAAGCAAAGCTCTAGTATACATAACTTTTGCCGGGCATGGTGGTGCATGCTTGTAATTCCTGTGCTTGGGAAGCAGAGACAGGAGGATCGCGCAGGTTCGAAGCCAGCCTCTCTAGCTTAAGAGACTCTGTTTCCAAATAAAAAAATATAAAACTAGGTCTGGGTGTGTAGCCAGGAGGTAAAAGGGTTTCCAGGAACCCCAGTACCTCAAACAAATAGCATTTGTGTATAATTCTTTCGTATTCTATGTATTAAACAAACAATAGCATTTGTGTATAATTCTTTCGTATTCTATGTATTTTCATTTATATACATTTAATCATAAACAGTAATTAATATGTAATTTTTAAAAACAGATTTGTTAAAAATGGTAATTTGCATTTTGCAAGCACTAAAAATATAAAATTTAAGTTTATTTAACTCAATTAAAAGTGACCATATAAAAGAAAAAATTAAGGACATTTGAGCTAATGTCTTTGGTGACACATATAATTTCTATTAAGTTTAGAAATATTACATATAATTTATTCCAATTACCAAATCAAGCATATTCTCTATTATGACAAATTCTAAGAAAAAGAAAATTTAGTTAGTTTTGCATTGTGGAGAGTGATACATGGATACGGTTCCTTAAAGCTATTAGGAAAAAATAACGTAGTAGGAGGAGTTATGAATGTCCATGGGAATGTCATTGCATGTAATGAAGTAAAATAGATGTACTCGATCAAAATTTTGCTCCCGAGCTTTTCTCTGTCATATCACAGTATGTAATTAATGAATTCCAATTAAACATCTGTAGGGCAAAATTTTCATACTGAGTAAATATTTAAACACAAATTAAATGAGATGACATTTACATATTATTTATTTGGAAATGATGTAAAAATATGGCATGAAAAATTTGATGAAAAAACAACAACAAAATACACACACACACACACACACACACACACACACTCACATAGTCTGTCTTTTACAGTAAGGGGTTATTTGTTGAGGTGGCTGCATAGAAAGTAATTTGTTGATCTTTTCCCAAAATAAATAAAATAATTCCCCACATTAAATAAATAAACAAGATATAGACACACTATTCATGTTCATTAATATAATTTAATTAATTTTAGAATTAATTAGAATCATAGTTCATTTTCTAGATAGGACTTTTAAAAAGTAGATTGAAATTTTCCATTTGTCTTTTTCATTCTGTTAATATATGGGTATAATTCTGTAACCCTAGGGGAATGTCTTGCAGAGTCATAAAGCGAAAAAGTCAGACTTCTGAATCACAAAGTGTGCAAATGTTGCCTTTGAGCAAGGGATCTATGGGGACCTTAAATAAAAGATAAATAAAATTTACTGTATCAAGCCACTGAAATCTGGGAGGCTTATTCATGTCAAGAAACAGAGTTCCTTGTTAATGCAAGTCTGACAGATCTAAAGTAACAATTGATTATTAGACCAGGGATTATGGGGCCCCGGGCCGAACTGGGCTTAGCATGCCAGACCCCTGGAGAAACGGGGCCCAGTATCCTGGGTTCCGGGCGGGGGTCGCTCAGGGCACGCCAGCCGGGGCCAGGTCACGAGACTCTGGGCCCTGGGCCGGAACACGCGTAGCACGCCAGACCCCTGGAGAAACCGGGCCCAGTACCCAGGACCTAGGCGGGGGTCACGCGGGGCATGCCAGCCGGGGCCCGGGTCGCAGGAATCTGGGCCCCAGGCCAAACTGCGCATACCACACCAAACCCCTGGAGAAACTGGGCCCAGTAAGACGCTGGGTCCCGGGTGGTAGTTGTGCGGGGCACGCCAGCTGGGGCCCGGGTTGCGGGACTCTGGGCCCTGGGCCAGAACACGCGTAGCACGCCAGACCCCTGGAGAAACCGGGCCCAGTACCCTGGGACCCGGGCGGGGGTCAGGCGGGGCATGCCAGCTGGGGCATGCCAGAGCAGGTCTCTGAGCCCCAGGCCAAACTGCACGTAGCACGCCAGACCCCTGGAGAAACCAGGCTCAGTATCCTGGGTTCCAGGCAGGGGTCGCACGGGGCACGCCAGCCAGGGCCCGGGTTGCGGGACCCTGGGCCCCAAACGGAGTAGTGCGGAGCACTCCGAATCCATGGGGAAACCGACCAGGTTACAATGCTATATCGGAAAGAAGAAAGCCGTTGCGGATGCCAGGACACTGGAGATGCAGACAAAACTTATCTAAATTCAATGGAACTTATGGAAAAATTCCCTGTGAAGGAGGACTGCTTTTTCTCTATATTGTTATGAAACTTGGACATCACCTGTAAGGAGAGAGTTTAGCGGAGACCAAGGAGAAAGGCGGTGTTGAAAGAGGTCTCCGCGATGGCGGTGGAGACTTGTATTCAGTAGAAGCAGAAACCGGATCCTACCAACATTATTTTTTGGAGAAATTACACCAAATGTCGAATGCTACCATCATGCATGCTTAGAAACACTGGATAACATTCAGAGTGGAAAAGGAGCCTGGGAAAGATTTGAAATGGTGGAGGCAGTGGCATTGGCAGTGGCCATTACTCAGGGGAGGAAGAGATCTGATATGTTACACCTGTAACCTTTGAAATAACAGAGACAGTGATAGGAGCCTGCTGAGGGGTTAGGCGGGTGTCAGGGCCAATGGCTGACATCAGAGCTTGCCGTGAGGCAAGGCCACTACTGAGGCCTCCGAGGCTGGGACTGGAGCCTGCCGAGGGGTTAGACCAATGCTGGGACCAACGAGGATGGCATCGGAGCCTGCTGTGAGGCAAGGCTGGTGCTGGGGCCTCTGAGGCCGGGATCAGAGCCTGCTGAGGGGTTAGGCCGGTGCTGGGGCCAGCGAGGCCGGCATCAGACCCTGCCATGAGGCAAGGCCAGTACTGGGGCCTCTGAGTCCAGGATAAGAGCCTGCCTAGGGGTTTGGCAGGTGCTGGGGCCAGCGAGGCCAGCATCGGAACCTGCTGTGAGGCAAGGCCGGTACAGAGGCCTCTGAGGCCAGGATAAGAGTCTGCTGACGGGTTAGGCCAGTGCTGGGGCCAGCAAGGCCGGCATTGGTGCCTGCCATGAGGCCAGGCCGGTGCTGGGGCCTCCAAGGATGGGATCTGAGACTGCCAAGGGGTTAGGCCGGTGCTGGGGCCAGCAAGGGCGCCGTTGGAGCCTGCCATGAGGCCAGGCCAGTAATGGGGCCTCCAAGGTTGGGATCGGAGACTGCCGAGGGGTTAGGCCGGTGCTGGGGCCAGCGAGGCCAGCATCGGAGCCTGCCGTGAGGCAAGGCCGGTACTGGGGCCTCCGAGGCCAGGATAAGAACCTGCTGAGGGGTTAGGCTGGTGCTAGGGCCAGCGAGCCAGCATCAGAGCCTGCCGTGAGGCAAGGCCAGTACTGGGGCCTCCGTGGCCAGGATAAGAGCCTGCCGAGGGGTTAGGCCGGTGCTGGGGCCAGCAAGTCTGGCATCACAGCCTGCCATGAGGCTTGGCCAGTGCTGGGGCCTCCAAGGCCAGGATCGAAGCCTGCCGAGGGGTTAGGCCGGTGCTGGGGCCAGCAAGGCCAACATAGGAACCTGCTGTGAGGCGAAGTCGGTACTGAGGCCTCCGCGGCCGGGATCAGAGCCTGACAAGGGGTTAGGCCAGTGCTGGGGCCAGTGACGCCAGCACCGGAGCCTGCCATGAGGTGAGGACAGTACTGAGGCCTCCGCAGCCGGGATCGGAGCCTGCCAAGGGGTTAGGCCAGTGCTGGGGCTAGTGAGGCCGGCATCAGAGCCTGCCATGAGGCATGACCAGTGCTGGGGCTTCCGAGGCCGGGATCGGAGCCTGCCGAGGGGTTAGGCTGGTGCTGGGGCCAGCGAGGCCAGCATCGGAGCCTGCCGTGAGGCAAGGCTGGTACTGGGGCCTCTGAGGCCAAGATAAGAGCCTGCCGAGGGGTTAGGCCGGTGCTGGGGCCAGCAAGTCCGGCATCACAGCCTGCCGTGAGGCTTCGCCAGTGCTGGGGTCTCCAAGGCCAGGATCGAAGACTGCCGAGGGGTTAGGCCGGTGCTGGGGCCAGCAAGGCTAGTATAGGAACCTGCTGTGAGGCAAAGTCGGTACTGAGGCCTCCGCGGCCAGGATCGGAGCCTGCCGAGGGGTTAGGGCAGTGCTGGGGCCAGCAACGCCAGCACCGGAGCCTGCCATGAGGCAAGGCCAGTACTGAGGCCTCCGTGGCCGGGATCGGAGCCTGCCGAGGGGTTAGGGCAGTGCTGGGGCCAGCAATGCCAGCACTGGAGCCTGCCTTGAGGCATGGCCAGTGCTGGGTCCTCTGAGGCCGGGATTGGAGCCTGCCGAGGGGTTAGGCCAGTGCTGGGGCCAGCAATGCCAGCACTGGAGCCTGCCTTGAGGCATGGCCAGTGCTGGGTCCTCTGAGGCCGGGATTGGAGCCTGCCGAGGGGTTAGGCCAGTGCTGGGGCCAGCGAGGCTGGCATCGAAGCCTGCTATGAGGCAAGGCCGGTGCTGGGGCCTCCGAGGCCGGGATCAGAATCCTGCTGAGGGGTTAGGCTGGTGCTGGGGTCATGGCCAGCATCAGAGGCTGCCGTGAGGCAAGGCCACTACTTTGGCCTCAGAGGCTGGGATCAAAGCCAGTTGAGGGGTTAGGCCGGTGTGGGGGCCAGTGAGACCAGAACCAGGGCCTCCCATGAGGCAAGGCCGCTGCTTGAGCCAGCGAGGTCTGGATCAGTCCACTGAATAGCCAGGCCACTACTGGGACCGTCAAGAGTGGGATCAGTACTTGCAATGCAGCATGCACAGAGAAATATCGCAGAAAATATAAATCAGACGCTTCCCCTCATCAACAATAGCTAGGAGGAAAGGGGCAACAGGAAGAGGTTGAGCTATAGAAAGGGCCCTATAGTGAAGCAACTAATGTGCCCAATCAGAGAGTATGGAATAGTGGAGGGCGGAGCCTCTTTAAAACGCAGGAGGTACATAAACAAATGTATCCAAGTTAATCACCAAAGAAGCATGGGATCGAGGGAGGGGGAGAGAATGGGATGGGGGCTGGATGAGGGCTAATTGGATGATGTGTACTTTTATATCCTCTCAAGTCTTGTACTTCAATGTGATTGATATATGACTACAATGCACCAATTTAAAAAATAAATTAATTAATTAAAAAAAGAATAGGGATTATACTTAACATATTTAAAAAGCACATTCTCATTTATTGAATGAAATACTTTTTAAGTTACTTTTACAAAGTACTTTCTTTCTATAATTGTGAGAAAATTAGAGCTTTTCAAAAAAGCATTATTATATTTTGTCATATTTGAGAAGTTCTTAGTAAATGACAGTATTACGAATATTATTCTATAAAGCAAACCAACTTTAGCTACTATTTTTTCCTGTTTTGGAAAATTTTTCATCATATAAAAATTTACGTAGCAATTTTATAAAGAAGGTTGCAATCTTTTAAAATAGGGGAGATTGAATTTAGTCATATGCATGTCTCATTTCTAAGAAGCGGCAAACTTAAATGCATAATTTGCTGCAGTTCTTTAGTGTTCCCTAAATTGCCTAACCCCAAATCTGACACAGATTATCATTGAAATGCAACAAGAAGCATATATTAGGGATATTATCACGAAAGTTTTCTATCTAATATAGCCATGAAAAAATGCTGGATTAAATTCTCCCATACCACTATTAGCATGTACAAAATCTCATATGACTTCTGTCACTATGAATTTCAAGCCATTTCATCTATATAGCATTATTATCAAGAAATTTTCTACTGTTACATTATTTTATGAAATATTTCCCATTATTTTTTCCACTCAGCTTGAAAAAAAGATAAATGTATATTGAATAGAAAATTTTCTTCTATGAATAGAACAGGACTGACCTTGTTTGACATAGACATTTTTCTATTTTAAATCTATAATGATTTGGTAGCATAACTATCCCTAAACATTGCTACTCCTCAGAACAATTTTTCACCAGTCTATACATGTATAATAGAGAATTAATCTGAGAAGTCATGTACTCTGCATTTCCATCTTCTTTCCCTCTGATAAACATTCACCTTACTTCCAAGGTGGTTCTCCTTCACTTATCACAAAAAGAGCTAATTTTATAGCAGAGATTCCCAGCCTTTATAACTCCAGAACTCATCCATATGCGATGAGTCATATTAGGGTATGAATTGGGAAGATGAAGTGATAAAGACAGAGGAAAGAGCCTATGATATTATTAGACTTTAAAAAGTGTCATATAACTCTAATGTAATGAGACATTTTGTAGCTCTCTTGAAGCTTTTTATGAATACTCTTCGAAAGGAAATCATTAAAAGCCTTTGAACAATGTTAGCATGATTCAAAATACACTTTGGGGAGAAACTTTCATCTAGTGGTAAAAGATTTAAGACATTAAAAATGAATTATACTCTTTTAATCATATTTTATATTCAATACCAAAACCTTAAATGATTTATATCAACTTGAGTTTAAGAAGCTCTGAGGGTTGAGTGAGTTCTGTTGTTTCCATTCTTTATTATTCAATACAATTCCAACACTGAACCAGAAAAATAACCAAGCATACTATTTCACTAAGTATGGTGATAAAACTAGGTGAGGCTAGAGTCTGTCAGGAATATTCCAAAACGTAAATGTCAATGTTGAGGGATTGAAATTGTATGTCAGAGTTTACTCATGTTTTAGCTGTCATAAAAGAAATGAAGCAGCAGCCTGCTGTGGTGTACACTTGTAATCCCAGCATTCCAGAGGTGGAGACCGGAGAATTGCAGTTACTAGACAGCCTCAGCTACTTAGTGAGGCCCTTCGCAACTCAGTGAGTCTCTGTCTCTAAAATAAGAAGACTAAAAATCAGGGCTGGGGGTATAGCTCAGTAGTAGAATGCCCCTGGGTTCCATCTCCAGTACTGAAAAAAAAAAAGAGTAAACCCATTGATATATTTTTATATTTTTTCCTTCTTTTTTTTTTTGCCAAAAACCATATCTTCTCTTGTCTCAGCCTCCTAAATGCTGAGATTACAAGCGTACGCCACCACGCCTGGCTGGGTTTATTCTTGTAGTCAACCTGGCTGTTTTTTATAGTAGGCACACCAAACATAATCTCTACTGCTGAGAAAATGTGGGAACCACTCGGCACAGCTAAGATGTATGTCTTTAAGAGGCTATTAATGTTTTCATATTCTGGAGTAGGTTTTTCTAGTTTTCAAATGAGATATTATTAATCTAGAATTTCATAGTCCAGAAGGTGATGTTTAAACTTTACAGGCAGAAACACTGGAGAATTATTCACACTGACTTAACCTTCAGGGCATGGTTCTAGGGAAAAGATGAATGACAATTATAATGTTGATGGACTTACAAAATAATATTATGATTAATAATAGCAATTAAGGTGAGCAAAATATACAGTGGTGCATGCCTACAATCTCAGTGCATGGGAGGATGAAACAGGAGAATCACAGGTTTGAGGCCAGCTTCAGCAACTTAGCAATTGCAAACTGGTGCAACCACTCTGAAGAGCAGTGTGGAGGATCCCCAAAAGAAAGAGAATGAACCTACTGTATAGTACTCAAGAGTATGTACCCAAAAGAAAAGAAACCAAACTAACAGAGAAATGCACGCATATCTGTGCTTATAGATGCACAATCACAGTTGCCAAACTATGGAACCAGCCAGGATGTCCATCAACAGATGAATGGATTACAAAACTGTGAGATATGTATGCAATGGAACTCTACTCAGCAATAAAGAAAAATTTATGAAATTTGTAGGGAAATAAATGGAAATGGAGAACATTGTACTAAGTGAGATTAGTTAGTCACAAGAAGTGAAAAGTCAGAATTTCTCCCCAATATGTGGAAGCTTGGAAGAAAACAGGTCATAGGAAGGAGAAAAAAGCATGTTTCTAGGCAAAGAAGAAAAAATCTTAGATGAGTGAAAAAGGCGACCTGAGAGAGATGAGAGGGCAAAGAGGAAAACACTTCAGTGGACATGGCGTATATACACAAACTTATCAAAGTCGATCACTATGCTTAACACAGGAAGGAGGGAAGGCAGAAGAAATAAGGTGGAAGGAAGGGAGGGCCAAGTGAGTGTTGTGTGCATGTATGCCTCTACCACCCTGAAATTCATCAACGTGTATGATTACAGTGCATCAATAGCATAAAATAAAAAGGGGCAGGAGTAAAAGGCTCATATCATATTACCATGGAAATTTTGGATTCCTCTCTTAGTATCTGATATTAAGTTAATTATAGAATGGAAAACCTATATCATTGCAATAGAGAAGGCAACACAGTATACATTAATTTTTTGGAGGATGAACACATTAGAATATCAGTGGATATGATAAGATTAATCAGAGAGATGGAGAAAAGGATACAGAAAAGGGAGACTGTAATTGCAGAAGTCCTTGATAAGATGAGAGAGGCTGTAGAGTTAAGACAGGAGCACATTTGAGCCAAGAGGAATTGGTGGTTAGGAGCTGCTGAATGTCTGCTATAGGTAAAGGAATTATTGCATAAGACAAGAGAGAGGAAACCTGGACTTTTCCAGGAGAGCTTACTGAAGTTGAAGTAAGGAAGTAGGAAAATGGAGAAGAACTCTGAGCACTCCAGAGTCACATGTCAAACTTTAAATGTCTCCAGGACACAAAAATAAAGTTAATATTTTTAAGAATATGATGTAAAATCATATCATCAATAAATCAAGAATAGATATAATAAAAGTAACTTAATTCATATATATGTGTGTATACACACACACACACACACACACACACACACACACACACACATATATATATATATATATATATATTTTTTTTTTTTTTTTTCAGTACTGGGGGGATGGAACCCAGGGCATTCTGCCTCCAAGCTGTCCTCCCTGGTCCTACTTTTTAGTTTTGATAAAAGTTTGATAAATGTTATTTTCTCATAGATAAAATTGTTTAAGATTGTAATGCAAAAGATCTTGTTCTAGAATATAGAAAAACACTAGAAATTCAATACAACAGCACAACTTTTTAAACTGGGCAAAAATAAATAAATAAGCATTTCATTTATGTTTGAACGGATAATTAGAGAAATGCAAATTGAAACTACAATGAGATGTCATTGAACATTCACCAAGATAATCATCGTCATCAGATTATCATCAAAAAATATTTGACAAGTATAGAGAAACTAAAACCCTGATGCATTGCTGCGGAGAATGTAAAAGATGTATCCACTTTAAAAATCAACTTGACAATTTCTTAAAAACATTAAAAATAAACTTCTCAATCAAATGACTAGTCCTTTCCAGAATAAAAATGTCTATATAAATACTTGTAATTAAATATTCTTACTAACATTTTTCTCTGAAGTAGCTCTAAACTGGAAGTAATCTAAATGTCTTTCAATTTGTGAACAAATAAATAAAATGCATGATCAAAAATATAGAAATAGGAAAGTATATATTACTAATAGATACTACAAATAGATAAACTTTAAAAAGTTTAAAAAAAGGTTAAAAAGCTTTAAATGATTTCATGTATATGAATTGAACAGAAAAACAAATCATTGAATCAGATATCAGATTTAGGGATGGGAACAGAGATTGACTAAAAATATACGCAGAGAAACTTTTGAGGGTTGAAAATATTCTAAAATTGAATTGCAGTAATGGTTGTGAAACGATTGTGAAATTATCTTTGTATTATATCCTTAAATATATATGACAGGTAAATTATAGCTTCATAAACCCTTAAAATAAGTGATTGTGGTATAGAAAATGGGGTGCTAAAATTTTAGTTTACAAAATTAAGTTCCAGAATCATTCTGTAAGTTGCAATATAAAGGAAAGAACTTGTGTTATAAATCAGCCAATAATAATATATCACATAAACACAGAACAAACTTCCTTTTATACCCAGCATTAAGATTTATAGCTTGGAATTTTTGAAAATTCTGCCATCCTACACCCATTTAATTTTTATCCTTTAGGTCAATAAATCACAGTGTAGAAAGAAAGCAGAATTAATTCTTTTCTAACATGCCATTGCCCCTAAATCAAATATGGATGACATAAATGGTTGAAAGTTATAAAGGAATAAATCAATTTCACCTTATCTGAGTTAAGTCAAGCTGAAAAAAATATAATACCTAACCTCAATTTAAACACATGCAATAACTTTTTCTTCATCAGAATTTTATACATTTATTTAAAAAATCTTGACTTTATAGGTATTTGTGCAAACTTTCCATTATAAGTTTTCAAAAGATTTCCTTAAATAGGACACGGATCCTAAGGAAGGGAGTGATGCTTCTTATGTCTTCAAACTGCCTTCCCTTTCCCTGTGTTCATGTGTCCTGCTATCATTTCTTTTAACTTGAGAGATTTTATAGTTTCCTTTTGAAATTAAATAATATTTTGAGTTACCTTTAGTACATTTGGTGTGTGTGTGTGTGTGTGTGTGTGTGTGTATCCTTTGTATTGAGTTTAGAAGAAAAATATATTGTTGCACAATCTCTTATATAGTAGTTTCCTATGTGGTATAAATCATCTTTGCCAGGATAAAAACAAACAACGCAAAAAATGGTATGTAGGTCAGGATCGGATCTCAAGACAAAAATGAAAGCAGACGCTGTTTCTCTGGGAACTTCCCTTGATAATCTCATCATCATCATATATCACAGGATGAGTCTTCTTTAAGCCTGGAAAATAGGAGCTAAATTGTGGATATTCCAGTGTGGAGAGACAGTGACAATATGATATACATAAATATTATAAATATGAAATAAATAGAAATATGTTCACTGGTGATATATCAGCTAAAAATAATTTTAATAATCTGAGACTCAATGTAACCTTTGTTTTCCATGTATTCATTCTCTTTTCAACCTCTGTGCATCTGGATGTTTTCCTTCCCAGCTATGTAAAGATTTCTCTTCCTAAAGCAGATACTCACCTGAGTGGGTGAGCTCCCACTCAGGACATTTCTTTGTCCCCATGGACTTAAGACTCTCCGTTCATATTTAGAAATGCTGAACAGGCAAAGGGCAAAGGCAGAAGGCACCCAACCAGAGTGAACGCCTGGCCCAGCACGCATACCCTGTCACCCTCCACAGGTGACCTCAGCACAATTAGTGTTCTCTTGGGAAGAACATTTTGTCTAGATAGGGCTCAGAATCCTCTCATATAGACACAGAAATAAAATATAGGATAGTTCGTTTGTCCCCTCAGGCGGTAGAAGCTGGGATAAGTGAGGAAACCATATACACCTGATAAATCAAACAGACCAAATTGGACAGCAAAGGTTCTGAAAATTAAATTGTCATTGGAGCCACAGCTTACAAAAGTCGACTAGGATTTACATGCAAATTATATTCAGAAAGACTATCTCATTTAAAAAAAAGATTCTAACAGCACTAGTTTTCTAACATTAAGGACAAAATGTCTCAGATATTATAAAGGAATATCACCTCTCATGTCAAAAACGAGGAAAATCACCATATGATTTAAAAAATAAAATGAATGTCAACCAGGGTAAATCAGATGCTGAAATTGTCTTGACAGGATTTTAAAGCAGCCATCATTAAACTGCTTCCACAAGTAATTCTGAATTGTCTAAAGACAAACAAAACAAAAAAGGGAAAAATCACCAAAAATGTGTTTAAAAGAAAAAGAACCGAATGGAAGTTATCATGCTGAAAAATATGATAGAAAAGACATGCTAGATGGACTCAGTAACTGAGTAAGAGTGAGAGAAAAATCGAATCTGTAAACCAGAGAATAAATCAATAGAATTTACTCAATATGAGCAATAGAGAGAAAAACATACCAGAAAAAAAAAAGCTGCAGGGATCTGTGGGATACTAATAAAAAAAATATCATTACTATGTAGCAGCAGAGTTTTAAGAGAGAAAAGAAATTGTGAAGTTGAAGAGATATTAAAAAAATTAACTCCTGGAATTTAGTAGAAAACATAAAACTATGCAATTAATAGGCTGAGAAAATTTCACATAAGCCCAAAGAAATCTGTGCCAAGACACATCAGGGTTAAATTTCTAAGAACTAGAGAGAGAAAAATCTTGAAAATACCCAGGAAGAAATGACCTATTATCTCTAGGGGAGGACCAATTTGAATGACAGTGGATTTTTTCAATGGATCATGGAGACAAGAAAGAAGCAAAATATTTTTCAAGTGCAAAAAAGTAGAGAACTGTCAGCCACGAATCTATATCTCGCAGGAATTGAGGGGAAATAAAAACATTCTTGGATGATGGAAAACCAGAACAACTTATCACAATTAGATCTATGTTTAAAGAGTGGCCAAGAGAAGTTCTTCAGACAGGAAAGAAATGTTTAAAACAAGTGCACTTGAAGCATCACAATAGAAAAAAGAAATTAAAAAATGCAGAAATATGTCTGTAAAACTCTATGTATTGACTGAAACAAAGATTATAATACAATCTGATGATAAAGGAGATGCTAATAAATGCGGGGGCTTTGAAAGGACCAAAGAGAAAATAATGTTCTCATTGTTTTATCAAATTGGCAAAATGTCAATGTGCTGTGATATAAACATTATGTTGTGATAAGACCCAGTTCTATATTGTGATAATTAAAGAAAATGCACACAAAGTAAAGGACTTTATTAAAAAAAAAAACTATAAATAGGCCGGGCGTAGTGGCGCACGCTTGTAATCCCCGCGCTTGCAAGGTGGAGACAGGAGGATCGCACAGTTTCGAGGCCAGCCGCGCTGGCTTAGGAGACCCTGTTTCAAAATATAAAAGTATGAAATAGGTCTGGAGTGTAGCCCGGAGGTAAAAGGTTTTCCAGGAACCCCAGTACCACCAAAAAAACAAAACAACAACAAAAAACTATAGTCAAAATGAAATCTTAAAACAATTGATCAAGTAAAGATGAAAAGAAACAGAGGAAAAATAGTAATAGAAACTAAAAGAAAAAAAAATAGAAATAACAGAAAACTTAAGTTCTAAGCTATCACATTAAAGAAAAATGTTATTGTTTTGAAACCAGGTCTCACTAAGTAGCTGAGGCTGTTCGCACACCTTTATCCTCTGGTCTCAGCCTTCCAAATGCTGGGATTACAACATGCAGTACCATGCCTGGCTTAATGTGCTTATTTTTAATTAAGCTATTTTATTTGTGGTCCTGGGGATGGAACCCAGGGGCATTCTACCTTTGAGCTACACCCCAAGCCCTATTCTTTTGTCTTTTTATTTTTTGAAACTGGGTCTCACTGAGCTATGAAGGGCCTCGCTAAGTAGCTGAGGCTGCCGGCAAACCATGATCCTCCAGTCACAGCCTTCCAGCTTAATTAAACTTTTATCATAGGTATGTACATATAGAAAATATAGTTTATAGTATTTAGTACTATACACAGTTCCAGGCATTCACTGGAAGTCTTGCAGTATATCTCCCATGGATAAATGGAGACAACTGTATCAATAAGTCAATTGATTTATTTAGAGTACTTCACTGAACAATAGCAGGATACTTTTTAAAATGTGCTTGTACTATTCACTGAGAAAATATCTCATGCCACTAAACAAATCACAACAATTTGAAAGACAACAGGGATATTTCTAAATTTTTGGAAATTAAATAACATACTTATAAATAATTCATACTTCTAAATAATTTGTAGAATTTTTAAAAATGGAAGTTTGAAAGAAAATAAGGCACAAACTGAATGAAAATAAAAATATAATATGACCAAGCAGATGTGGTGGTGTACAGTTACTCTGGAGGCTCCTGAGAGAGGATCTCTTGAGTTTAAAATGCAACAACAAAAACAACAAACAAACAAACAAAAAAAAACATTAAAAAATGCAGCTTAAGTTGTGCTGAGGAAAAAAATAGAACTAAATGCATATATTCAAAACACAAAGATTCTAAAATCAATAATTAAGCCTCCTAAACTGGCAAACTATAAAAAAAGTAAAAGCCAAAGAAGAAAATAACCAATATATTAGAAGAGATCAATGAGTTCATAAAGAAAAACAATTAATCAAATTTATACACATCCAGTAAGCCTGACATTTAAAAATGACATCATATATCATTAATATCAGGTAGAAAACAGGGACTATCGATATAGATCTGCTGCCATTAAAAGATAATAATGACCTAAGGCATGGTGGCACATGTCTGTAATCTTAGTATAGTACATTGAGATAGGAGATGGCAGATTTGAGACCAACCTCAGCAACTACACAGGACCCCATTTCAAAATAAAAAATAAAAAGTGTTGGGGTATAGCTCAGAGTAGAATGACATCATCATCATCATCATCATCAATTAATAATAATGGTATACTATATGGTATATGACACATAACTTTACCACTATAATTATTTACTCAGGGGCATCCTGTCTCTGTGCTACATATACAGACCTATATATTTGTATTTGAAGCAGTGTCTCACTAAGCAGCAGAGGGGCTTGTTAAGTTGCTGAGTTTGTCCATGCATGAACCTGTCATCCTCCTGTCTCAGCCTCCTGAGTACTAGGATTATAGACATGTGGCATCACTCCTGGATTATTCTAATTATTTTTAAAAGTGGAAGAAAGGGAATGATTCCTTAGGAAAAAAACACAATCTCAACCAAGATTAAATTGGCAATATAAAAGATCATGACAAAGATTTTAATTAAATAAATTGAATTCATAATTAAATAGCACTTAATAAAATATTTTTAATCTCACATTATTTTGTTTGATAACTTTGGCAGACATTTAAGTAATTAGCTCTGATTTTGCAAAATATTTCTCAAAACAATACAAATGAAGGGAAAAGAATAATTCCTAACACATTCTATGAAGCCAATATTATCTTGACAATCATACTAGACAGAGACATCACACACAAAAAAGAAATCCTCAGACTAATATCCCTTATGACTACAGATGTGAAAATCCTCACCAAAATACTAGCAAACAAAATTCACCAGTGTGAAAGAAGTATTACATAGAATTTTCAAGTGGCATTTATCCCACGACTGTAAGATTAGTCTCACAAACCAAAAAAAAATTAATATGATACTCTGCATTCACTGAATGGGAAGAGGTCTATCATAATTTCAGATGCAGAAAAAGTATTTGATAAACTTAGTTGATAAAAACTCAATAAACCAGAAATACAAGGGAATTTGCTCATGTTGGAAAACTGTATGATAAACATAATCTATGAGTATCTACATCATTTTCAGTGGTCAAAAACTATTTAGCTCCTAAATTCAGGAACTATAGTAGGGTATATAGTTTTGCTACTTCTCTTTCACATTTTCCCAGATATTATATTTGGTCATTGGGTAAGAGAAATAATTAAAATTATCCAAATTGAAAAAGAAGTAAGCCTATCTCGATTTGTGGATCATTTATCTTGTATGAAAATAATCTACAAAAAGGAAACTAGAACTAATAAACAGGCAAAGTAAATAGAAGCATATAAGAGCTATACAAAATATCAATTGCATTTCTGTATGTTAGCAATGAACATTATAGATATAAAACCACAAGAATTATTCTATTTGTGTTAGCTTTAACCAAATAAAATGTTTAAATATAAATTTAACAAAACAAAGTTTGGACTTTTATCCTGAAAAACTACAAAGTAGTGCTTAAAATAAATGGTAAAAGATCACCTGGTGTGGTGGCATATGCCTATAATTTCAGCACTAGAGAGGCTGAGACAGGAAGAGGGCAGATTTGAAGCCAGCATCATCAGTTTAAGAAGGCCCCCAGGAACAAAGCGAGATCAAAACTAAAACAGCTTTAAAAAAAAATCCAGAAATATAGCTCAAAAGTATAATGCCTTTGAGTTCAACTCCCAGTAAAACACACACACACACACACACACACACACACATATACATACAGAGAGAGAGAGAGAGAGAGAGAGACAGAGAGAGAGAGAGAGAGAGAGAGAGAGAGAGAGAGAGAGAGAGAGAGAGAGAGAGAGGAGAGATCGAGATCTATGTAAATGGAAAGATAACCTGTATTCATGGATTGGATATTTTTGAATAAATATTCTGATTTGCATATTTTTAATTCACTATGGCTAAAGTTGAGGACCAGAAAAATAACCACAGGTTAATTATGAAGGCCCATTGGACTCGTTAATAAGATTTCTTTACCTTCTATTCTTCTTTAGATAATAATATCTTTTATCTATCAAAAGCCTTTTTCTAGTTAGTTGCCCATTATGCCATCTCAGTCCTTCTAGTATTAGTCTGTTTCATCTTATGTTCGACAGTTCTAAAAAGATTTAAGCATTGTTCTCATCTAGTAAGGAGGTACTTAGGTAATCTCCTAGGAATCATTCTCAGGAAAGCTTGGAAGTAATGTTCATTGTGCTCACTTGCACTGATATTGGAAGAGTCTTCCTCAAGGAAACGAGATCCCCCTACAGTCTGTGCTTTCTGAAAACTGATTGCAATTTTTCCTTATGGTGCTATCATTGGCCTTGTGCTCACAAAGTGCTGGTATTGTTTGGATACTTAAGTTGATAGACTCTGTTGTCTGTTGATCTCTACCCTACTAACACTGGCACCTCAGTGGATGTTTCTGGGTCAAAGCATTCTAACCCGGTTGCTACCCCTGCTGTATATTAAATCTATTACATTCACCTTGCTTTTGACAGTAGGATTCTTCCCCATGACCTTGGTCTTTCAGTATATTTATCTGACCCATGGATACTATGAAGCTCAGTTCCTTGACAACATTTCTTAATACAAACCCCAGTCAACAGAAAACAATCCTTACTGAACCACAGAGCACAGTACATTCTGTCATGCTTAATGTACATGCCAGAAAACTTTCTGTATATAGACAGTAAATATTTTAGAGTTTGCAGGTCACATGCAGTCAAATATTTTTATTTTCTTTGCATATGTTTTCAGCTCTTTAAAACCTTAAAAACATTCTTAGCTAACAGAAATATAATATTGGCCTTCCTTTGTATTTGACCCCATATTTGTATTTGTTAAATTCTACTTTAATGACTTGAGAATATATCAGGTAAGAGATTTTCTAGTCTCATATAATGCATAATTTCTAACATCCAAACCACATCTGGGCTTATGATTTTCTTCAATATCCTGCCAAATATGTCCTAGAATTACCAGTTATGGGTCCAAACCTTAAGGAGCTATCTTCACAGTATATTAGGACAGATTGTAGGTATATCTTAGCAGGATATTGGCAGAAGATTTTTTTTCCCCAGAACTGGGAATTGAACTCAGGGGCATTTTACCTCCAAGCTATACACCCAGTCCTATTTTTTTAATTATTTATTTTGAAACAGGGTTTCACTAAATTGTGGAGGGCCTCATTAAGTATGTGAGGCTGGCTGTAAAACTGTGATCCTCTGTCTCAGTCTCCCAAGTACTAGGACTACAAGTGTGCACCATCAAGCCCAGAGTTTTGGTGGGAGTTTTAAGGAGAGATTTTTCCCATAATGATAAACCATCCTTATGTTACAATGCATACCTCTGTCCAGCATCCCATGGTAGATCTCATCTGTGTTTTTCTAGTTTCTGCTAATGTATTTTATTCAAGTCTTTTCATTATTTGATTTCATGAGCAAGCTACATTCTAGGATCAGGCACTATGTTTCTTTTCTTCAGCTAAGATGATCTTTGATTGCTGTTCAACAAAAGGAAGGGAACAGTTCTTTTCATTTATTTTTTTATTTTTATGCATAACATATTGAAATGGCATACATTCAGACTGTGCTTGGTACACTCCCCCACACTTCTCCTTTCCCCTCCCAACAATGAATGTCCAAGTTAACTATGTTATATTTATATTTTACACAAATTTGGATGTAGCTCCTTCATTAATCAACCTCAGCCTTCTTCCTCTCCTATCCTTCCATTCTAGCTTTGGTGAAGTTTCTCCTCCATTACCTGGAGTCTCTCTGGTAGCCCTAATACTCCCATAGCTTGAGCATATTAGAGAAAACATAAGTTCCTTCTCTTTCTGTGCTTGGCTGATCTCACTTAACATAATGTTCTCCAGATCTTTCCATCTTCTTGCCAATGACATGATTTTGTTCTTCTTTATACCTGAATAGAATTCCATTGTGTGTATATTTCCCATAATTTTACAATCCATTCATCTGTTGGTGGAGACTTAGGTTGGCTGAGATTCCATCTAATCCCAATCAGAGTGGCAAGCATAAAGAAATCAAATAACAACAAATGCTGGTGAGGATGTGGGGAAAGAGGAACTCTTTTACACTGTTGGTGGGAGTGCAAACTAGTTCAGCCACTATGGAGATCAGTTTGGAGATTCCTTAGAAAACTGGGAGTAGATCCACCATATGATCTGGCTATACCTCTCCTTGGTATTTTACCAAAAGGGTTGAAATAAGAGAACTGCAGTAACATATGCATACCCATGGTCATAGCACCACAATTTGTAATAGCCAAAATAAGGAAGCAGATTTATAGTGGAGAGTTACCAAGCAAGCTGAAACTAGTATGCTCTAGAAGAAGGCCTTATTTTCCAAAGCATTCAAGGTAAGTTGAGTGTTCGAAGCTACCAAGCACATTCACTTCAATATTCCCTTCATATCTCTCAGTGAAAACTACTCATTTTAGTGCCATAAATTTAGCATAGGAGACTAATTCAGTTTACTTTGGTGACCTAACTCATTGACAGTTCTGGGCCTGAATTCTTGCAGTCTGCCCTCTAGATATAGCAGATTCTGATTTCTTTCCACCCTTAAGTGTTGGGTTTGTGGCTGCAAAGGCAAGCTCTGAGAATAGTTAGATACCTCAGTCTACCATTTCCTCACTTTGTTTCCAAAGCATTTAACAGAATTCAGCTATTTTAATAATCCTTATAATTTCCTTTATCAACATATTTAAATTAGGAAGACTACTGAGAAGACTAATGCCTTTGCTTTAACCTGTATTTCTTACCAAAACACTTTGGATGATTATCTTAATTAGTATGACACTGCAGCAGGCCAGGCATTATCATTACCACACTTAGGACAGACATTGGGGTTTTTGTCACATTTGTGAGTGATCTTTCCAAAATACTCTCTTCAATTTCTACATTCTGGGGCCATGTGCAGCATTAACTATTTGAAATTAAGTCCTCAAAAAGCAGAGATAAAGATACAGATCTGGATGAACTTGAAATTCTCAAGAAATGGGTTTGAGAGACTGTGTATTAAGAGGAAAGACAGAAGAAAAAGTTTCTGTAATAGTATGACTGAGGTGATTGCAGTAAGGCAACACAGGCTCGATTACATCACCACATATTAAGAAACAAAGTGAATGTTGCCTAGAATTGGCCTTATTCTGCTTCTTGTCTCCTGATGATGGATGAATGGATGAATGATGAATAGATTCCTTATGTATTGCAATGTCTTGGTTCATTTTATTTTTTTCCAGTACTGGGGATGGAACTGAGGGGCATTCTACCTCCGAGCTACATCCCCAGTTCTATATTTTATTCTTTATTTGGAAACAAGGTCTCAGTAAGTGGTTGAGGCTGTCCACGAACCTCTATCCTCCTGTCTCAGCCTCCCAAATGCTGGGATTACAAGCGAGCGCCATCACATCTGGGTCTGCAGTGTCTCAGTTCTACGAAGCACTGAGTAGAACCCAGTAGTTTAGAGAAGCTCCTGAAGCAGAAGGTGGACACAAATGCTTTGAAAGCTTGTGAGGAGATATAAAAAGTAGAATTCTGAGCTTGTATAAAACTGTCCATTGCAACTGTGGCTAACTTAAGAGGAAGACTGAGCTGAAGTGAGCATATTAGAAGTCACTATTGAGTCCCTATAATAAAAATAAATAGAAATAGAAAGGTGTTGAAGGGTTAAACAATAAATTTATGACCTTCATTCTCACTGCAATGGCTACTTTTTTCTTGCAGTGATATAAGAAACAGTAATAAAACCTATATTCTTTATGGGTTTTGGTGAGTGAAATAAGGCATATCTATTCTTTTCTTTTTCTTTCTGTGATCCACTTAAATGTCAAATTTTTGGACACTTACCAATGACATATTTATTGATAAGAACTCAGAGATGAATTTTCGTATTTAAAATTTTGCCCCTGTCTCTATTTTATTTTACTTTTTATTTTGAAACATAATCTGACTAATTTGATAAGGGCCTTGCTAAGTTGTTGAGGTTGGGTACAAACCTGTGATTCTCCTGTCTAATCTCCTAAGTACTGGGATTGCAGGTGTGACAACAACACCTGTAATTATTTTAAAATGTACTTTTATTCCTACACCCTGTAATCTCACATCATAATGAAGTTCAGAGTGATAGAGACATACCTGCACATAGTCCTTGGGAGCTTCACCCTTTCTGTCCTGCACGCCCACACAGATATTTTATTTTAAATTATAAAACATATATAACCCTCACCCAGAAAAAACATGCAAATTATATTAGGCACATTTTATGACATCATCTTATGATGCAAGAACACTAAGCATATATAACAAAAACATTCTCTAAAGGCTGTAAAATCCTAAGAAAAGTAGCAAGTAGATAATAAACTTCCAAAGGTCAATGAAATTCAAGAAAAGTCTTCTTTAAAGGTAAGGTAGATAAAAGACCATAGTTACCCTCTATTTTATGGATGATAGGATAAAACGCAAGAATATGAGCAATGCTGACATATTTGTAAGACTATGAAAGGCCATTTCACCAGGCAAACTAGTCAATAAGGTTTATATCACTCACAAAGGGCAAATCTACATGAGCTCTTTCAGGGCAGAAGTATAAGAAAAATTTGACAGTTATTGTTATGTCTCTAGATTTTATTTCAGAGGCTATATACAATTCCTTAAAGAATTATTACTTGGGACTTTCATTTAACCACATATGTATATCTGAAAAATGTCCCCATAAATGTTCTTTGTACTATATTTATAAGTTCAAAATTATTTTTTTCAGTCAAAATACCTGTGTTTTTAAGCAACTGCCATTTTTCTACTTAATAAGCAGCCTTTAGTTCTTATTTCATAAAGTAAATACATGCTTGTTATTTATGCTATATCATAAACAGGCTTGTAATACTGACATTACTCAGAGACTTATCTTACTTCCATGCACAGAGATTTACCAATATAAGGCAATAGCAAACAAAACTGCTGAGAAAATAACTTGAAGTATTATCAGATACACTACCAAACAAACCATTTGTATATAATAATCATTCTTTATTAAAGAAAATAATGTTGTTTGTATTTTTGTTTATTATGTACACTTTTTCTTATTTTTTATTTTTTGTGGGTCTGGGGATTGAACTCAGGGGCATTCTACCTCTGAGCTACACCCCAGCCCTATTTTTTATTCTTCATTTTGAAACAGGGTCTCATTAAGTTGCAAAGAACCCTCGCTAAGTAGCTGAGAATGTCTGCAAACTGCCATCCTCTGGTCTCAGCCTCTTAAATACTGGGATTACAAGCATGCACCACCACACTCCTCTCTTTTTCTTTGTTTTTAAATTGACATTAAGAAAGCCATATGCAGCTGGAAGTGGTGGCACACACTTGTAATCCCAGTACTTGGGAGGCTGAGACAGGGAGATCATAGGTTCAAAGCCAGCCTCAGCAGCTTAGTGAGGCTCTCAGCAACTTAGTAAGACCCTGTTTCCAAATAAAATATAAAATAGGTCTGTAGGTGTAGCTCAGAGGTAGAAGGTCCCTGGTTCCATCCTTGGTACCACAAAGAAAGCCACATACTAGACACTTTGGTCTAAAAAAGAAAAGAAATAAAAGAAGCAAAATAAGAAGGGAGGAGAAATATAAATGGAACAAAGGAGGGAAGGAAGAAAGGAAGGAAGATAAAAGGCAGTAAGTGTAATTCATCATTTTTTAAAATTTATTTTTATTGGTGCATTGTAATCATATATCACATTGGATTACAAGACTTTAGAGGATATACAAGCACACATCATCCAATTAGCCCTCATCCACTCCCCATCCCATTCCCTCCCCCTCCCTTGATCCCATGCTTGTTTGGTTATTAATTTTGATACATTTGTTTATGTACCTCCTGAGTTTTAAAGAGGCTCCATCCTCCCCTATTCCATACCCTCTGATTGGTCACCTTAATTGCTTCTCTATAGGGCCCTTTCTATAACTCGACCTCTTCCTGTTGCTCCTTTCCTCCTAGTTATTGCTGATTAGGGGAAGCATCTGGTTTTTATTTTCTGCAATATTTCTCTGTGCATGCCACGTTGCAAATACCGATCCCACTCTTGACAGCCCCCGTAGTGGCCTGGCTACCCGGTGGACGGATCCAGACCTTGGTGGCTCAAACAGTGGCCTTGCCTCATGGGAGGCCCCGGTTCTGGCCTCGCTGGCCCCGACACTGGCCTAACCCCTCAGCTGGCTCCGATCCCGGCCTCGGAGGCCTCAGCACCGGCCTTCCTCACGGCAGGCTCCGATGTTAGCTGATGGCCCTGGCATCGGCCTAACCCCTCGGCAGGCTTTGATCCAGGCCTCGGAGGCCTCAATAGCGGCCTTGGTTCATGGAAGGCTCCGATGCTGGCCGCTGGCCCCGGCACTGGCCTAATCGCTCAGCAGAATCTGATCCTGGCCTCTGAGACCCCGGCACCGGCCTTGCCTCGTGGCAGGCTCCGATCCCGGCCACGCTGGCTACATTGGAATATGTGTAAAAGTATGAATATAGCATGGTCGACCTGAACACTCATTGTTGTGAGAGGGGGAACGGGAAGTCGGGGGTTGGAGAGGGCACCAAGCACAGTCTGAATGTATATCATTTTCAATATAATCCACATACAAATAAAAAATACAAAATAAATAATAAATAATAAAACAAAAAAACATGTTTACAGAAAAAATATGTGTTTAATCAATGGTCATTCTGACCAAAATATAAAAAAATTAGCCTAGTTCTAATAAAGTCCCAGTTTAGTTTGAAAAGAATAACTACCAACCCTTGAACAATAATAGAATAGATATATGAGATTCAGAAGATTCAAATATATTCATATATATATGTATGTATATATATATATATATATATATATATGTTAATATATATAGTGTTTACAAGTCCAATGACCATAGCTCATGTGTGGTTCAGTGTTAAGCATATATAAAACATAAACTATTATTGTAGAGCTTCTTAGGAGGCCTAATTTATTGGACAGATTCGAATGACTGGTAATTACTGTATCAATTATCTTAAATGGTTTCTTTAAATTACAAAAGTACATGTTGAAGTGCAGTAAGAACTTGATTAATTGAAGTTTAATTTTTTGAGTTCAATTAGTGAAAGCTCTCAGTTTATCTGAGGGCTTTATTTTTTATTTTTTTATTTTATTGGTGCATCATAGTCTCACATCATAATGTGGATCATGTTGACAATGGCATATATTCACACAGTACTTGGTGCCCTTTCTCCCTCCTTCCCCCGCTTTCTCTTTTCCCTCCCTTCCAATACTGAGTGTCCAGGTTAACTATGTTATATTCACATGCATACACATATTCAAATGTAGCTTTTCCATTAATTAACCTCAGCCTTCTTCCTCCCCTACCCTTCCTTTCTGGCTTTACTAAGTTTTCCTCTTCATTCTCTGGAGTAAGCTCTGGTATCTCTAATAATCCCTAGCATGAGCATATTAGACAAAACATATGTCCCTTCTCTTTTTGTGCTTGGCTAATCTCACTTAATGTTTTCCAGGTCTTTTCATCTTGCAAATGGTATGATTTTGTTCTTCTTTATTGCTGAGTAGAATTCCATTGTGTGTATTTCCCAAAATTTTGCAATCCATTCATCTGTTGATGGAGACCTAGGTTGGTTCCATATTTTGGCTATTGTGAATTGTGCTGCATATTAAACCCCGTAAAGGGTAGAAACAAGATAAAAATCTTTTTCACTTTTATAACTTTTCAAGAATTATCTTTTGATTGCTGACATATACCCAGAAGTTTTGTGATTTGCAGGAAAATGTATGAAACTAAAGAATATTATGCTAAGTGAGAGTAGCCAGCCCCAGAAATCAAAGAGTTTTATGGGTTTTATGGGTTTTGTTTCTCATATGTGGAAGATAAAAATTACAAAACAAAGGAGACTTCAGATAAATGAATAACAATTCCAGTAAAATGATGGAAGAAAGTCAAAGAAGGGAGATGGGAGAAGAAGGAGACATGATGAAAGAAACAATTCAAATAAGGCTACATACATATATAAAATCATCAACACCAATCTTGGTAACAGCTACAGGGAGGGGAAGAAGCAAAGTGGAAACTAGGGAAAATCTACAAAGTACTGTGTCCACGTACATTTCTATCATTCTAAACCTCATTAAGATGTGGGATTACATGCATCAATAAAAGTATATTTTTAAAAGATGTGATGAGAAGTCTTAAACAAATATTTAATGCTATTTTTTAAAGGCTTCTCCACTAAAGTTTATTTGCAATAGTAACTTTTTTTCTGCATCACAATGAGTAGTTTGACAGGGAAATTCAGCTAATATCCATGTGAAATTATCTTGCTCCTCTGTATTAGTTTTCCAGGGCTACCAAAATAAAGGGCCAAATATGCTAATGTAATTGTCTTGAACAACATAAATTTGTCTCATTTCTGGAGACTAGAATTCTGTATGGGATCAAGGTACTGGCAGGACAAATGACTCCCGAGGATATGAGGAAAGAAATGTTCCAAGTTTCTCTCCTTGGCTGTCATTAGCAATCCTACTTTTGACTCCTCATGGTTCCCTCCCTCTTCTCATAAGGACACTTGGGTCAGGGCCAACAATAATGACCTTATTTTAACTTGATTACCCCTGTTTAAAAAAAAAAAAATCTCTAAGTATGGTCGCATTCTACATTCTGATGTAATGTGAGTTAGTAGGCACTTCAACATAAGAATGTGTGAAAAATGCAAATCTCATCCAACAGCAGCCCCCATGCAGCTATCTGGTGATACCAAATTACCCAGATTATCTTAGTAAAGATCATGAGCAGATTATTTTCCATTCTTTCTTTATCAAACTGGATTGAGTATTGATATTTCATAGTATCCTTTCAAAAGTCTTCTGTAGACTTTTTGTTTGAGATTTTAGTGAGGGCATAATCTTAGTTAAGATTGCTTGTTTGATATAATGATCTGTGAGAATATTTTCTTAGCTTCCCTATTCACCTCCCTTTAAATGTGTCTCAGCTTTGCAATAGCCACCTCTTAGAAATTAAGAGTATATTTAAAAGTTCTTAAATCATTCTCTTTTGTTGGAAATTCCAGCAGAGATAAGAGACTGGTGTTTTCCACAGTCAATTGCACTGGTTATGTATATTAAATTATCAATATCACTTATGGGAAAGGGAAGGGAATGCAGAGGGACCTAGAGGTAAGCTCACCAAGTGCTATATGTATGTGTGTCACTACCACTCAAAACTACATTAATATGTGGCACTATAATGTACCAATAACAGTATATAAAAATAAGAATTTATAAATAAATTCTCCCTGAAAATCTTATGTGCTATTTGTAAATACTTTTATTCTCTGGTTTGTCACTAGTTGACAGTCTCTAGTAAAAGCAGTAGGTTCTGTCCTCTGGAGTAATTTAAATTTAGGCAATTAAACTTCATAGGACCTGCTTAGTAACTTCTCTCTTGGATGAGTTACAACGGCTTATCTCCCTTACCTTAGAACAATGCCCCTTTCTGTAAAACTCATTGATACTTCTACTGAACTAGCTCTAGGTTCCCATTTTATCTCACTGTTCCTCATGCAGCTGTACAGACATTACATCTGACTGGGATCAGACACACTTTACAGCCAATTAACCTTTTATAAAATTCTGTTTCTCCTTACATTATCATTCCTCAGTTCTCCTTACATTACCATTTGTCAGTTCAACATTCTAGTTCCCATTATTCTCCCATCCTATAAGAAAGGAGACCTCATGATTATTACTTTACTATATTTATGGAGCTTTTAGTACCTCACTTAGATTCATTAGAAGCTCATTTGATATCTAATCTTTGATTATGTAAAATCTAAAAGTTGAAGTAGGAAATATCAAGTATAATTAAATTCTCCTTTAGAATGCAGGCAGAAAATTATTGATTCTACTGACGTGAAATCTCACTGAAAAATGCAGAACAGGATCTACTCAGGTGAAGTGAGTAGATTTTAGGATGAATTTATGAGAAGATGGTATTTGTTTGGGTACTACCAGGAAAAAGCATTAATTGTTTTGTTAGTGGTCAAGGGGATCATGAAGAAATTGATATTTTTGTCTTCGTGTGTATGTTTGTATGGAAGCATGGAAGTATTATAGGTGCTAGTGGAAGATATGGCAAGGCCCTTAGCTATGACTCCTTCAACGACATGCTTGAGTTTTCTTGCTTCTAGCCTCAAAAGTTATTGATAAATTTTGGGTAAATAGTTGTAGTATCTCTTTGAACCTTACTTGGTTGTGCTCCAATAAGTTTTCTGTGTTCATAAAATATTTAAGCCATAGAATGTCCAATAGAGTGTTGACATCTTTACTTAGGGCATATATCAAATATAATTAGAAATGAAAATGTACATACAAACCAGATAAAATTGATTGTGCACAGAGAAGTTCTCTGGCAGCTCAAGAAAAAGCCTATGAGTGTGCATTTCATTTTACATTTTTATTCACAAAGGGAGTCACTTCTTATGTATTACTATTCTATTGCTGCTATGACAAATTATTACAAACATAGTGGCTTAAAACAACTCCAATTTATCTTACATTTTTATAGGCTAGACATCTGACACAGCTCTCATAGGCCTAAGTTCAAGCTAAGATATCAATAGGGACACATTCTCTTCTAGCGCCTCTTAGAGAGAATAAATTCATTAACCATTTCTGGCTTGTAGAGGCTTCCCATATTCCTTGGCAACTGACTCACTTCTCCAAAGAAAGCCATGCTGCATCTCTGACAATTTTTCTTTTGTCACATTTCCCTCAGAATCTATTCTATCTCCTTATGATATTTTCTTTTTTTTTTTTTACAAGTTAGTAGAATGGATTTTACTTCAATAAAATAGTTTAAAAGATAATGATAAAAATGTTCTGAATATTTTTTACATTCAAGAAGCATCTTTCTTTTCTTTTTTTTGTTAAATAAATTTTTATTGATGCATTGTAGTCATACATCTAAATGGGATAAAAAAAAAAAAAACTTTTGGAGTTATACACACACGCACTACCCAATCAGCCCCTACCTAATCCTTAACCCTTCCCTCTCCCTCCCTTCTTCACATGCTTGGTTTCCTGATTAATTTTTATACATCTTTTTCCATAGATGGTCAAGTTATTTTTGACAAAGTTTTCAAGAACATTTGGTGAAGGAAATAATAAACTTTTCACTAAATATTGTTGAAAAATAATAAGTACATGAAAAAGAGTAAAATTGGGCCCTTAACTAATACCATATACAAATATTAACTCAAAATAGATAAAAGACCTAAATGTAAATCTTAAGACTATAAACTTTTAGAAGAAAACCTGGGTCATAAAACTTCACAACATTGAAATTGGTAGTGATTTCATGGATATGATTCCAAAGGCACAGGCAACAAAAGAATAAACAAAGTTCATAAAAAATAGAAAAAATATTGTACATCAAAGACAATGTAAACAGAATTAAAAGTTACTGATCAAATGGGATAAAATATTTCTAAATGCTATATCTGAAGGTATATTAATATTCCAAATATAAATCCTAAAAATTAGCAACAATAAAATTTAGAAATAGGTAAAAGACTAAAATAGATAATGAATCTTCAAACATTTTTATATGACCAATAAACACATGATTATCACTCATCATTATCATAATAAAACTAATCATTAAGGAAACTTAGAAAAAATCAGACAGCAGGAATCTGACATTGAAGAAATATGGGCCCATTTTAAAAGAGCTAACCTAAGAATAATCAGAATAGAGGATGGAAAAGAAGGTGAAACCAAGGGGATCAACAATTTCTTCAAAGAAATAATAGCAGAAAAATTTCCAACCATAGAGCAAGAGGTCGATACACAGGTCCAGGAAACTTATAGAACTCCCTTTAGACAGGGTCAGAAAAGAGTTTCCCCATGCCACATAATTGTCAAAATGACCAATGTAGAAGCCAAGCAGAGAATCTTAAAGGCAACAAAAACAAAAGGTCAAGTGACATTTAGAAGCAAACCAATTAGAATCACTCCAGACTTCCCAAACCAAGTCATAAAAGCCAGAAGGGCTTGGAGGGACACATTCCAAACTCTGAAAGAAAACAACTTCCAGCCAAAAATTTCCTACCCAGCAAAACTTTCTATCAAATTAGATGGGGAAATAAGAAGCTTCCATGACAAACAGAAACTGAAGGAATTTATGTCCTCAAAACCAGCGCTAGAGAAAATACGCAAAGAGATTAACTACAAAGAAGAAATAGGTACACACCAGAACCAGAGAAACAAGATTTTCCATCCAGCAGACAACTAAGCAAAGAAGAATAAACAGTATTTCAAACAGAAATAAAATCTTAACATATTAGGAATTAAAAGTTTCCCTTTCTCTCTTTCTTTCTTTTTCTTTCTTTCTTTCTTTCTTTCTTTCTTTCTTTCTTTCTTTCTTTCTTTCTTTCTTTCTTTCTTTCTTTTCTTCCTTTTGTGGTACTGGCTGTGGAACCCAGAGGCTTTCTACCTTTGGGCTATACTCTCAGACCTATTTTTATACTTTATTTGGAAACAGGGTCTCACTAAGTTGCTGAGAGCCTCACTAAGTAGCTGAGGCTGGCTTTGAACTTGTGTGATCCTCCTGTCTCAGCCTCCCAAGCACTGGCATTATAAGTGTGCGCCACCATGCCCAACTTTCCTATCCCATTTTCTAAGAAGCATTGTGAATATGTTGAGCCACCTGAATAATCCAAGATACTCTCCCTATCTTAGGGTCAGCTGATTATCAAGCCTAATTAACTTTATAAACTTAGTTACCCTTCCCATTTCAACCTAACCTATTTATAGATAATAAGGATTAAGATATAGACATATTAGGAAGGGTTACTCTTCCTATAATACCCTATTGAATTTTCTGAGGTAATATTTTTTCATGTCTTATTTATAAAATAGGTATTTTATACCTATAAGAAAGGTATTCCTAGAAAGAAAAGGATGTATTTTGACTATGGGTCTCAGTAAAGAGCATAAAAAAAGGAAAATTTTGAGGAACTCAGTGCAAAGACTGGAGTTCAAACCCATTGCTGATTGACCACTTTGTCATGGAATCACCAAGTTGGGAAAAGCAAGGCACTAGAGTCCTCTATGTGTTCCAACTCTGCTCAAGATTAAGTTATGCATGAATGAAAAACACAACCTTGCTTTTGTAGAGTTCTGCAAAAAAACTGTAGAAATAAATAAAGACCATCAGATTAAGAACAAGAAAATTGTCAGAGTTCACTACAGCAAGCCTCAGTTACCATCACAAGAGGTAGATTATATGAAGAGGGGCATTTTATGTGATTGATGTGGAAAGTACATCTGTCTTTCTCTTGTTTCTAGTGACAAATGGGGACAAGAAGTTGGCAGTCATTAACTAAGTCTTAATTGCTTGGTATATAAAGTTACAATGATAACCTGATAGTTAAAATTTCACAAATGTGTGCTCCTCTATCCTCATAAACCTTTGGCAGTTGTCAAACAGGACTATTAAATGGGGTGTAAAGGGAATCATCATTCACTCACCTTTTGCATCTCTAATGGTGGCACTTCCTTTGTAGTTCTCCAGAAAGTAGGCATTGCTTTAGATTTACTATCTTGTTAGAGTCAAAGCAATTCCAGGGGCCCTTCCTCCTATTTCTATCATTCTGACATCCTTTATTTCTACTAAAATTGGAAAACCTATTCGTATTACAGAATCCACATCTATTCTCTTCAGTCCATAGAGAACAGCTACCATAAAACTCTTCAAAGATTCGAATATTCTTCCTTACCATAACATTATAAAATACCTGAGAGCATATTTCCTAAACTTTTAAAATATAGCTACTAGATGGATAAGTATAAACCAATAAGACCATTCCAATATTTCTATTTTACTGAATCTTCATATCTTTTTCTATAAAATGTCTAGAAAGGGTTATTAATATGACGATGTTTATTATACCCATCATTGAACCAAAGATTTAATTAGCCAAAATGCTAGATTAAAACGCCACTCCTAAAAGACTGAACACAAAATAATAAATCATTTATTCTGGGTGAATGCATCCTCCAATTACTTTATCTGGCTTGAGCCTTAAATTTCACTCCTACATCTTCTCCCCAGTTTGTAACTATTATATTACAATATTATATTAATTGATAGTATGTCATAATTTTCATAAATATATAGTCTAATCTCTTTAAACATATATTTCACCACTATGTTCAGGTTCTATTAATATCTAAATTTCACTTTGGGCCCCCAAATAAAAGTATACTCACAAACACTCACACACACATATTTACACACACATACACACACACACACACACACACACACACACACACTGAAGCATGTTGGGATGAGAGCTGAAGCAAAATAGTATCAATTTGTGATCTGAATGACAGCCTAACCCTCTCCGTCAATGCTATGCTTTCCTTCTGCTAGAGGAAGCCTTGTTCCCATTGAAAAATATGCAGAAGGAGAGAGGCATATACAGAGATCTTGAAGGGTTGCAACCTTCAGTGAAGAGGCACAGTCAACTAGGGCAATGGAAAAGAGTAGCTGAGAGAATAAATTAATGACATCGGTTTTCTCATCCTATGTAGTCTCATGCCAGGGCTTACCATTATCAAGCAAATGGAAGCTGAAAGAAATAGTGAAAATTAGCTCATTGAGGTAGTCCAAACAGTCCACTTCCTGACTTCAGGACAAGTTTGAAAAAAATAGACATGGATCTGAATGAGCAATTGCAATAAACTGTGAAGAAAATGTTTATAGATACACTTTAAGTTGACTTTCTGGAAATCCCAAATGGCATTTATGTTAAACTAACCAAAATCCACTTCCATGACCACAGTATACTTAAAAGTATATATGCATATACATATATGCATACACAAAAATAAATACACACACATATATATGTGCCAACTGATTATATAGATTAGCTGAATCCCCAAACATATGAATTAGCTGTATATATAATATATATTTACAATATAATAATCTAAATATGATACATAATCTGAAATATAATCGGAATATAAATTTGACCCCATGGATGTCTGAGAACTCCATTTTTTTCTCTATTCTTCTATTCCTTTCCTCAAAAAGGAAGAATTTGATGGGTCATCCTGTGCTAGGGCAAAGGAAGTGGTAGGATAGACATGAAGCGATAGCTGGACAGAAAATCTTAAGGTTGAGGAGATATTTGAGGAAAGGACATCTGATGTTCAAGTGAGCAGGACCCAAAATGCAACTGGGGCTCAGGAGACCAGTGGTTATAATCGTCAAAACTGAGGAGTTTGGGGTGAGGAGGGATGAAGTGTCTGAAGTCAGCTGGTGTGGGGCTGAGAATGTTTTGAGGACTTATGAGGCAGCTATTTTTATTAGGTGTTTATTTGTGTAGGAAGATGTGAGAAAGTAAGTACATGTAGTGAATGCAGTGGCTTCAAGTTTTCTCACTTCTGGGGAAACGAGTTACAAACATCAGAAGGGAAAAGACCAGAATAACTGGAATAATTCCAACAAATTGGAAGTAGAAGTATTTGTGCAAATATATGGTTTTTGATAGACAAATAGGCACATAAATAAACAGATATATAGATATAAATATGGTGCATTTAGATATATACACATACATGGATGTAATAAATAAATAAAAAATGAAGAAAATAAAACTTTTCTTTATAGTAAAATGTCAGTCAATTGCAGTTTATAATAAATGAATGAGGAAATTAGAAAAATAACTATTTGGCAGTCATCATAGTAATAATCAGCTCGTGTTAATCATCAAGGGATATTACTAGCAGGTTGAGTGTATCCCACAAACTACTTAAGAATTGCTAAGGTGGATTCAGTATGTTTATAAGGAGGGAGTCAGTGAGAAATCATGTTGACCACACAACTAAAACGCACAGCAGCCATGGGGCAGGTAGATTATGTACCCCTCGATACAGTACATTGAGAAAACCACAGTATCACTTCTCTCAGATCATGGTCAAAAATTTATAACCTGAATATAATTATGAGAAAACATCAGAAAAATACAAATGAATTGCATTTCTATAAAATAACTGATCCGTACTTCTAAAATAAAATCAGGATTCTGAAATAAAGGAAGACTAAGGAACTATTTCACATTAAAGGGGATTAAACAGGAATAGTACCCAAGGGTAGTAGCCAAGGGAAGCAGGCTTAAATAAATCTAATTATGAACCAGAAATAATGTTATAAAGGAATCACTAAAAATTTTAAGAGTGATGGAACATGATTTTTAAAAATCATGAAGTCAGTATATATATGTATATGTGTGTGTACATAAGTATATATGTGCACACACATAAGCACAAACACCAACATATATACATTTATAGCTACATATACATAGATACATACATAGCTACATAAATATATATAGCTACATACATACACACATATGTATAACTGGAGGAAGAGATAATAAATGCGGTAACATTAGAACACACTTGAGAAACTTGAGTTGATATTTGAAAATTCTGTGCCCTAATTTTGTAGGTTTTATCAAAATAAATAAGAAAATAAAGTAAAGAAAATAAGATCTTCACTTCTTGAGAAATGTATGACTGACATGTAAGGCAATTTCTGCAACTGTCATATATCAATGATCCATGTAGATATTCATTGATTCCTGGGCTTCCTAGTATATATTTTTTCTGTTTATCTTTCCTAGTTACCATGTCATATTATATTGTGTTATGACTTTAAATAACTTTTGGGATTTACGGGAGACTGATGGCAGCAGGGAGTTTGCAATCTCTCTGCACCTCAGCATAAAACCAGGTATCCCAACAAATAGGAAAACAGAAATCTCTGAAGAGAAAAACTTAGCTGGAAGCAAACACAATGCATAAACCAAATGTAGTTAAGAAGTGAACAGCTTCTTAGTTTTCAAAATTGTAGGTGAGGTCCTTTCCTAAAGACATCAGAAAACTGTGATCTCAACAGAAAGATTTCCTGAGTATGAGGGGTAGGGAATATCCAGGAGGACAAATGAATTGGCTAGGACATCTACGCAGGAAGGTGACTTGCAATACTGAGAATCCATTCTGGTGGAAAGTCACCAACTGACTGAGAACCAGTGCTGGCAACTAAATCACTGAGGTCTCAGAAGAACTAACACATGTATCCTCATGTTTCATAAGTTCAGGGGTCATCTCCAGTTATGGATCACACTGCTCATGTGCTTTACAAAGCCTTTTTCAGTGCTCCTGTTTGGGAAACTTACATCACATATTCAGCCCCTTTTCCATAGGAATCTGGGAAGGTTTATGTTGGCTTTCTTAACTTCTTCGCCTTTCAGAAAAGCAATCTGAAAGTAGTTTGAATGAATGTTAAGTTAAGCAAGGAGCTCTGTAATGTCTACCATGATTTAATCTAAATCTTAAAAAGAACAAAGACCTCCTTTTAAAAAAGTTAACATTATTTATTTATTTATTATTTATCTTGGTGCATATTAATTCCAGAATAGTGGGGTTCAGAGTGTCAAATCAGTACATGCATATAACATTATCTAATCAGCGTCACTTGCAAATACCTCCCTTTGCCTTTCTCCTTTTTAGCTGACCCATACAAACATAAAAGTTTTACATATTAATGAGTTAACATGTGATATTTAATACTTGTATATATTTTCTTATGTTAAAGTCAGGTAAAGCATATCTATATCTTCAAACATTTATTTTTAGCTACACATAGTGGTACATGTCTGTACTTTCCACTATTTAGGAGGCTGAAGAAGTAGGATTGCAAGTTTGAGGCCAGACTTGACAACATAGACTTTGCTCCAAAATAAAATAAAATAAAACAAACAATGAAAAGAACTAGGGATGTACCTCTGTGTGGAATGGGAATGTGGAGTGCCCCCCCCCCTTTTTTTTTTTGGTGGTACTGGGGTTCCTGGAAGCCCTTCTCCCTCCGGGATACACTTCCATGGGCTATACTCCCAGACCTATTTTTTTTAATCTTTTTTATGTGGGAACAGGGTCTCTTAAGCCAGCGAGGCTGGCTCCGAACCAGCACAATCCTCCTGTCTCCGCCTCCCAAGCGCGGGGATTACAAGCGTGCGTCACTGTGCCCAGTCAAAATTGTTTCTTGATTTATTTTTCTTTATTCCTTTCTCCCTCCTTCCCATTATATTGGTGTTTCAATCCAGGGATATTCTACCTCCTAGCTATACCCTCAACCCTCTATTATTTTTTATTTTGAATCAGGATCTTACTGAGTTACTGCATATTGGCCTTGGACTTGTGATCCTCTTGTCTCAGCCTCCCAAGTCCAAGTTCTAGGATTACAAGCATGTGCCAACCTACCCACCTTCTTCTAGCTCTTTGAATTTTACCATATCTTATTGTCATCTAAAGTCAGCCTGATGCTAATAGCGCATCACAACTTCTTGCTCCTTATCTGACTATAAATTAGTCCCTTTATTATATCATTTTCCAATCCCTATGCTCCCCAACCTCTGGTAACCACCATTGTACTCTCAACCTCTCCGAGAATGATGTTTTAGATTCTAGATATGAGTAGAATCATGTGGTACTTTTCTCTCTGTGTCTGGCTTGTTTTGCTTAACCTAATGGTCTACATTACCGTTCGCGCTATGGTAAAGGACAAAGCGTCATTGTGTATATGCCCCTCATTTTCTTTAGTCATCCATCACTCAGTTGATGGGCACTTAAGTTGTTTTCCTTTCTGGGCTAGTGTGCACAGTGCTGCAGTGTGCATGGGAGTGCAGGCGTCTCTTTGATGTACTGATTTCATTCCCTTGGAATGTATATCCGGTAGTGGGATCTCTGGTTTCTATAGTTGTTCTATTTTCAGTTTGTTGAGGTGACACAATGCTGTTTTCCATATAAAGCTAGACTAATTGGGATTTCTATCAATAGCACATCTTTTCTCCACTTCTTCACCAACACTTATTATCTCTATGTTGGTTGTCTTTCTTCTGTTTGGCAATGAGCAAATCTATAAATGAACACAAAGTAATATACTTTTATTAAGGAAGAAAACCATGAAGATTATACATTCCAAATTATATATATTTGGTGAGACTGGAGATTGAACCAGGGACAATCTACTAGCTCCACCCTATTTAATTTAATTTAATTTAAGTTTGTAAAAGGGCCTTGCTGGGTTGCTGAGGGCCTTGCTAAGTTGCTAAGGCTGGCCTCCAACTTGTAATTGAGCATCCTGTCTCAACCACTCAACTGTATTTTTTAACTAAAACATTAAGCCCAAGCATGTTCAGTAATTCACCGGTGTCACACCCTTATAATTGAGAGTTAGAATAAACTTCACTAAGAATGCTACCAAGCTTCTCTATTCTTAATGTCAGAAAGAAAACTGAATGTGAACTTATATAGTGACATTTTTTACCTTCATGTCAAAAATAGACTAATTTCTTTCTTGAATTTTGAAGCTTTATAGGTTTAAATAATTAAACAGCATGGGATATTCTGATTCTATTATTGTTGAAGTCTTCACAATATAGTGAATTTGAGAAAGATGTGGAAAATTAGTTTCTATTATGGAGGTTCCTGGCAAATGCATGCACAGTAGGAAAGGCCACCGCTTCCATAGGCTCGGTTTTATTTTCTATGTTTTCCCCTTAGGCTCAATTACGAGCAACTCTTGGTGTCTGAGACTTTCAAAATCAGTTCTTAAAGATTTGGGCTGGTGCCAGGAGCACTGTGTGCTAGGAGATAATGCCATCACAGACAGGAAGATAGAATCACTTTATTTTATTTATCTCTTATTGTCTGTGGCAGTTAATGATTTCTGAAAGCATGTTTTTTTTTCTTTTTTATTATTTGGTTAGTGTTTGAACAGATATATAAAAAATTGTCTATCTGCCAGTTAGGTTTTTCTTGCCACCTGGCTGCATCGAGGTCATAATCTCTTAAAAAAAATTTAAAAACTTGGTCCTTAAGCTAAATTTCACTACAAAGTAGGTTTGTTTGTTTCTTGTTTTCCATTTTCTTTCTTTTTTGTTTTTTGAATGAGCTAAATCAAGCAGTTATTACAGCAAGTGGTTAGTCCACACAGCTCTGTAGCTTTAGCCATCTTCAAGCCACAGGGGACACAGGAAAGAACAATCGCGTTAGATTTTGACATTAAATATTTCCATAAAGACAGTCTATATATTCTTGTCTAGAGAGGAGTTACTGAGCAGAGCTTCCCTTCCTATTGTAATCTTTGATGCAGCTCAAATCAACAGAAGGTTAGTTTTAGATGTGAAAGATAGAGCTGGAACTAACATTGCCTGACATTCACTCAGCTCAAATTGACAGCAGCGGATTGTTACTAGGCTGTGCAGAGTTCACTGCAGAGAATTATGTGTCCTTTCTGTCCTTGATTGTGAAGTTAAACTACCCATGCAGAATTCAAGATTTTCTTACCTTGCAGAACCTATTATTCAAAATCATGTCTTAATCTATGGTACAAGATCTAGACTAATAGTCATTTTATTACATTTCCCAGTTTTTAAAGTAACCAAAAATAATTAAATGGTTAAAATCAAATATTTAATGGTTTTCTATTCATACTAAAGAAGAAACTTGTACTTACCGTAGCAGTTAATTCCATTATATTACAAAGCATATAACAACTGCAAACTAGATACAATGTCATAATCCCAATTCTGTACACAGCATGTATGTGTGTGTGTGTGTGTGTGTGTGTGTGTGTGTGTGCGCATGCACGCACATGTGTGGTACCAGGGATTAAAACCAGGGATAGTCTATCTCCCAGTTAATTCCCCATATTTTGTTTTGAAATAGGATCTCACAAGAGTATTCCAGAGGGTCTCACTACTTGCTGAGGCTGTCCTTGAAAATGCAATCCTTTTGTTTCAAACTCCAAAGTACTGGGATTTCAGGCATACACTGCCACATCCCTCAGCAATTCTATACATTTTAATATCAAACATACTCATTTGCTTTTAGTGCAATAACTTGATGAACAGAAAAATTCACATGTTTTTATAATTTTAAAGAGCACACACATATAATTTGATCATAAAACATTTATTACTATACTACTATTTGTTTATTTAATTATTTATTTTTGTGGGTCTGGGGATGGAACCCAGGGGCATTCGACCTCTGAGCTACACCCCCTGCCCTGTTTTTTACTCTATTTTGAAACCGGTCTCACTGAGTTGCAGAGGTTTTACTAAGTAGCTGAGGCTGTCTGCGAAGCGTGATCCTCCGATATCAGCCTCCTGAATGCTGGGATTATAAGTGTGCACACCCGGCTTATACTACTATTTAAATTACAAAATTCATATTATTGCATATCAAGTATTAGAATCTAGGCGCTGAACAGAATTCTTATATATATATAATTATAACAATTATATATATATAATTATATATATATAATTTAGAATTATATTTGTTCATCAGTAATATAAGAAGGGCTAACCTAATTAATGTTTACATTATGTTTTTGGTTTTACAATTATGATTATTGGTTGCCATTTTTACATATGTGAATTACAGTGAAATAAATGATAAATATAATCAAATTTACTCATGCCTATTAGTTTATTTGATAATAAGTTGAGTGAGAATAGAGAAAAGTTTACATAAATGAAGAGTTCTAAATTTTCATAATTTATATTTTATAAGAAATCTTCACTTTAGTAAAATTGGTTAAAGAACAAATGCTGTTTAACAATAATGCCCTAAATTTTAACTCATGTTTTATCATATTTTAAATGATAAAAGCTGGAAAACTGTATATTAAACTGGCAAATTCATAAATGATAGTTTGTAATTTGAAAACAGCCTCAACAATTTAACAATACTCTTACTAATGTAGTAAGGACCTGATTCCAAATAAAAACTAAAATAGAACTTGACTGTATCTCAGAAGTAGAGCACCATCAGGGTTCAATCCCCAGCACCACAAAAAATAAATAAAATTTAAAAAGACAGGCACGATCGCACATACATATACTCCCGGTACTTGAGTGGATGATACAGGAAGATTTCATGTTCCGGGCCAGCCTCAGCAGTTTAGCAAAATACTCAGCAATTTAACAAGACCCTGATAAATACATAAATAAAAATGGCTGGGAGTGTATTTTGGAGTTCAATCCCCAACGCCCCCCAAAAAAATGTTGGTTTAAAATGCCACATAATCACATCTCTAATTGGTATTCTTAGCTTAGTTTTTTTAAAAAAGCATATATTGTAGAATTATAAAGCCTTCCATATGATAATGTTTGTGTATATCTAAACATTTGCATAAACATTACGTAAATGAGTGTATAATAAAAGGGGATATAGTAATATTAATTTTAAATGATTTTACTTCCAAATCACTAAATAAAACTTGAGAAGTATAACTCTTCTAAGCTCTGAGTAATATCAGATGGCATTTTTACATATTTATGGACATCAAAAGAATATTAATTAACACATCACTCCATCTGTAAATGTTACTTTTAAAGTAATTATGGTTTTAAGTTTTATTACACAGTAGAGGAAAGCACATCTGCATGCAGAAATATTATATTGAAATAGGTTGGGGAAAGTCAGAAAATGGGAAAAAAGAGAATGTACTCAGATGCGATGAAAAGAAACTCTGTATTTGCAATCCTATGTCAATACCACCTATTGTTTGGAAAGCAAAAGTGCACACTCTTGAAATGTCACAAAACGGAATAAATCAAGGAGAAAAAACAGAAGCAAGACAGAGAGTTAGCAGCTTGAGAGAACTAGGTTAAATGTGAGACAGGAACAAAGGCACACCACACCATCAGAAAGAGCAGAGCACTGGAGCCTGAGCTGAGTGTGCCAACGATGTGACCTTGGCGATTTAAAAAAGGATCAATAGAAAGGGATAGACCCAGAAATGCCTCCAGTGGCCTCGGAGGGCAAGGCTGGGGAAGGGTCATTGATATGGCCCATGTAATGAAGTCCCCAGAGATGAGGAAATTGAAAGAGAAATGGTTGAACTGCTCAGAGCATGGACATCCTACAGGAAATGGAAGGAACCTATTAAAGGCAATATTCATGATGCATCACTATTCATTCACGTCTCTATGAAAAACAGTTTTAAAAATAAAGCCAGACAGTAAATCTTCGTGATTTGTATGATATAGGCCACTACTGAAGAGTGAAAAATAAATATGTAGAACAATTTCTATTATCTTTCACGAGGGTTACTCACCTTTATTTCAAAGCTGATGTTTTCAGGAAAGTGGAATTGAGAAGAATCCTGTGATTTTTTGTAAAAAGGTTTTAGCCTTTATTGTTGTGTTTTTATATTTAAGAATATCTCTTTTTTATTGTCAGAATTTTGGTGTTGGTGGGGGTTTGGAAGAAGAGTTTATTCTTAAGGGACATACTGTGTGAGGAGCATAGTGGCACACACCTGAATTTCAATATTTGGGAAGTTGAGACAGGAGGATCATAGGTTCAAGATCAGCTTCAGCAACATACCAAGACTCTCAGCAACATAGAAAATACCTGTTTCAAACAAGAATATACAGAATAAAGAAATTTTAGGACCAATACCTCTCTTGCACTTAGACTAAAAAGTTCTCAAAAAGTTACAAATCAAACCTAAAAATGCTGATAAATAATTAATACATTATGATGAAGTGGGGCATAGATCAAGAATACAAAAACTACTTAGCATGTGGAAAACCATTCAGAGTAATGTATCACATTAATAAAATGGTAAAGCAAAAAAAAAAAAAAAAAAAAAAGGACTGGGGGGTATATCAATTCCCAGTACCACAAACACACAAAAGACTTACTGCTCAAAAAATTATGCTTATTATCCTTATTATCACACTTTCTGTCTCTAATGGTTTTCTCTCTGCATCCCTAACTCTGTACAAATGTATCTCTTCCTCCTCCTCCTCCTCTTCCTTTTTCTTCTACCTTTTTTTTTTGTAGTAATGGGGATGGAACCCAGGGACATTCTACCTCTAAGCTATACCCTCAGCCATACTTTTTATTCTTTATTTTGAAACAGGGTCTCACTGAGTTGCAAAGGCCCCCACTAAGTAGCTGAGGGTGTCCGCGAACCACGATCCTCCTGTCTCAGCCTCGTTAATGTTGGGATTATGAGCATGCACCACCACGCTTGGCTTTTTTCCCTCTTCTTTCTTCTTTTTCATATTGGGATTGAATCCAAGGGCATTCTAACTCTGTTATACTCCAGCCGCCCCCCCTTAATTAAATTCTCTCTAAATTGCTGCTTATTGACCTTGAACCCGAGATCCTTTAGTCTCAGCCACTTATGTTCTTTCATTAAGGATTATCACAATTTACTGTTGACTGCTTCCTCTGTCTTAGCCAGAAATTCAGTGTAGATCATAGTTAAAACAACTTTCTACTTCTTAGAGATGTTCTTACCTAAGTTCTTATACAATTTATGTTGAAAAACACAAGAATCATTCTCTACTGGCTTGATTCAATGTTTTTCTTTGTGATATTCCTGACATATATTTTTACAAGTTTTTCTTAGAAATACCAGCAAGGAGTGACTGGCTGCGTTCTGCAGCAGTGGTACCATCTCTGGAAGGCTGTAATGGCTAGAGGTTGCTTTCCTGTATCTTTCATACCCAAGGATCTTCAAGTTTTAGTTAAGCAGACGCCATTGGCTGGAGACAAATCAACACTGGTATACTGTTGTGAACAAATCATAGGATTCCTACTTTCACAGTTGTCAACATATAGAGGAAGAATGAAGCTAAGTCAGCAAAACAAAACAGAGAAATAACTGTAATGTAGATGGTGACGGAGGTCACCATGTCTCATTAGATGCTCTGAGCTTGAGTCTCATTTTATGGACCAGAGTGGTGTCCAGAATTTTCCCTGCTTTAATCATCTTTTCATTGCTGTGACCAAAAGACTCAACAAGTAGCACTTAGAGATAAAAAAAAAAAAAAAGCTTCTTTGGGCTTATGGTTTTGGAAGTTCAGTGCATTGCCAGCTGTCTCCAAAGCAGAAACCAAGGTGGCAAGGTGAGTGGGGGAGAAAAATATGCTCTCAGCTCATGGCACCTGAAGCAGAATGAGAGACGGGAAATGCCCAAGGACGTATATAGCTCTCAAAGCCACAGCCCCAGTGACACACTTTTTCCAGTGGATTGCCAACACATGAGTGTGACAGACTTGCTCAGCCGGGCACAATAAATCTGGCACTGAGTCCGCTCGGGACCGAGATTCTCAGAAAGTTGGGCAAAGGCTTCGGTTGCAGTTCTGCAGGGGTTAATACCTGCAGCGATTCCTCCCCCTTTAGCAAGTAAAAGCTCCTTCAAGTCCCAGTAAGTGTGGAGTTTTGCCCCTGGGGGCTTGGGAGAGAGGAACCTGAAGAAATGACGTGGACAACTGCCTCTTGTGCAATTGACAAAGTTTTAATCTTCATCACCAGTATTTATACCCTATATCCAGTGTAAGCACCAAAGGATAATAGTGAGGTATTAAGTGTAAACAAGATAAACAGGATAAAAGATCCATGGTGTCACAGTTTAAGATTCATCTGGGACTGGGTGATTACAGTAGGCCTACTTGGCTTTTGTGATTGAAATCAGGTTTCTGGCCTCACAGGTAAACCCTAGGGGGCAAGGTCTGGAATCTGGAAAGGCAGGGGTCACACCAAAAGTCTGTTTTGGAGAAATTCAGTCTTCTAGGATCTCCTTTGATCCTTTCAGAGTCTTTTGTCCCTAGGACTTAGTCCAGGCCCTCCTCTATCAAGATCCATAGGGCTGTGGTGAGGATTTGTCCGGTCCTGTCTGCTCCACCATCCCCTATAAGGCAGTACTTATATTACAGTTAGTAGACAGGGCAAAAACATTATAACACAGGTGATTGGATTTCTATAATTGTTCTTTAATGCATAATCTTGCAGCAGACTTTTGGGTTTTTTACTGTCCTGCTGCTGAGTCACAAATGGCAGGCTTTTGTTAAGTCAAGGTTAGAAAAAAGCTTCTTAGCATCTTTTATGGGGGAAACAAATGGCCCAGATTCCAGAGACAGTTTTACATCTCTGGGAAATGGGGCAAAAGGTAGGTTTGCAGCCTCCACTGCTGGCAGGGAGGTACTGGGAGCTAATCTTTAGATCAAAGGACCTCTCTGCGGAAAGGCCTAGAGGAATTTTGCAGCCCCTGAATTCTGACTGCCCTTTATTACAGCTGGAACAATACAGAGAAAGTCTGAAGGCTCAGACATTTTACTAAAAAAATTATCTTTCATGGACTCAACTTCTTCCTCAGTCCTAATTCTTGGGATCCTGTTTTACATCATTGGAGCTTATTAGTATAGAAATCTAAGAGCAGGGAGTATTTTTTCCAGAGATGACGTTTTCTCCTCAGGGCTTGCCTTTGTGAGGCTTTTCCGATTAATACAAGCATTTGTCACGCATGTATATGCCGAGAAAGGACGGCGGCACATGAGCTTTGTTTGGGGACATTCTGTTTCCAAACCATAATGTTCTCCTATATTCATTCATTGCTAGGCATTTGTGGCATGGCTTGTCCCCAAAATTGAGCCTCAGCTTTCTGTTGCTATGATTCTGTTCTGCAGTAAATAATGTATAGTTTACTTAAGAGGAGGAGAAAGGGATATACAAAATGCCTGTGTATTTGAGAAAGATTCTGAAGAATTTCCAGAAAGGCAAAAAGAATGTCACATGACACTTTAGAAAGCTGATTCAAAGCAAAGGACACTTGGAAATTTATTTTATGACCTTTTAAATTGTATGCATTTTCAGAGAAGAGCTAGCACAAACCAAAGTCCCTCTCACTCTGAAACATTTATTCTGAGTATGAGTGAGTGTAAGAGAGTTTGGGCTTGATTGTTTATCATTAAATTATTGAATAATGCACACACAAATATTATTTTATATATAATTTTTAAGAAGGATAAAAAATAAAGTGACAAAATTTTATTTTAACATACATTTGTATAAATTTCTCCTTGTGTCCTCATCAGTATTTGCCTAATTCTTTTAATGCTAGGCCATTAGCAATATACAAGTTTAGAATGTTTCCTTGTATTTTTGTGTTTTTAAGTTTTTATAAAGGACATAACTAGTCTATAAAAATGCTTAACTAAATTTTTGTTTAGGGTTAATTGGGATATACAGGTGATATGAAGTCATATTTCTAGCTCAAATTACTAAGAATTTCCAAAGATGACTTTTTCAGGGTTTTCTTGCTTTTATTTTACCAGGATCAAAGGTAAAATTTTATCGCAATATAATTGGAATGGCTATTTGTTTGTTTATTTATTTTGCTTTGTCTATTTTAGCTACTAACAGCTAGTTTTCTGAGGGCTTTAGATTTATCTAAGAATTTTTTCCAGTCTCACAGCCAGGTCAGGCATCAGTAAGCTTTGAGCACCCAGGCTCCTCCAGATAATGGAATATACTCTGGGAACCTTTACTGCTAATTTGCCTTCGTAGATTTTTGCTTTCTTGCCATGATTTAAAAATAATTTTAAAAACATTTTTATATTAATGATTAATTTGTATTAATGTATTCTGTGCTGGGTTACTTTCACTGTATGGCTCACATTTTTTTCAAGAAGTAGAATCTAACATTAAGCAACCTTTAAATCTTTTTGGCCACTGTTATACGTCTTTCATCTTTCTTGCTGACCCTTTATACTACAGGACTGAAGCTACCATTATTATCTTTGAACACCTTGACCATTTAGATCCTCATCGATTTCTTTTTTGTCAAAGAAAATTCCTATTCTTGACTAATGAAGAATACTGTTTGTCAAAGAAAGTTCTTTGTTTGTCAAAAAATATTCCTTTTCTTGACTAATAAGGAATAGTGTATCAGTCATCTTTAAAGATTTGTTCCATACCCATAGGATCATTCACTACCTTATTAATGGCTTAGGCCTCTTCCTCTACCTCATTAAACCAAACCAAACTATTGTCTAAGATAATATAAATTTTAGATGCTATATTCATATACAAAAGGGAATTGCAATTTATCACAAGTTCTACAAGAGAAAACAATGGATTTTCATGATAGAAAATGACAAATGTACATCATTTGGTTTGGTGGTCACTGAAAAACCTCTCAAACAGTAAGTTATTCTGAGTCCTCTGGGAAAATTAGAACTTAATAGAGTCCTCTGGGAAATGTAGAACTTATAGAACTCCTTTTATGAATATTAGAAATTAAAGTATCTGAAGTGAGTTTCTCAAACAACTTTATCCTTTCCTGTCTCTAGAATGCCTTTAGGTTTGTTTTATTTCTCTCATGTTTTATTAACCAGATAATTACCATCCTTAGCCAACTGAACTAGAAATACTAGAATTTTTGTCCCTTTACATAATATATCTATAATGAACACAAATTTCTAATTTGCATTATTATAGAGAATGGTAAATTAATATTTTGCTTTTGTTGACAAAGCCCCAGGATTCCTTTCTATTTTAAGCTGATGTACACTTTGTAGTCAATTACAAGTTGGTTCTCAATTTATTTTGTAAATATAAATTATCATAAAAACCAGAATTATAGTTGAATAAAATATGTGTATAAATTATTCTTTTAGAGTTGTGACATCTAAATATTAAGGATATTTTGATGTTTAATAGAAACATCAACAGACTGATATGATCCTGAAAACTCAGCTTTGTTGTTTTATAGCTAAACACAGTTTACTTCTTTTTCTTCCCTTTTTCCTATCACCATGATTTTGATACAAAAAGAAAATACTTCAGAATTAATATATTTTTACAACCAGAAAGCTAAAACGAGGTATCTACAGGTATTTTCTAGCCACTATTCTGTTTTTGAATACATTTGGATGTAGGCAGTTTAGAAATCTATAAGCATTCTTATTAAAATCCATGGCTATCAAGCTGGGTGTATGCTTGTAATTCCAGTATTTGGGAGGCTGAGACAGGAGGATCATGGTTCACAGACAGCCTAAGCTATTTAGTTGAGGACCTTTGCAACTCAGTGAGACCCTGTTTCAAAATAAAGAATAAAAAATAGGCCTAGAGGTTTACTTAGAGGTAGAATGTCCTGGGTTTCATCCCCAGTACCTAAAAAAAAAAAAAATTCATGGCTACTATATACAGTTTATTAAATGTTTGTTTCTTACCCCTAAATTTATATGTTAAAATCCTAAGCCAAAATAATGGTATGAGGAGTAGGGCCTTTAGGAAATAATTAGGTCATGACAGTAGAGCCTTATGAATGAGATTAATGACATAAGAAGGACCAGAACTTTCTCAAGCCCACTTTCTACTATGTAAGCACACAACAAAGAAGTTGGCAGTCTGCAACCTAGAAAGGAGCTTTCTCAAGAATCCAACTGCTGTTCTCAGACTCCTAGCCTCCAAAAATATTAAAAATAAATTTCTAGGTTTTTTATACCATGGAAATCTAAAGCATTTTTATAGCAGTCAGAAGAGATGAAGATATGGTGCTGACCTTATTTCCATGTGCAATACATGTATCCAATAAACTTGTGTAATTGGACATATATTCCTTTATGAAATCCATGTGGATCCTAATGATCACTGGTTAATTTCTCATACTTCTTAACTATTTAGAATGAAGTTTGCTTAGCCAGATGCGCTGGTTCATGCCTGTAATCTCTTACTTGAGAGGCTAAGACAGAAAAATCTTAGGTTTAAATACAGCCTCAGCAAATAAGTGAGACCATAAGCAACTAACTGAGAACCTCTTCCAAGGGGAAAAAAAGGGGCTGCAGGGTAGCTCAGAGGTAGAATGCCTCTGAATTCAATATCCAGTACCACACACACAAAAAAAGATAGCAAATGATAGATAGATAAATAGATAGAGAGATAGATAGATGTGTGTGTGTGTTTGTGTATGTGTGTGTGTGTGTGTGTGTGTGTGTGTGTGTGTGAGAGAGAGAGAGAGAGAGAGAGAGAGAGAGAGAGAGAGAGAGATATTACTCGATTACACAGTGTGTTGGGAATATTCTTGAGCAACTCACTCTATCAGATTTATATTACATTCAAAAGTTATCTTTTAAAATAACCAGTTTCAGAAAATTTTTAATAAAAGGAATAACATAAACATGGTCAGATTCACTAAACAATGCTTCAAAATTTAGAATTTTATGAGATTGTTTGTTCCCGTTAGTGTATCTTATGTTTTGGGCTAACAGTTTCCACAAGAATGCAAGTGAAATATTTAGTTTGAAAAATTAGAATTAATATACTTGTTGATTTTACCTTTACTAAAATTTTACCTTTTCCATAATAATGAATACATTGTCACTGAATTAAAAAATTATTTCCAGCAAAGTTGCTAGGTGACATTAACAATATGGGTATTTAATAGCATTTTGAGTTTATACTGTAGGGTTGATGTTTGAAAAAGAGTTGAAGGAAATACTCAGAAGTCATTCATTTAAGAATACTGTCCTTTAAAATATGTAACTGGTTAGAAATGTCTTATGTATTTGGATAGTACTCTAGGTTTTCATAACATAACGAATCTCAGTGTTTAATCATGAATTACAACATTAGCATTTTATCAACAATGTCTATCAACAATGCAACGCACTGTTTGTATTTCTTCATTTCCGGAAAAACTGAAATAATTACCAGATATACAACAAATTTAGTTGCATTCTTTTTGCTTGCTGGCTAATATATCACATATTTGTCAGGTCATTTATAAAATGGTGGTGAAAATTTATTTCCTTCCAGTTTACAAACAACACTGCAGCATAAATTCAGATTCTATCCACTCTATTCATCATTCAGATGACTTAGAGTGGGCTTAAAAGGGACAAGAAACAATTAGAATAAAAAAGAAAGAATACATTTTACAGGCTTGAAGTTTTTCCTTGAAACCATTTTCTGCAACTGTGGTGGAGGATATACGGATTTTGAAGCCTTTAACTTACTAAATTAAAATAAGCAAAACTTTATTGAAGGCAAAATATATCCTAATATTTAAGTTTAGTCACATACATTATTTTATACTACCATAAGAAAAGCAATAAAATTGACAAGAGATAGAAACTTAGATGAAGTTATAATGCTAGTAAATCATCAATTTTTGTTAAATGTGTTTCATATAAGACCAAGTCAATATGTCAAATATGATGAAGCTCCTGCCTGATCTAAAATAATTGATAATTTTAAATATTTTCTTCATACTTTGATAACTCTAAGTGATAACAATGACTTGGATGACATTACATTATTGCATAAGTAATTTTTAATTGATTATAAGTCCAAATTAGCTCACTAAAGTCTAAAAGTAAATAGCATTTATACCAAAACCCAGATAAACCTTCCCTTTAGCTTTAAGAAATGAGTTGATTCCATTGTAAGTTGAGTTACATTTGCTTTTGTTCTTTGGTTACTGTTATTCTCAAATTACTTTGGAATTAACTGACACTTTTGCTGTCACACTAAAGAATATTCTTCAATATCTTTATTGTCATGGCTATAAGGCTGTCTATATTCCCTAATTTGGATCAATCTCTTATTCTCTGGACACTTCAAATTTCTTGATAGAAATCCATAATCTTTACTCAGTTAAATAACCACTGTTTTCAAACTTATCTCAACTAAATCTCGACAATTTTTTGTATTGAATTAATTCATTAATTTTTACCTTGAAGTTACCTTTCTGCAAGCTACCAAGTCACGGGGCTTTTCCCTTCCCATTCCTTACCTACTTCTAAGATTGGTTTCAGGGTAGATTTCTTCCTTGATCCTCTTTGCTATATATTTTATTATCATTTTACAGCACAGATACTATACTATTGTTTTTATTTCAACTTCTTATTAGAGTCATCTACTTGTACAAATTCATTTATTTTCACTTATCTCATCTTTGGCTTCTAAATGTATCCCTCTTTCCATGATTACCAATGATAAAATTTTCTGGTGAGTCCGATGTTCTCATAAATATCCTCTGTTAGGCCTGTCTACTTATTTAATACACATTCATAAGTATTTATGTATGTGTACATGTAGTATATCAAGTAATCTTTCTTTGTGAGGAAATATTATTGAGTGTTAGCAGAGCTAGTCCTCACTCTATTTATATAAAGAGTAAGTAGCTCTGGACTTATGAACTATCAGATAGCCTGTCTACCTGTTTTAGGTCATTTCCTTGCAGAATTTGGAGAGCATAAGAAAGTTGTGTTTACTCAATTTTCTATCTCTTGCATTTATTGTTTGTAGGATCTATCCTACTATCCTTTCAACATAATTTTGTAGAACTCATATTCCCACAAATTTCAAAGCAACTAGTCACTCTAATCTACTCAAACATATCTTTTGTGGTTTAATGCATACTAAGGATGTTAACATATATTTTTGCCCAACTTAAAGTTCATCATTAATATCATATTTTTTGACATTTTCCTACTTCTCTAACCTTTCTTTCCACTGAATTTTAGTGTCAAAAGTCCTAATACTAGTTTACTTACTTATTACCTTCCTGAATTTTAAAAGTGAACAAATATATAATGCTTATCTTATTTTAAATTCATTATCACTTCAAGTGTGCACCCAGATTTACACCAAAATACTGATGCTTTTATAGATCATTAACTCACACACTAAGTAGTCATTTAAAATTTCTTTTTCCCTCATTAATATTAATTCAACACACTCTTCCTTACCTTTAGCTGGTCTTTGTCTCTAAGAAAATTAAACAGTAATAGATAATTTCATTGTTATACTTAACCTAACAATTTACCTGCATTTATATACATGTATTCTGTATGGCTGCTTTTAAAAAAATCTATACACTTTCTATGTTCCAATGAAAGTTTAAAACCCTGTGTGCTGTGCTCTCCTTTTTATGAAAGAACATGAATCCACATTATTCTTTTATAGTTTCAGCAATTATTTTCCCGTGGATCTATTGACTTACTTTTATCAATATTGGCATGATACTATTCATTCATTAATAAAATAAAATGCATTTATATTAATTGTGGCTCATGCATTGCTCTTTTTATTTTTTATTTTTATTTTATTTTATGGTACTGGTGATTGAGCCAGGGGCATTCTACCTCTTAGCTACACTCCCAGCCCTATTTTATTTTTTATTTTGAAATAGTGTCTCACTAAGTTCCTGAGGGCCTCCCTAAGTTGCTGAGGCTGACCTTGAACCTATGACCCTCCTGTCTCAGCCTCCCAAGCAAGCATGTGCCACTACATCTGGCTTATGCTGTGTTCTTCTTTATAGCAGGATACCTCTAGAACTTGTTGATATTTTATGTCTTAAATTTTTTACATTCTACTATGAATCCCTTTATCACGCAGAGAGAGAAGGAGGCAGGGAGGAAAAGAAGAAATATTGAAAGGAAACAGAGCAAATGATGCTATGAAAATGTATGGATGTATCATTCTGAATCTCACCATCATGTACAATTACAATGCACCAATAAAATAATTTTTATTTATTTATTTATTTTAGGTGGTACTAGAGTTCCTGGAAGCCCTTCTACCTCCGGGCTACACTCCCAGACTTCTTTTTTTTACATTTTTATTTGAAAACAGGGTCTCCTAAGCCAGCATGCACGGCTGGCTTCAAACCTGCGCGATCCTCCTGTCTCTGCCTCCCAAGCGCAGGGATTATAAGCATGCACCACCACACCTGGCTTAAAATAACTTTTAAATTTTCCTTAAATTTTGTCCTTTTTACTACATGCCCAAGCTTTTATTCTAATCACAGAAAAAACAGACAAGAAATCTAATCCAAAATGTAATTTTAAATCAATTTTTACCTTTCTTGTTATCCACTAAAATTTGAAAGTAATTTTGTCTGCACTTGATTATGCCTTTTGTGAAATTACCTAATCCACAGGATTAACTATCAAGATATACTGTTTAGTCTCAATTTGGATCCTGTTTTGTCTGCCTTCCCTACCTAAAGTATAAGTGCACATATCTGAATTCCCACTTTATTACTACCCATGAATACTTAATAAACATCTTAAACTCATTTTCTCCAAAGGAGAGTTTTTCATTTCCAATCCATCTTGATATTTTTCATTACATTATTTCTTGAATTAATCAATAGCAATTTAATTACTGCCTTACTGAATTCAAAATATCAGAGTCACTTTTGATTATTCTATTTCAACATATATTTATCTACAAATAATACATTTATTAAAAGTATATATCAACTATGAGTATCTTTTACTACTGTGTGGTATCTTTCACCATTGTGTGGTATATTCTGCTTCTTTATATTTAAAAAAATATACTTTTCTCTTTTATTTCTGATTTCCATTACTATATCTACTAACCAAGAAAATGTAGGGATGTTGTATGGTGCCAGATAGCTATATTGGGGGAGTGAGATAGGGTGCAGCTGATAAAGATTGATCTCATTCTAACATAGTTGGAATATTGGTAATGCTGAAAAAATAAGAAACTAATTGTGAAATTAAGTAAATGTGTTCAGGTGACAGGTAACTGTGTAGATAAATAAATATGAAAAATGAAAACAGTAAGCATGGATATTTACATGCATATATAAATACACATAAATATGATAGTTATGCATAAATATATTTCTTCAAGGATCTATGATTTATTTTATGTGTATGTATGTGTGTATTGATTCTTTGTGTACATATTAATACATACATACAATAGTAATATGATACATATAACATAGGAACAATATGTACCAGAACAATAATACCATCAGTATATCAGTATATTAAACTTCAAGATTATGATGTAAAACTACTGTATGCTAAGATTAAAACATTATGGGTAAAGAAAAGCAATGATAAAAGAATCATACACAAATATTCTTTTGTTTTTCAAATATATTTGGTTTGTGTAGATATTCAGATAAATGTATTTACTCGGTATGGCTTTTCCTACATGATATATATATCCACTTATTAATAATAAAATAAACATGAACTTCTGTGTTAACAATGAGGATGCAGGTGGACACCTTAGATATGCAAGTGTTGGAAAAGAACGACTAAATACCTGAGACATCTGACTAAGCCTCTGTGGAAGCTGTCAATTTCCTTTCCAGCTGGAATCTTAGCAGAATGTGTAATTACTGTAACACTTTCAGAAAGAGACAGACATGTTCCTGTGAATATCAGTCATCCAAATGGAAATTGTCAGAATGTGAGTCAACACCATTTATAAGGAAAGTACTAGAAAACTGAGAGTCTATTTTTACTTTTATTACAAAGGAAGCATTTTCTATAGGTAGAGAAATTCAGTTATTTTTTTATATAATAAACAAATATTTCTTAAAATCATGCTTTATAACTCTATAAAATCTACTTTCCCTTCTCATGGATGAACAAATGCTACTATATCATAATTTAATCTACCGTGTTGCATCTCATCAGTATATTTGAGTCATAATTATCCAAATCAATTGGCATTTTTTGAATATAAATTTTCCTTAATGGTATCCTAAGGAATGAGTGCTAAGTGTTGGCAGTTATAGACCAGTGAGAAATACCTTTCCAGTTGCTTTTAGATTGAGCTATAAAATAGTTTTATTGTGCTGATGCATATAGAACAGTTTTCCTTAATGGCACACTATTAGGTAATGATTTAAACAAACACTTATTGAATACTCAATCTTCCCATCTGTGTAATGTGGATAATGATAATACATACTTTATGGAGTTATGAAGAAAAATGAGTTAATACACAGATCATAAGTATGTAGTATAAACTGAGATTATTATCATTTCTTGATGCTGTGAATCTATAGATATGATATAAACTCCTTGAGAAATTTACATATAATTTATATAGAGAGCATGTTACTTATGAATTCACATAAAATATAATTATGGCTTAACATGAAATAAAACTTATCATATATAGAAGACTTATTTGAGCAATTTCATCTGCTAAAGTTTTGTTTTTTCTGCTGAAAATAGTAGGTAAGCAGGTTATAGCATTCTTGTGAGAAAAAAATATTCTGTTTGGGGGATGTCTCTTTAAAGTTCCTAAAAAACAACAACAGAATCCAAGTGAAAGAGAATAAGTCTTAGAAAAAAAGAGCTGGGTGTATTTGTATCTTTAATCAAGTCACCAATCAAGTTGTTCAACCAAGCAAATCACAGGACAAATCCATGCCATGTGTCACTAAGGTGTGCTCATTAATCAACCTTGGTTGACCGACTGCAGCAGCTCAGAAACCACAATGTACTCACTGTCAATTTATCTAACCCACAGTTATTCTCTTGCTCACTTTGGTTGTCAATCAGTTATTGGTTTTTCTGTAATTTTTACTGGTTTCGCAGTTATTGGTTCGGCAGTAACTTCTCTCTGGAATTGTGTGTTGGTCAACAATTGCGACTATGGGAAACTTTGAAAAAGCAAGACTCTGAGTATCTTCAAGAGAAAATATTTAAGCTGGTCCACATGAAGGGGTGCAGCTGAGTTAATGTTAATGGAGATGTATTTTGATGTACTTACTGCTGTCGTAACATGCGTGGAATCAAAGATAACGACATTCAGATGGAATAATTTATCATAACATCTCATTAGATGTTATTCTTGCTTTAATTCTCCAATGTTTTAATAATGGCAATTATCTACTTGACAGTTTTTACTCATTTAATAAATAGATATAAAGAAACTGTGGAAAAAGAAAATTTCTGTTTTATATTTTGGCTCAGTAAAAGCAAGCATCGTTTAAAAGTGTCATCCCATGTTATGTTATTAAATAATTGAATAAAATATTCATAAGTGTTCTTTAAATAGGTAATTGAACTGAGAAACAGAAACATTAAGTGACTTACCCAGTTTCAGGTAGCTTTTAAGTGGTAAATTTGATAGCTGAAGTCTAGTTTTTATGAATAAGAAGTAGTACCCGGGTGTGGTGGCACACGTTTGTAATCCAGCATTTGGAAGGCTGAGACAGGAGGATTGTGGATCACAGACAGCCTCAGCTACTTAGTGAGGCCCTTTGCAACTCAGTGAGACCCTGTTTCAAAATAAAGAATAAAAAATCAGGCTGAGGGTGTAGCTTGGTGGTAGAATGTTCCTGGGTTCAATCCCCAGTACCACAAAAAAAGAAGTTATATTGTTTATGTTGTGCTATATCTCAAGGTTCAATCGCAGAAGTGGATAAGTGCTATAGATTATTGAAAGCTATAATAGAAACTCAAGATAAGCATGTTTTATATGAACTAATTTATTGATAAGTAAAATTCAGATGTATTCTCAGCGGTCTGCCCAGATCTCCTAAAAGTCCTGTTGATACATAGCATATCTAAAGCTGGGGAGCTGACACTGGATCCCCGAGGTGATTCCTTATTAAGAATTATGTAAGAGTCCTGTGATAAGTGGACTGTGGCCTGAGTATGCCTCACAATGGGTGCCATGGGTCCACAAACCTACCGGTTGGTCATTTCTTTTGTTTTTTAATGCACCATTCAGCTGAAAATATTGAAAATCTGGAAATATGTTCACATTGGTGTCTTGACATTTGAAGTAAGAGCTAATCTAGTAAAAATGCAAGAAGATAGTTTCTCACCCAAGGTAACAACAAAAAATATAATATCTAATTTCTGCTGGAATTGATTTGATGTTAAAGATTTCAGTGATGCAAGGGTTATGAGGCTTATTATCCTCAATTAGTTTAACTATATATGTCAAGGATAAAACAGTTAAAACACAATAGTTCCATGCTCAATTTTGATTATAAGATACAGTTATTACAATAATGATCTGATATGGCCAAGATGATCGGAAATTCTGCTTCTTCAGGGATAAATAACTGGCTTACCATATCCTTTCACCAAACAAGTGAGCTGTGCTTGCCAAAGTATTTACAGAGGATGAGAGTAATCTAGAACGCTTTCCAAAAGAGAAAAATAATAAATATTGATTATAATATTAGAACAAACTGCCAAGGTCTGGACAACTTTTCTTGCTACCCTTTTTGTATATATATTCAGCCAATATGGACACCAACAATAACATGATGAAGCCATAAATATTTAGAGTGAACTTAAAGTATGAAGTGAATTTGAAGGGCTTTACTTTTATTTATATTTGCAAAAAGTCATCTTCTAATACCTATGACTATCTCTCAAAGTGTTTTTCTGTTACAGTGATAACCACTTTTATTTTAAAGAAATTATGTTCCTTCCTACTCCTTTGACTTTAACTTGCTTTTTCTAGTTTCTTAAAGTAGACGATTAAGTTATGGTTTGACACTTTTAATAAAGTTGAACAATTCCTTCAAATACTTTTTTAAAATTTAAATCATGATAAATGACAATTTAAAATGTTTTTCATATCATATATTAAAATGGTAATTTTACTCAGGCATTATTTTTTACATAATGGCATTAAAAATAACAGTGTTAGCGAACTGGTGGCATGCACCTATAATCCTAGTAGTTGGGAGTCTGAGAAAGAAGGATTATAGTTTCAAAACCAGACTTAGTAACTTAGCCATATCCCCAGAAACTTAGTGAGAACCTATTTCAAAATAAAAGATAAATACAGACTTTAGGAATAGCTGGGAGGTAGAAAACCTCTGGCTTTAATTCTCATTAACACACACACAAACACACACACACAGAGTTAATTTTGATTCATTCAGAGAGACTGGATTTGAGATGATACTTATCATTATTTTATAGATTACATGATTGATAGAATACTTAATAAAGTACATATATCATTTTAGCAAAATGCTAAAACTAAATTAAAATTAAAATATTCAAGTGGTGGTTAATTATAGGCATAATGAATTCAACTTTTCAGCTTGTTATCTAATCAAAGTAATTTAGACTTAATAATAGTTTATAACTCACAATTACTTGCTCAAAATTTTTATTTCATCCTCATAATCTAAAAAAATAAACATTTTTAAAAGTTATCCTTACACATAATGACTGATTATATCTGGCTCCAAGTTAAGATTATTTATAAATTAAATTAAACTTGCCTTAAAAGCATTTAAAGCAGTTTCATGTTGATTTTATATTTTATTGCTTAGATTTTTTTTTTTTTTGGCAGGCCTGGGGATAGAACCCAGGCATATTTGACCTCCAAGCTATATCCCCTGCCCTATTTTTTATTCTTTATTTTGAAACAGGGTCTCACTAAGTTGCAGAGAGCTTCACTGAGTAGCTGAGACTGCCCACAAACTGCAATTCTCCAGTCTCAGCCTCCCGAATCCTGGTATTACAAGTGTGTGCCACCACGCCCAACAAAGAATAATACAGGATAGAAAGTACCAAAGTAAATAAAATGAGTAATGACTATATGGCATTTTGAATACATTAATAAAAATCAGCATTGGTTTCTGTCTCCCTGGACATATTTAAATTTAATATTCCTACATACACTTACATAAAAGTATCTTCAAAAGAGTAGGGTAGAGTGGTTCATGCATGTAATCCCAGTACTTGGGAGGCTGAGAAAAGAGGATCACAGATTCAAGAAAGGCCTCAGGAAATTAGAAAGGCCTTCAGCAATTTAGGGAGACTTTATTTCAAAATTAAAAATACTGGGGATGTAGCTCAGATATATTGTTCCTGTGTTCAATCTCCAGTACCAAAATAAATACATAAATAAAAGTAGCTTCAGATAAAAAAAAAAACTCTTGAGAAAAAGATGAAAAAGAAATTCATCATGTAATAAAGGACAAAGAAAATATAAGCTCTCCACTGGGCAATGAACCTATCTATGTAATTTGTTTAAAATACAGAGCAACTTTCATAAAGATTCTTAGTGTATATAGTTTTTCTAAACACTAACACTGAGCCAGAGGCTGTGATTTTCCTCTTAAATATTATATAGAGGTTTTTATTCCACTTTATTTAGAAATTATATGAATAAGCTTATAATTAGTGAATAATTTCATAAATTAGAAACACGGTGTAATCTTTGATTGTACTTTTAAGTGCCTTGTCTTTCCATGACTGTTTAAACTTAAGTATATTAGCCAATAAGAAAATGTTTAGAATGTTATTGTTACCTGAAAGAAAATAATTCCATACACAAAGGATTACATATGGATTTTGGAAAATGGTCCCCAAATGTCAAGCTACCATAAATACTAACATGCACAGAAAAAAATAAATTCCTCAGAAGAAATACAGTGTTAGAAACTTTCTTTGTCTACTTCTTTGCAGAGATTGTTAGTAATAGAGAGTTCCTACCAGTTGACTGAATTTGATTATAATTTGATGCTTAAATAATATTTAATAAAACATCACTCTGAGTTCAGACATCAATCAGGTTATTTTCTTAGCTTTGTTCATGGGAAGGACATTAAGGATCTAATAAACATTCTGCAGATTTCTCTTCCAAATGTTGTCTGTTTTAAGTCACCCTTGGACCTCCATTCATGGTCATAAAATATTTGTGTTTGGAAAGACCTGGTAATTTGATTTTATATGCTTCCTTTGTGTAATGAAATCTACTAAAATATTGCTTCAGGTTTCATCTAAGTAATATAATGGGCCCCAAATACATATGCACATGCGCATGCACACAGCATATACATTTGATGAACACAGAAATACCAATATATCCAAAGCCTATTGAAAATTTCTATTTGGACATCTTACCAAAATTATTAGCTAATATAAGTATGCATAAATATCATCTGATATTTATTTATGCATAAGTAGTATGTAAAAATATCACTTGAACTTAAATCATGAGTCAAAATATGTGTAAACCAAGTTATCTTTATTTTCTCTATATAATTCAATACTTTGAAGTTTTTATATTTTACTGTATTTTACTTTTTCTTTTTGTTTGTGGTCCTGGTATAGAACTCGGAGACAATCTACCTCTGAGCTACACTCCTAGGTTTACTTTATCTTCTATTTTGAAACAGGGTCTCACTAAATTGCAGAGAGCCTTGCTAAGATGCTAAACTAACCACAAACCTGCTATCCTTCTGTTAGTCTCCTAAGTACTGGCATTATAAGCAGGCACCGCTATACCTAGCTATCCCCAGTCCTTTTTATTTTTGTCTGAAAATAGAGTCTCACTAGAAAGAGACTCTCTCACAGAGAGTCTTGCTTTGTTGCTGATGTTGGCCTCAAACCTGTGATCTTCCTACCTTAGTCTCCTAAGTACTGGAATTACAGGCATGCACTACCAGGCCTGGTTTGTATTTTTTCTATTCCATTAACAATTATATATTTTTTCTAGATAATAAACCTAATTATGCTTCTCTCTTAAGTTCAAGTAAAAGCAATTTCCAGCTACTATATTTTAATAAGAAATTGAACTTATTTTAATTTTAATATAAACAGAAAAATAATTACTCATTTATAATTAGTCAAAAAAATAAAATTTTGCCTTTTTCTGTTTCAGAATTTATTTGATGCTTTCTATGTTTCAAAGTTTGTGCCTTTTTTATATCTATAGCTATGAGTATCAGATTTAAGGAGCCCATAGGAGTGACTTTGAGCCTCACAGGAATCTTAAAAGACAGGAAAACATATTTTCTTTGTTTGGAATGATGATCTTGTGTTTAGCTAACTCATATAGAACTTTGCTCTATATGAGTTTGAAATTGTGGAAAATAAAACTAAAGAAATAGGAGCTCATTTTCAAATAAACTTAAACAAAAGTGTTTAAAATATGTAAAAGACTAAAAGTACCTTGGTAGACGGTTATGTTAACAGTTGCAGAGGGAATAAAGCCTTTCATCTATATTTGAAATGCAAATATGATTAACAGAACTTTTGAGTGAACACATCATTAGGCAAATTGATCATTCATTAACTAGCATTAAGCAAATTTGTTTTAGGTGGACTGGCTTTCTTCCAATTCTTAGACCACTTCTGTATTGGTCTGCAACCAATAGAGATTATGTTATTAAAGCTTAACTTCAAAAGCAGCACATAAAAAGCTTGGTTAGCATTGAGCTTTTTCCTACATCAAAATAAAGAGGACTGGGTAATAGCAGCCAAATTGTCAAATCAAGTAAACGACTTAGGTTGTAACTTTACAAACTTATCTGAATCATCCATTTCTCTGAAAATCGAAATATGCCACATGAAGTAGTTTTAAATAATTTTTACAATCAATGGTACCAAGCCAAAGCATTTTTTCAATATAATACTGTCTTTTTTCACTTAAATATCATCACAGTGTAGAATCTCAGAAAAGCAGGTGTGTGTGTGTGTGTGTGTGTGTGTGTGTGTGTGTGAGAGAGAGAGAGAGAGAGAGAGAGAGAGAGAGAGAGAGAGAGAAAGAAATACTGAGTCCTGAAATTCTGTAGGTTACCTTATTCTCTCTTTCAGTATATATGTAGATAATGAAAAAGTTATATTCCTTGGTTATTCTGTCTTTGCTCTGTATAGGATAACCACCCTGAGTTAATTTAATATACATATTTGTATTGTCTATTTTACCATTCACTAGAAGTGGTAATTCAATAATGAATAAGACATATATCCTTCCATGACCAAATATGATGTAAGATAAGAAGCATGATAAAGGGTGCTAAGAACTTCAAACACGCCTGCCATGATTAGTTCTCATTCCACCACTATTTCTGGAAGATACATTATATATTACATCTGTGTACCTTAATATCGATTTCTTAAATACAGTGCTTAAGTAGTGTCACCAGGTTAATAAATCTCTAAGGATATCCATTTCTTTTAAATTTTCTCTCTGAATATCACTTTAATAAGGATTAAAGGAGAAAACTTCCTGAATGTAGAATTTTAACCAAGTCGACGCAACATAATTCTTAATCCATAATGTGATATTTTTTCTTCATCAGAAACTATGCATAGAAAATATCACAACATGGACTAAGAATTAAGTCGTGTCAACTTGGTTAACACTATATCTTCAGGAAGTTCTACATATCTTTTACATTTTTTCTCTGAGTATCACTAGGAGTTGATAAGGAAGAAATTTCTGTGCTGTCTGGTTCTTTTTGTTTGCTCTGCTTCTAATTGTCTGATTTAGAAAATTAGACCTTTTCTTGAATGATCCACCCAAGACAGCAAAGGAAATTCCAAAGGAGTAAACAAAGGAAACAGGGCCTGTGTTGCTTTTTATTGTTGCTGTTCAAGTGTCGCTCAAGAAACCAGTCCTTTGCACCATTGCTTTTGAAATTGCAGCTAGTTAAAATCATAGGGCAACATGAAGTGTTAATCTGCCTTTCCTGTAGGATACAAAAGAAAGAAAGCTCCTTAACGAAGGATTTGAAGTAATTAAAAAGAAAAGATTGGTTTCCACACTCAGCTCAATATTTTCAAGCTGCCTTTTGGAGGATCAAGATCACACCACAATGTAATACGACAATTTATTTTAGTTTTTTAATTTTTTGGTAGTACTGGCGGTGGAACCCAGAGGCTTTCTACCTCCAGGCTCTACTCCCAGGCCTATTTTATACTTTATTTAGAAACAGGGTCTCACTAAGTTGTTGACAGCCTCGCTTGGTAGCTGAGGCTGCTTTGAACCTGCACAATCCTCCTGTCTCAGCCTCCCAAGTGTGGCGATTACAAGCCTGCACCACCACGCCGAGCTAAAACGACAATTTAATAGTATCTTCTACAAAGAATGTCATAAAAATTGGCCAATGACCTTTATTTCTCAATCCTTTACCTGGGGAATGTGACACAAATCATAAAAAAGTATCCTAGTTTTTTGACAAAATTTTCTTCAAATAGACATAATTTTTTCAATAGGAAAATGTATAGTAAAAGAATGACAAGCAAAGAATAAATATATAAGGCCAGGGGTGGTGGCAAACACTTGTAATCCCCACGCTTGGGAGGTGGAGACAGGAGGATCACGCTGGTTGGAAACCAGCCTCGGTGGCTTAAGAGACCCTGTTTCCAAATAAAAATATTTTAAAAATGGGTCTGGGAGTGTAGCCCAGAGGTAGAAGTGTTTCCAGGAACCCCAGTACCACCAAAAAGAAAAAAAAAAGATAAGAGAGAAAAGCATCACATTCATTGTATCCATGTAATTAAAACTCAGTAAAAATCTTTCAGTAAAAATGTAAGCTGCAAGATGCTTTTTTAAATTTCTGAAATGGCTGTACCTATTATAGTATTTTCTATACTACTTGGAACTAAACAAATAATTATTAAATGAAAGAAAAATTAATTTTAAACAAATTCTATAATATATTTACTCTATACATATATGTATGTATACTCAGTATATATACTAAGTATTTTAATGATTTAAAAGCAGATATAGCACTTAAATGGTCAAAGCCTGTGTTCTCAAGATCTTAAAATTATCAGTGAAGACAACAACCCAAGTAATTACCAAAATGTAGATGAAGATAGAATTAATGAAATTTACTGTGAATAGAAATAGCAGGCACAGTATTGTCTTTGCTAAAATCTAACAGGTGACTTAGAATTAAACATTTACAACTATGGAGAAAAAGTGTTCATAGAACACTTGGAGGAGAGAAAGGACTTAATCCATCTGAGAAACTGAGAGTCTAATAAAAATGAGATATGGGGATGGGTGTGACAAAAACAAGAGACCTAAGAAGCAGTGAGGAATAAATAGTGAAAGAATGTTATCAGAGAAGTTCGGTGGTTGGGCTTTTAATCCAGGAGCAATGGAAAACCAAGAATTTTAAGTATATGACTGACAAAACTATCCTGGTATTTTCATAAGATTATTCTGAACTTTAATGTAGAGATTAAGTTACAGATGAAAACTGAACTGAAACACAGAGTTTAACCTATGCTTAGTCCCCAATTATGCCTTGCCTTAATAGCACTATGGCTGTCATCTACCATCAATATAACATTTACAGAAATCAGTAAAAACTCTGATAAAACCTCCAACAGCAACGATAAGAAAACCTGAATGAAATATTACCAAAATAATTATTCTATACCTAAAACAATAAAGAGGAAAAGAAAGAAAAATAAGACTAAGATCAAAAGCAAGAGAGATGACTATCGTATCCAAGTACATTAGCCACACACATAAACTAAAATTAAAAGAGGTAATGATAATAAGTGTAGATCAAGTTTATATATTTTACAAGTAACATTATTTATAATAATATTCAGCCACAAAGCTATTGCCAATGCATGGACACGCAACAGCCATTTACATAAAATACGTATGTAACTGTCATGCTTCAGTAGTGATGTTAATAAATCCTTAGTCTTTCTGATAGAAGAAAACAATTAGCATAAGCACTCATTACAATGTGGAAAATTTTATATGAGAAATGAACTAAACAAGCCAATTATTGCACCCAGACAATTGAACAGCTGTCAAATGAAAATGACTTTTGGTAAAAAACAGTGGGGGGTCGGATTCACACTAATAATATGGGAGTTAAATGCAACTAAGTAATTCATCAGAACCTCAAGTCTCTCTACTATTTCTGTAAGGTTTTCAGCCAAGACAGGGCCCATGACTATTGTTTCCATGTTATTAATAAAATTATAGCTTAATAGAGTCTGCTTAGCCCTCATACATGTACATTTTATGATGGATGATATAGAATGACACAAAACTGGCATTGACAACTAATGATTTACCCATAATTCTTGATAATTTACATATAATTCTTAATAATAAGACATAGAAAATGTATTCAATTATAATTTAAAAATAGTAAATGAAATTTAAAAATATGATTAATATTCCCATTCTATTCATGTTGGAACAATTATAAACTGATCAGAGGCATTAAGTGAGAAGTAAAATAATCATTCATATATACACAATGGAATTCTTCCCAGCCATAAAGAAGAACCAAATTATGTCATCTGCAGAAAAATTGAGATTAGTGAATCACACACAAAAAATGAAAGGTCAGATGTTTTCTCTCATATATGGAAGATAGGGAGAAATTGGAATACAAAAGAGACCCGAGACCAAGGAGGAAGAGTCCTAGTAGAGTGATGGAGGAGCCTAAGGGAGAGAGGGAGGTGGAAGGAGAGAGATTAGATAAAGGAAATACTTCAGTGGACATGATGCTCATACGGAAAATTATTAATTCCAAGCCAGGCGTGGTGGCGCACGCTTGTAATTCCAGCACTTGGGAGGCTGAGACAGGAGGATCGCACAGGTTTAACGCCAGCCTCAGCTACTTAGTGAGGCTCTCAGCAACTTAGTGAGACCCTGTTACCAAAAAAGTATAAAAATAGGTCTAGTAGTATAGCCTGGACGTAGAAAGCCCCTGGATTCCACCCCCAGTACCACCAAGCAAAAAACAAAAAACAATAAAAAGAGAAAATTATCCATTCCAACTTTAATGTCGTGTGTGACATGAGAGAGTGAGTTTTGGGCAGAGGCTCACGAGTGTTGTGCACCTGGATGTCTCTATTGTTCTGAAAATGGTCATGATATATGATTACAATTCACCAAATGATAAAGAAAAGAAGAAAAGTAAAATAATGCTCAGATCTCATGCTCTGGAGACAGCCACGCTTGGAAGTAAGTTCCTAGGATCTGGCCTCTGAAGGAAGGGCATAGCTGGAAGTGGGTCCCTGGGAGTATGGGGAAAAAAAGAAGAAGAAAGGAAAAAGTGAAAGAAAACAAAGCCTAATCAATAAAATAGATAAATCTAGAATAAGTAAGTAGAGTTTTGTAGACAAAGGAATATGTTAGGTAACTAGACAGATAAAAGGGAAGTGAAAAGTTTTAGGAATCACTTCACTGGATATGCCCAAAGGTCGCTCCACGTTGGACTCTGGAGTACCTGGCCCATAAACGACGTCCTTTTATGGCCACTTTCTTAAATCTTAAAGAAACCACATGGAAAAAAAATAAAAGGAAGTAGGTGTAACTGGTTATGAGGCCTGACAATGGTGTAACACGTGCAGAGCACTGAGCTCATGCGTTTTCTTTAAGTAACGATGGGAAATTGTATAATTTGGCATAAACAGCCCAGACACACTAAGCTTTGGCACAAAAGGGGGCAGTGACCTCCCCAGATATGTATATATAAGGGTGGAAGGATTCTAGCTACAATCTAGCTCACCACAGGGGAGACTCCATGTAGTTTTCTACTTCCAGAAAATGGACCACTCCAGATTCTCTCTCCTTTTCTGTTTATCGTCTCTTCTTCCAAAACTGTTAACCCATTTTTCTGAATAAATTTATTACGCTTCCCCTATCTGTGTTTCCTGTCTGAAATTTTGCTTTTGGGAAGAAAGAACAAAGGAAGACTGATTATTATCATTTGATTTGGCAAAGGCAATCAAAATACATATTTTCTGTCATCTTAACTATATTTTTTCTTTTTATCTTTTTTCCTCTTTCTATTACTCTTTTCTTTCTTCCTCTACCACATTTTCACTTCCACAAATAATCTTCATTATATCGACAATAATTTTTCAACAAATTACTCAATATTCACTCTACCTCTGGGACTTCACTGTTAGTTATTTTATTTAATTCTTAAAAGAAACTTATGAGATGAAATCTCACTTTTAATATTTACACTGATGTAACAATTTAATCAAATGGCTTTTCCAAACTCATACAGCTCAAATACACAGGCCTAGTATTGATATCCAACCATATATGACTCTAGAGTCTATGGTCTTTCTTACCTATTTTCTGTTCTCCCTTTATCTAGTAAACGAGTTTCACCAAAACCAAACTTAAATAAACAGAACGAGTGAATAGAAAGTATAACTAGAAAAACAGGAATAATAATTTTAAGTAATCCATAACATATTCATTTTCTCTTTTGTTCTTTTATTAAATTTTTCTATTTTCTTTAAAAGAATTTATCTCCTCAAGAATTAGGAAAAATGTTAGAATAACAATGTCAACAAAAATGTCCTTATGTTATCAAAAATACTCTTTTGACAATCTATCATTAGATAAGTAATGAACTTTTAGTGTTGCTGTGTGATTCCCTTTAAATAAACCCAGTCCTTCCTATTATCTTGTGACAGAGCTCTGGGTGTGGAAGGGAAAGATAAGAGGCATGCATAAGAAAGATAAGAAAACATGCATAATGTAAACAATTCCAAGAACATTAGGGCCAGTGTGTAACTGTCTAGGCCTGTGGGAGGGTGCGATATTTAATGCCACATTTCACTTGGTGCTGTATCTAGCAGACACACTTGCAAGTTAGGGCATTCATGACCAGTAAGTAACCAAAAGACAACTTCCCTGAATACTGCATATTGTATATGGTAAGGCTATATTGCTTAATCGAGGCCAGAAATGCACATAGATGGATGGGAAAAAAAGGATTGGGCAGAAATCAGGTGCTGTATTTCAGGTGCATTACAAAACAGAGTATGGCAGAGACAAACTTTGTGAGAAAATGAAGTACATAGAAATGATGACACCTGAGTGCACACCAGGGCAGGAGGCTCCAGAGAAGACCAGGTAAGTCACACCCTGGCAGACAACAGATTAGGGCATGCAGGAAGAGATACATACAGAGAACCCCAGCATGGGCATAAGGAAATTTGCTTCTGAACATAAAGTAGAAAGAAGGCAGGAGAAAACAGTGTTTGATGGAGGGCAGAGAAAGTATTGATGGGAAGTAAGAACTTCAAAAATCATTGAGTATTCATCCTATTATTAAATTGATCCCAAATAGACCATTTTAAATATAAAATTATAGTTATCTTTCTTGGTACCCAACTTTTTCTCTCTTGGATCTATAAGCAACACACTGCTGCTGTTATTTTATGTTTTCTTTTTTCTTTCTTTTTATTTTTGTGGTATTGTGGATTAAACCCAACAACAATCTTCCACTTAGTAATACCTCCAAGAATTTTTTTTTAAATTTTTCCTTTGAACAAGGTCTCACGAAATTACCATGTGCTGGTATCACACCTTCAATCTTCCTGTCTCAGGCTCCAAAAATACTGAAATTACAAACATGCATTCTGACTGATATCATATATTTTCTTGAGTTGTCCCCTTTCTGTCTAACCTGACTCATACATCCTCACCTAACTTCTTTCCTACTTGGGGTTGTCCTACAGAGTGGTTATCTTGTGAAAATAAACTGGACACAGATCAGACAAGAGCCACAAGGCTGTCTGCCAGTATAAATGAGTTTTCTGTGAGAGGGTCACTGTGTCATAGGTTAGACCCTTAGGATGAAGATGTGTGCTATGAAAGGCACATTGCAAACATCAACAATATAATACTTTTGATTCCTGGATAAAGCAAAGATAAAGTTTATAGCCATTTTTAGAAAAGATATCTCAAGATTAATTCAGAGCTGATAAAGAATGACTCGGTATGTTTAATATATTCTAAGCATGCTGGATTAAAAGAAATCAATCACTATATATCAAAATGAATGCCAAATCACGACAGACATACAGTAGGTTCTAAAGGAAGAAAACAAATAAATATAATTTACAAATGAATGTCTAAGAAGACACTTCTCAGAAGCAATAATAAAAATATCTTAAGAAGCTAAAAAAATAGTGTCAACGAAGATGTGAGTATCCAGAAGATACAACTTTACATGATATTAGATGAAATAGAAATACATATGGGTAAAAATAAAAACAAACAGGAGCTATGAAAGAGTTTACCACCAAAATTCTTTCATTAAATAAATTTCAAAAAGGAGGTTGTTCTTCAGAGGAGATGAGAAATTATCCTATGAGGACACAAATAAGGTTGAAACTCTAAGATTGAAACATATATGCAAAAAGTTAATATAATGATTATCCTATAGATAGATCTGAGCAAATTGCATCTGAGTAAAATATTATTAGATAATTTCTAAATTAAAAAATAAATAAAAAAAGCTTTAGAACATTAGAAATTATTCTCATTAATGAGGAAGAGAATTTTCAGATAGTAGTGTTATGTTTAGTTGTCCTTCAAGCAAGATGATAAATTATCCTACAAGGAAACAAGACTGAAACACTCAAATTGAAACAAATAAGCAAAAAGTTTATATAGTGATTATCATATAATAGATCTGAGCAAACTGTATCTGTATAAAACAATACTAGACAATTTCTAAATTCAGAAATTAAAGGAAATCAACCTTCGGACATCAGCAATTATTAGCTTATTAATGAGGATGAGGATTATCAGATTTTAGTGTCAGAGTCTCCTTGAATATATCAGGAGAGCAATTAAAATATTGTTTTGCGTTTACTTACATTTGCAGAAAAAAATTTTAAGAAAGACTATGGAAAATCAGAAGTAGTTTCATAAACAGCAATAAAGGAAATATTTAGTATGAAAAAAGTCTTTAGAAAGCAAAACTCATAAACTATTATAACCATACATAATAGAATAAAATGTAAGGCAAATAGTAGTCAAAAAATAAAATGGTAGAAATAGAACAAAATGTACTAATAGAAATAAAAAAGCCAGAGTTTCTAGAGTTGAATTTAAAATTATTATCTTTTTTTTTTTTTTTTTTTTTTTTGGTGGTACAGGGGATGGAACCCTTCTACCTTCATGCTCCACTCCTAGACCTATTTTATATTTCATTTGGAAACAGGGTCTCTTAAGCCCGTGAGGCTGGATGATCGAAACTGCATGATCCTCCTGTCTCCACCTCCCAAGCGCAGGGATTACAAGTGTGCGCACCATGCCCAGCTAAAATTATATCTTGATAAGTGATATTTACAACCTAAATTGAAAAACTTTTCTAAAACAGGGGATGATAACTGGGCTTGGTGGCACATACTTGTAATCCCAGCAATTCTGGAGGCTGAGACAGGAGAATCTTGGTTTGAGGACAGCCTCAGCTACTTAGTGAGGCTCTTTGCAATTCAGTGAGATCCTGTTTCAAAATAAATAATAAAACATAGGGCTTAGGGTGTTGCTTGGAGGTAGAATGCCCCTGGGTTCCATCCCCAATGCTGAAAAAGAAAAGAAAGAAAGAAAGAAAGAAACGAAAGAAAGAAAGAAAGAAAAGAAAGAAAAAGAAGGAAAGAAAGAAAGAAAGAAAGAAAGAAAGAAAGAAAGAAAGAAAGAAAGAAAGAAAGAAAGAGAAAACAAATAGGGGATGATAAACTTTTCCTGAAATGGCTTATGGGCTACACTGCCTCAGCAACAATATTCAACTATTTTCTGGAGCATAAAAGCAAATATCGACCATATATACATATGTGAAGATGCCTTTATTAACACACTAAGAGGGTAAATTTTGGCCTATAGACCAAATATATATATCTTCCGTTAGACACAAACAGCAACACAGTTCTTGATTGTCTGAAAAACCTTCTGTTGACACAATAAATTTTCATTATTCCAACTTTAAGGGAGACCAGTGATTTGAAAGTGTTCCTGGAGAATCAAATGTTGCATGCATATAAAAAATACCTCATTACTATAGTGTGCAATACTTTACTGTTAGTGATATAAAGTGAAAAAATAAACATTGATAATGTTGAAAAATGGTTCAGAAGAATAACATTACAAATATTTTAAAATTACTTATACTTAGATTTTTGGCTTCTATATCCCATTATGTCTACATATATATGGTATGTAATTGTTAATTATCATGAGTCAATTATTGATTAATTAATAAGTTATTAACAATAAGCATGTATAATTATTACCGATCATTTAAAAATGTACATAAAATAATGTGTACCATAATTTGTTATATCTAAAACAAATAAAATATCAGAAATGGAAATTGATAGAATAACAGGAGGCTACTAAGAAGTCCACCATCATTAGAGAATATTTAACGATGGATTTAATAAGCAGTCCAGAAAACTCAAAAAATAGAAAAGACTTATTCAGTATAATTAACTGAAAGACTTATTCAGTATAATTAACTGACTTATCTTGATGGACATATATTGATATTGCTAATAAAAATCAAGAAAACAAGTTATTTTCAAAGATTATCTATAAAAATCCTATAAAAGTCTCAATGTAGTTGAATATTTAATCAAAATTTTTATCAGAAACTAATCAAATGTAAAATTTAAACGAATGGTAAAATGTACCTGATAAATTTTCTTATTTAGACACCTCACATTTATAAACCATGAAATGAATTCAAAATTTAAGTTTGGAAAAATAAAAGAACTATATATCAAATGTGTAGAATGCAACAAAATCTTATATTAACAATCTGTGGTTTGCCATTGTTTTATCTCTACTTTATAATGTTGCTTTTCTATGAAACACCTTTAGATGCACAGCCCATGTCTTCATGCTTCTGTGATAAAAGAAACTTTTATCTTTTTTCTCTAAGAGTTGCAAATTGATTGAGAATCACAAGAAGGACTTGAGGCTCCTGTAGCCCTCAGGATTTTGGTAGATATACTTTCTATGGCAAAAAGTGCTTGTCATAGGTGAGGTAGCTGTGGAAAGAGAAAATTACATATAGCTGTCTTCGGTGATGAGTGAAGTTGAACAGACTTCTCAATTTGTGTATTTAAATTATATATATAAGCCAGGCGTGGTGGCGCAGGCTTGTAATCCCCGCGCTTGGGAGGCGGAGACAGGAGGATCGCGCTGGTTCGGAGCCAGCCTTGCTGGTTTAAGAGACCCTGTTTCCACATAAAAAGTAAAAAAAAAATAGGTCTGGGAGTGTAGCCCGTGGGAGTGTATTCCAGAGGTAGAAGGGCTTCCAGGAACCCTAGTACCACCAAAATAAATAAACAAATAAATACATAAATACATTACACACACACACACACACACACACACACACACACACACACACACACATATAAATATGTAATACAGATATAAGCAATATATGTATATATAAAAAGAATGCCCTGGGGTGCCAATATATGGTATCATATATTGGCACCCCGGGGCATTCTATTTCCAAGCTACACCTTAAGACTTGTATTTATTTTTTGTTTTGAAACAGGGTCTTAATAGGTTGCTGAGAGTCTGGGTACATTGCTGAGGTTGTCTTCAATCGTGCAATCTTCTGTCTGTCTCAGCCTCTCAAGTATTGTCATTTTATGTATTTTCAAACTCAGATAAACCCCGGGAAATCATTTTTCTTCCATTTTAGAAAAGTTATAATAGAGGTGCAGAAAACTTAAGGAACTTTATGGTGATTTTGTGCTATTTGAACTTTGCCCAAGTGACACTGCACTTCCCGTTGTTCTGTTCCTTGTGTGGTTATAAATTAAGTTTGGCTATGGGTAAAAAGAAGTGAAAGATTTAGAACAGCAGACATGACCCTCTGAGATCCACTGGAGGGCACTGGGGCTGCTGCAGCCCGCTCAGCTTTGGCAACTCAGATGGCTCACTTGGTGAGCGGAGGGCTCACAGCTACTTTAGCTCCTGTAACCACTTGTCTCCCTTCATGCCAGACCTGGGCAGGTCCTCCTTGGTAAAGCTCTCCAGTTATCTTCTCCAGGTCCCAGAGGTTAGAGGCAGTGAAATATGTATTCAGAGATCAGTTTGTTTTTGTGATTCTCAGTTTCCCCTCACGGATTCATGTTGTCTTTGCTCTATCCACTTCAAGTTCAATTTTTTCTCCTGATAACTGGTCCTGATAACCTACATTGATTTTAGATCCACTACCGACAGAAAGGCAACCACTTTTCATAGACATCCTCATCAATACTCATGGTTGTATAAGACCTACTCTCCCTAGTAAATTATTCCTTTCACATCAATCATAATAGTTCTACTTCCTGATTTAACCCCCAAATAAAATACAGATTATATGTATTATATAATGTTATATGCATCATATATGTATCATATAATACAGAAATGTATCATTTGTATATTCAGAAATGCCTAGAACCAAGTGTTTGGGGCTGTGAGTTTGTTGCAGATTTTGAAGTATTGAATAGACCCAGTGTGTTGTCTTGGGGATGGGATTAAAGTCTAAACATAAAATATATTTGTGTTTCATTTATACTTTATTCACAAAACATGAAGGTAATTTTGTACAATATTTTTAGTGTATCTGTATGTTGACTATGACCTGTCATGTGAGGTCAAGGGTGAAATTTTTGACTTGTGGCATCATGTTGGAGCCAGAAAAGTTTTGTGCTTTGGTGCATTTCAGATTTGGGGGTTTTGGAAGAAGGATGCTCAGTCTGTACATGCTAGATTTCATACATCTGAAACATGACTGAGATTCAGATTTCAACCTGGTCATATAATACATGTGCTTCTCTCATTGGCAGTTAATATTTGAGGTGGAACAAAAGGGAACAAAAATGGAGAAAGCTCCAGTTCTACTGACCATTAATAGTGTTATCAGAGCACCTCTTCAAGATTACGTTCTTTCTCTTGTTCTTCTATGTGCAGCTGCTTCATAGGGATGCATCATGACTACTACACCCTGCGTTGCACTACAGACTACTCAGCATTCTAAACAACTTTCTATTAAATACCACTCATTACAGGGAAAAATAAATTATCTTGGGCATGAGAGCTTTTTATTCTTTTTTATGCATCACAGTATAGCTTTTTATATCAAATTATATAGTCACTAAAAATATTCATCTTCCTTAAATGCACTTTTTGTGGCTGTAATCCATCTGCATCTAGGTGATTCTGGTCTTTCAAATGATTGAGAAACTTCTTCACTGGGCAGTTAATCCCATTTATGTTCTGAGTGACCAATTTGTGTGTTAAATTACCTGTCATAATATCCCCATTGTACATAATGTATATTTGATTTAACAGCTCTACTATCACCCAAATGCTGTTTCTCAGTCAAGTGTTTTCATGGACTTCGATTTTCAGAGGGAATCTTCCTGGCACTTCAGTCAATAATCTTATGAGGGTACTATATCTGAATAAAAAGCCCTCAGCCTTTGTCAGTAGCATTCTTACATTATCAATAACTTTATATTTTACTTAAAACTCTTAGCTTCTTTTTTGGAGTGTTAACAAGTGAATCTGCTTGTTTCCAAGCCCCATTAACAGGCCAAGAATATTGCTTCTTTAATAATTTAATAATTAACACTTTCTTAAAAAATAACTCATGGGGTATTATTATCTTTAGATATGCCAGAATCTTGCCACAGACTAGATGCATCATTTCCCTTCTCTACTTAATGATAAATAGGCTGAGGCAGCTCTGTTGTCTGCAATTGTTAACAAAGTCATGTGATTCAAAATTCAAGTAGGAGAATCAAATACACAAAGGTATTTCTAGACCTACGGACCACTAGTTCATGATTTTAAGACCAGACATTGACTAATTTCCATATATTAAAGTTAATGGCAATCTTATTTACTTCATTTTATAACTTTACACAAATTTAATTAGTACTTTGATGTTTTCTCTTTAGGTTGAAAGATATTATACAAGAGAGTTGATTTTTCTAGCCAATGATATAAAATTACTTCTGTGAGACTTAATTTGCATGTTGCTGACTCTAATAGAAAAATAATAGAGAATTAAAAGAAAGGAGTATCTTAAAGAAAAAAATTGGCTCTTAAACTTGCCTTAAAATGTTTTCTGAGACGGACGTGGTGGCACACGCTTGTAATCCCCACACTTTGGAGGCTGAGACAGGAGGATTGCACAGGACATTATGCTAAGCGAGATTAGTCAGTTGCAAAAAGTAAGGAATTGGATGCTTTCCCTAATATGTGACAGCTAGGGTGAAAGGGGTCATAGGAGGAACTCCAGGTGAAAAAGGAGAGCCTATAGAGGAACAAATAAGGCAACCTGAGGGGATGGGAGGTGGGGAGAGGGAAATGCTTTAAAGCGCATGATGTACATATTCATATCGAAGTCAACCACTAAACCAAGCATGGGAGAGAGGGACAGGGAGGGAGTGGGGTGGGGACTGGGTGGGGGTTGGCTGGGTGATGTGTGCATTTATATCTACACAAGTTTTTTTTTTACCCCATTTTGATGTATAAATACAATGCACTAATAAAAATCTTTAAAAAATAAATATTTTAAATAAAAAATAGGGCTGGGGTATAGCTCAGAGGTAGAATGCCACTGGATTCCATCACTGATACCACACACACAAATAAATGTTTTATGAGCATCAATTTGCCTTGACCAGAATTAGAAGTCATATGCAAAACTCTGGGAAATATAAGAAATATATAATTGCATTGCAATGATTCATGTGAGAGATGATGGTCACTTGTTTTCTAGGACAGTAGTAGTAAAATCAGGAACCAAGGTAATATTAACAATCTTGGGTGTTGGATTGTTGGAGAAATATTCTGGAATAGGAATCCTTCAGTTTACTTTCTTGTCTTTTGACTTTCCTCACTGGATGACTGGTAGAAGGAATGATTTGGGAAACACTGGAAGAAAATTTTAAAAAATGTATTAGATAACAATTAACTGATTAAGCAGCTGTTTTAAGAAATATAATAAGAATATCAATTAAGCAGTTAGATATTTGAATTTGGAGACTGCAAGGGAAGATAGGATTGTTATCACCATATGGATAATCAATAAATCACAAATAAGGATAAAATAGACAAAGAGTAGACTTTGAATTAAAAATATTGCAACAGCTGATTATTAGAGATCTCCAGTATTTATTAGTTGAACCTAGTGAATAATTCTATGATATACAGAAAACCAAAGATAGGGTGAAATACTGTTATACTTAATATTGTATTCCAGAGCTCAAAGACAATACAGGGCTGTCCAGATTCAGAGAGATAGTAAAACAAATTCCATGTTTTAAGAAGATGGTGCTCAAAGAATCTGCAATCATCTTTAACACAGTTAATATAATCAAAGACTAAGCCTGGCATTGCAGCACAAGCTTGTGATTCCTGTACTTGGGAGACTGACATAGGAGAATTACAGGTTTGCAGCCAGCCTTTGTAACTTCATGAGACTGTTTCACATGAAAATTGGGCTTAGGATGTAGTTTAAAGAATGCTCCTGGGTTCAATCACACTGGTAAAAAGAAATTGAATAGTATGTTTTAAATATAAGAATAGTCAACTCTGTAAGTGAAAATAAACTTTAAAAGGCAAATTATGGCTATTTTAGTCCCTTTTAAGATCACCTCATTCTAGTTTTTAATTTAATTTTTTGTTGAACAACTACAGGCAGTTTTCTTTTTTATACTTTTATTGCTGCACTATAATTATATATCACACTGAGGCATAGAGTGATAGGAATATAAATGCACTCAATTCTTGATGCTCTTGGGTACTACCTCCTCCCTCTCCTTTCCCATACATATGGAGATTGGTATTGATAGTTTCATATACATACATAGCATTGTTTAAACTATTGCCTTTTTAAGTTTTTCTTCCCTCTTTTTTTTTCTTTTTGGTGGTACTGGGGTTCTTGGAAACCCTTCTACCTCTGGGCTATACTCTCAGACACCTATTTTTTCATATTTTTATTTCCAAACAGGGTCTCCTAAACCAAGGAGCCTGGCTTAGAACCTGCGGGATCCTCATGTTTTGGCCTCCCAAGTGCCCAAGTGCGGGGATTACAAGTTTTGGCAACCACGCCCTGCATTCTTTCTCCCCTCTTATCCCTTCCTCAAATCCCCACTATCACTCTCTTGGAGTTCCTGCTTTTCTATCTCATGTGTCTTTTATTTTCTAGGTATTACTAGCTTCTACATATGAGAGAAAATATACAACGACTCCCTTTCTGAGACTGGCTAATCTTGTTTACCATAATATTCTCAAGTTTCATCCACTTTCCTCAAAATAAGATTTTGTTTTCTTCTTAGGGGTTAGTAAAATTTCTGTATAGACACCACAGTATCCGGTCACCTGTTGATGGACACCTAGTCTGGTTCCATAACTTGGCTATTGTGAATTGTGCTGGTATAAACATGAGTATGCATGTATCACTACAATAATGTAACTTCAATTCCTTTGGAAAGATGTCCAAAAGTGGTATAACCGGATCATATTGTGTACCAATTCTCAGTCTTTTGAGAAACCTCCACACTGATCTCCATAGCAGCTGGGCTAGTTTGCAATCCCACCAACTGTGTATAAGAGTTTTGATTTTGCCACATCCTCACCAGCATTTATTATTGTTTGTGTTCTTGATGATTGCCATTATAACTAGAGTTAAATCTCAGTGCAGTTTTTATCTTCATTTCCCTGATTGTTAGGCTTTTTGAGCATTTTTTGTACATTCAAATTAAATAAAACAGAAATAAAAGGGAGAAAAAATTAGTACTCAATTTTATGTTTTCAATACCATACAGCTCAAGTTAAACAGGAACCTTCTCCATAATGACTAAATGAGATGAGAATGCCATGCTATACAAATAAATATTTAATCTCTTTTTATTATAAAACCAAATATTTCTCTCCTTAAATACGCTATCACAAAACAAAGTTTAAATTCTCTGAAAGTAAAAGATTTTTAGAAGTATATTCTAGTACTTAAATTGGATAATGATATAAATTTGTACCTTAAGTGTGTTTTATAAAATTCAGAACATCAAGAAACAAGAAAAGAAATATGAAGTGAAAGAAATTTAAGATCAGATCTTTGCTCTTTGATCAAATGTTGCATTTATATAGGGCACAAGACTACTAGAAGGATTATGTAGTTCTTGTTAACATGACTGCATTTTTAAAATTTCTGATTTCATATTTACACTATGAATAATTTCAGTAACTTAATGAAAATAATTGACATATACAATTAAATTATTAGTGTATAGAAGTGTTCTGTAATAAGACTCAATCCCACTCTGTAGGGTATAAAAATACTGATCCATTTAAAAGGAGAAGCAATCTGGTATACTGTGTCACAAAAAAGTGGCAAAGTTTATAAAAAGATTGAAAACTGTCAAAAATATGTGAGAGAAAAGACAGGTATGATTGAATTTTTAAAGCTAGAGGATTGAAGGTAAATGTGTGGTTGTGACTAAAAGGCAGTGAGCAGAAAGATCAGGGATAATAAAGGAGAGACTGAATTGATACTGTACACCTATTCAAGCACAAGAACTCTGGAAAATGATAGGTGTGAATTATTATTCAAGGATTTCAACCATAAAAATAAATAATTCATTTTTATACTTTGGAAATATGTGAAGGGAAATCAATAAACAAACATTTCTTAAGCTATGAGTATGGAAAATAAAGTTTGTATTTTATTTGAAATGACTATATTCCAACTCACATCCCAAATGCATTTATCTCTGTCTTACATATGTACGTATCACATTCATCACGTGCAGATATAAATCTGTAATGCCACAGCCATAGTGACAATAGGCAGTGACTGAATTTAGCTTCCCTAACCTTCAACAGGAGGCTGAGACTTTTGAAAGCCTTTGAGTGTTTATGTCCCAGTCTCTTTTTAAATAATTGCACATAGGTAGTGACCTGCTATATACAGTCACCTAGAATGTGAATAATATTCAGCTCTCAGGAAAGTAAAAACGATAAACAAGTAAACATGTGATGTTTAAAAAACTTTAATAAGTTCAATATGAACATAAAATACTTTTCTTTTGATGCATTTACTTACATGCTGTTGATACAGATATAAAGTATAAAATATTGCTTTTGGTGTCCAAAAATAGAATGCGTCATTTATGATAATCATATACACAAATCTTCTAATCTATTTAAAACTGTGGTCATATATTTTGGGACGTTTAGTATGAGATAAAACATGAAGATTACATGACTCCAGTACTGAGAAACTACCAATAAATAGCCAAGCAAAATCCTATTATGACTTGGAAAATGAAGTAGAATATTTCCTAAAATAAGTTCTTTTTAAAATTAAGGTATTTCTTGCTTGTAACAAAACTCAGTAATCTGATGTGTATAGTTTTATGAATTTTCTCTTATTTATAAATGCATGCTACTCAAATAAAGGTAAATAATATTTCATAACCCCTTGCATCCTGTCTCAAAATATCCAGTACGATTCGAACTATTTTTGAATGTCTCATGATGGAATCATAAAGTCTGTTCTTTTTGTTCAACAGAAATTCAGGGAGCTATATCATTATTGCTGTATATATCAGTAATCTACTCTATTACTGCGTCATTTTCCATCATACTGATGTGCTACTAACACCTCATTCTCTCATCGATGGATTTTTGGGCTGCTTCATATTTTATAAAAGCTGTTCACCAAAGATGGATAGATAAAAAGTAAGCACATAAAATATGTTGATATCATTAGTTCTTAGGAAATGCAAGCTAAATAGCATAATGATATCATTACATAAATATTAGAATTGATAAAATAAAATGCCTGTACTAAAATTGGCAATAATGTACAGCAATTAAAATTCAGATTCATTATTGCTAGGAATTAAAAATGCAATGATTTTAGAAAGCAGAAAGTTTCTTAAAACATTACATATGTTTCTTGTATGATGTAGATACTCCTCTCTTATGTAGATAAAGCAGATGGCTATGTAAAAACATTTACATAAATATTTATAATAGCTTTTCTTGTGAGAGCCCCAAATTGGACACAATCCAAATGTGGGTTCATTCAGTAGAATCATATGTAACAATAAAAAGTGCTGGACTATTAGTACATGTAATAATATTGATACATTGCAAAATAATATACTGACTGGAAGAAGCTATAACAAAAATGTATACACTGTATGATTTAATTTATGTAGCATTTTGAGAAATGCAAACTAATGTATACTAATGTCAGAATAACTGAGTGGCTAGGAAGCAAGGTTGAGAGCAAGAGAGAAAAGACAAGAGTGTGATGGTAACAGATATGTTAATTATCTTGAATTAGGCAAGGATTCACAGGGACATGCATTGTTAGAATTTAACAAATTATATCTTTATATATGTGCTAGTTATTACATATTAATTACTATAAAGCTATATTATTAAAACATATGTTTTACATATATCAATAATGTAGATTTGCAGTTACTTTATTGCCTTTCCAGCATTCGATATTATTAAACTTTTAAAAATTGGGAATTTCATTATAGTTGTATTTTAGTTTTTCTGCTAACCCATCTTATTTAGTTTGCAGTTTTATAATTATTAAATTATGCTTATTCTTTTTTGAACTACTTGTTTATTATTGATGCTCATAAGCTACAGATAACTAGAAAAATATCTGTCATAAAATACAATTGGGTCTTTTACTTGCAGCAGCAAGGGGGAAATTACATCTTGGCAAAATATAAGGCTTCTCAACAAAATAATATGAAGGAAGGTTAATTATAATGTTTGGACTTGGAATTGTGTTCAAGAAAATATAGTGAGCTTTGGATTAGGTCTCATACCAAAGCAAGAGGAATTTAGTATAAAAAAAATTTATCCAGCTGATGGGAAGGATGGAGTGTGGCTGAACCTCTGGCATTCATGGTAGCTCAGGGAGGAGAATATTTGTTAATTTTTGCAATTGGAACTATTTTATCATTCCTGTGATTTTGCATTATTATAAATAGTCTTGTTTTATTTCACTCCACTGCTGTCACAGACTAGCCTTTCATATTGGTATCATTTGAAATTGTTTATGCTCTGCAGGAGCAACCTCGAACCCAGCTAACAGTGTTGCGAGAGCCACTAGTGGACAGCCATCAAATGGTCACAACTTCTCTTTCCTAATTAAGGGTTTTCCCATTTTAAATTAGAATATATGCCTTTTGATTAATGATTTGTGTATGATCTTCATATATTCTGCATATGAGACATGTTCTTGATCAATCTACATAGGATTCTATCCAGAGAGACATAGATATTCCATTCTTTCTCGTTCTCCTTTCTTCCTTTCTTCTATCTATCTATCTATCTATCTATCTATCTATCTATCTATCTCTATCTCTCTCTCATACTAGTTAATTTAATTTTTTTTAAATTGGTGCATTGTAGTCATACATTTTAGTGGAGTACAAGTACAAGATGATATAGGTATACATGCACACATCACCCAATTAGCACCTCCCCGATTCCCACTTTATTTCCTATCCCCTCTCTCCTTCTCATGTTTGGCTTAGTGATTGACTTTGATATGTTTGTTAATGTACATAATGTACATTAGGGAATTTCCCTCTCCCCCTCCCCTATCTCCACAGTAAGGTCACCTTATTTGCTCATCTATAGTAACTCCTTATTTCTCTAGAGTTCTTCCTTTAACCCATTTTCTCTCTAGCTTCTGAAAATTAGAGAGAGCATCCGCTTTCTTATTTTTTGTGACTGACTAATCTCACTTAGCATAACGTTCACCAGTTCCATCTGTTTCCCTGCAAATGACATAATTATTTTGTTCTTTAAAGCTGAGTAAAATTCCATTGTGTGTGTGTGTGTGTGTGTGTGTGTGTGTATATACAGATGAATTAATTAAATGACTATGATATATATTAGGATTAGTTCTCATACCAAAGCAAGAGCAATTTAGTATAAAAAATTATCCAGGTGATGGAAAGGATGGAGTGTGGCTGGACCTCTGGCATTCATGGTAGCTCAGGGAGGAGAATATTTGTTAATTTTTGAAATTGGAACTATGTTATCATTTCTCTCTGTGAGACTATATATAATATATATCATAGTCTTTTAATTTATTCATCTATTGATGGACATCTTGGTTGGTTCCATAGTTTGGCAAATGTGAATTGTACAACTATAAACATAGATACCCATGCATTAGTTTGGTAGTTTGGTTTCCATTCTTTTGGGTAGGTACCCAAAAGTGGTATTGCTGGATTATATAGTAATTTCATTCCTATCATTCTGAGGATCCTCCATACTGTTTCCAAAGTGGTTCCACTAATTTGTAAAGCTACCAACAATGTCTTAGAGTTCCCACTTCTCTCCTCACCAGCATTTGTTGCTGTTTGTGTTATGAATTATTGCCATTCTAGTTGAAGCTAGATTGAATCTCAGGCTGGTTTTGATTTGCATCTCTCTGATTACTAATGATGTTGAATAATATTTTATGCATTTATTAGCCATTTGATTTTCTTCTTTCATGAAGTGTCTATCTAGTTCACTTGCCCATTTTTTATTGGGTTATTTGTTTTCTTGGTGCTGAGTTTCTGGAGTTCTCTGTATATTCTAGATATTATTCCTCTATTGGAGGAGGAGTAGTCAGCAAAAATCTCATTCTGTTGGCTCTTAGTTGAGGTTCTTGATAGTATCCTTTGCTGTATAGAAGCTCCTCAGTTTAATTCAATCTATGTATTGATTTGTCGTTTAGTTTATTGTGTCTTCGGGGTCTTGTTGGGAAAGTTTTTTACCCATGCCTATGCCCTCTTCAAAGAGCATCAAGGTCTCTGGTCTAATTACCAAGTGTGTGATCCATCTTGAATAGATGCTTGTGCTGGGTGAAAAGTGGGGTTTATTTTCATTTTTCTGTATATGGTTAAACAGTTTTGCCAACAACATTTGTTTAACAGCTATATTTTTTTCAGTGTGTGTTTTTGCCCCTTTGTCAAAAATCAATTGGCCAAAGGTGTGCAGATTTGTTTCTTAGTCTTCTATTCTGCTGCATTGGTTCATATATCTGTTTTGTGCCAGTACTGTGCTTTTTTTTTTTTTTATTATGATGGCTGATGGCTTTGTAGTATAAAGTCAGGCATTGTGATTCCTCCTGCATGTTTTTTGTTGCTGAGAACTTCTTTGGCTATTCTGAGTAGTTTTATTTATTTTTTGTTCCAAATGAATTTAAGGACTAATTTTTCTATGTCTGTAAGGAAAAATGTTGGTAACTGAATGGGTATTACATTGAATCTATAGATGACTTTTGGAAGTTTGGCCATTTTTTTTTTTTTTTTTTTTTTTGTGTGTGTGTGTGTGTGTGTGTGTGTGTGTGTGGTACTGGGGTTCCTGGAAGCCTTTCTACCTCCGGGCTACACTCCCAGACCAATTTTTTAATTTTTGGAAACAGGGTCTCTCTTTTTTTTTTTTTTTAAATTGGTGCATTGTAATCATATATCACATTGGAGTACAAGACTTGAGAGGATATACAAGCACACATCATCCAATTAGCTCTCATCCAGCCCCCATCCCATTCTCTCCCCCTCCCTCGATCCCATGCTTGTTTGGTGATTAACTCTGATACATCTGTTTATGAACCTCCTGCGTTTTAAAGAGGCTCCATCCTCCCCTATTCCATACCCTCTGATTGGTCACCTTAGTTGCTTCACAATAGGGCCCTTTCTATAGCTCGACCTCTTCCTGTTGCCCCTTTCCTCCTAGATTTTGCTGATTAGGGGAAGCATCTGATTTTTATTTTCTGCGATATTTCTCTGTGCATGCCACGTTGCAAGTACCGATCCCACTCTTGACGGCCCCAGTAGTGGCCTGGTTACCCAATGGACTGATCCAGACCTCGCTGGCTCAAGCAGTGGCCTTGCATCATGGGAGGCCCCGATTCTGGTCTCGCTGGCCCCGGCATTGGCCTAACCCCTTGACAGGCTCTGATCCCAGTCTCGGAGGCCCCAGTAGCGGCCTTGCCTCACGGCAGGTTCTGATGACGGCCATTGGCCCTGGCACCGGCCTAACTCCTTGGCAGGCTCTTATCTTGGCCTCGGTGGCCCCAACACCAGCTTTGCCTCAAGGCAGACTCCTATGCCGGCCTCGCTGGCGCCAGCACCGGCCTAATCCCTCAGCAGGCTTCAATCCCGGCTTCGGAGGCCTCAGTAGCAGCCTTGCCTCACGGAAGGCTCTGATGCCTGCCGCTGGCCCTGGCACCAGCCTAACTCCTCGTAAGGCTCCAATCCAGGCCTTGGAGGCCCCAGCACCGGCCTTTCTTCATGGTGAGCTCCGATCCTGGCCTTGCTGGCCCTGGCACCGTCCTAATCCCTCAGCAGGCTCCTATCTCGGTCTTGGAGGCCCCAGTAGTGGCCATGCCTCACGGCAGGCTCCGATGTCGGCCATTGGCCCCGGCAGCGGCCTAACCCCTCAGCAGGCTCCGATCACTGTCTCGAAGCTCCAGCACTAGTCTTGCCTCATGGAAGGCTTCGATCCTGGCCTTGCTGGCCCTGGCACTGGCCTAACCCCTTGGCAGGCTCCGATCCTGGCCTCGGAGGCTCCAGCACCGGCCTTGCCTCACAGCCGACTCCACTCCCAGCTTTGCTGTGTCCATCGCCGGCCTCACCCCTCAGCAGGCTCCAATCTGAGCACCCTCTTCACCCAACCAATTGTCCCACATTCTCGAGGGTGCGTGGTGGTAGCATTCTGCCTCTGGGGTTATTATTTCAAAGGTTCCAGGTGTAATGCATCAGATCTCTGCCTCCCCTGAGTACTGGCCACTGCCATTGCCACTGCCTCCACCATTTCAAATCCTTCCCAAGCTCTTTTTCCACTCTGAATGTTGTCCATTGTTCCTAAGCATCTGTGATGGTAGCATTCAACATTTGATGTAATTTCTCAAAAAAAAATAAGGTTGGTAGGATCCGATTTCTACTACTCCTGAATACAAGTCCCATCACCATCATGGAGACCGCTTTCAACACCGCCTTTCACCTTGGTCTCTGTTAAACTCTCCTTACAGGTGATTTCCAAGATTCTTAACCATTTAGAGAAACAGCAGTCCTCCTTCACAGAGAATTTTCCATAAGGTCCAGTGCATTTGGATAAGTTTTGTCTGCATCTCCAGTGTCCTGGCATCCACCACGGCCTTCTTAACCCCTCAATATTTTTTCTTTTTCTTTATTTCTTTCTTTTTTTTTTAAAAAAATAAGAGCAGTATTTTTTTTAATAGGGCAGTATATGTGGTTTAAGGAGGTAGTGGGATCAGGCACTCAGTAGCACTATGACCTCGGTTTCCCCATGGGTCCAGCATGCTCCGCCCTACTCCGCCTGGGGCCCAGAGTTCTGCGACCTGGGCCCTGGCTGGCATGCCCCGCGCGATCCCTACCTGGGACCCAGCCCGGACAGGGTCTCTTAAGCCAGCGCGGCTGGCTTCGAACCTGCCTGATCCTCCTGTTTCAACCACCCATGCATGGGGATTCCAAACATACGCCACCACACCCAGTGCAAAGTTTGGCCATTTTGATGATATTTATTCTGCGTATCCATGAACATGGAAGATTTTCCCATCTTCTAATGTGTGTGTGTGTGTGTGTGTGTGTGTGTGTGTGTGTGTGTGTGTTTGGTGGTACTGGGGTTCCTGGGAGCCCTTCTACCTCCGGGCTACACTCTCAAACCTATTTTTACATTTTTATTTGGAAACAGGGTCTCCTAAGCCAGCACGTGCGGCTGGCTTCGAACCTGCATGATCCTCCTGTCTCTGCCTCCCAAGCGTGGGGATTACAAGCATGCGCCACCACATCCGGCTTCTAATGTGTTTTGATTTCTTTTTTCAATGTTTTATAATGTTTTTATAGAGGTCTTTTACCTCCTTTGTTAAGTATATTCCTAAGTATTTTATATTTTGTGGGATATCCTGAATGGAAGTATTTTCTGGGTTAATTTTCATTGGATTTATGGTTGGCATACAGAAAAGCTTCTGAGTTTTTAAGATTGATTTTTGTATCCAAATACTTTGTTGAATTTGTTGATCAGTCCTATAAGTATTTTGGTTGAATTCGTTGGGTCTTCTAAGTATAGTATCATGCCATTTTCAAATAGGGATAATTTTAGTTTTTTTTTTTTTTTCCTATTTTTACTTCCTTGTTTTTCTTTTCTTGCCTTATTGCTCTGGTTAGAGTCTCAAGTACTCTATTGAAAAGAAGTAGTGATAATGAACATCTTGTCTTCTAGTTTCTAGGAGAAATCCTCACAGATTTTCCCCATTTAATAGGCTGTGGGCCTATTGTAGATTGCTTTTATGATGTTGAAGTTATATTTATTCTATTTCAATTCTTTGCAGTGGTTTTAGCATAAATAGACATTGGATTTTGCCAAATGCTCTTTCAGCATTGAAAGAGCTGAAATGATCACATTATTTTTGTCTTTGGTTCTCTTTATGTGAGGAAGTACATGGATTGATTTTTGTATATTGGACCAGTCTTGCGTCTCTGGGATGAACCCTACTTGGTCATGGTTTATGATTTTTTGCTTTTGTACTTGTGGTACTCCATATTCAAGCTATACTCCCAATCCTTTTTATTTTTATTTTGAAACAAAATCTAAGATAATGAGGGCCTTCTATATTGCTGAAACTTCCTTAACCCACAGTTTTCCAGTCTCATTCTCCCAAATTCTGGAATTATAGGCATGTGCTACCAAGCCTGGCCATTCTCAGCATGCTTTACCTATTTAATTATTTTATCCTTTGTTGAATAGAAAATATTAATTTTAATAAAAGCCAACTTAGCTGCTATTTTTATTTTAGTTATAATGTGCTCTTCATCTTTTGAGAATTCTTTTTAATACTCTGTGGACCTTATAAAATTCTCTGTGTTATTCTATAAGTTTTATACTCTTATTCAGAGTTATAATCCACATGTAACTAATTTTTTTCATAATGAAATAAGAGTACTCTTTTTATTTATTAAAATATTTATTGGGCATCAAACTAATTACGGCAATGATGTAGATAAAAATGAACTACAACATTATTCATACTCAATTTAGCTATATTTTGAGAGTGTCTATAAATAAGACGTCTGTGCATTTGGATAAAGCCATTGTGGGTAAGTAAATGCATCACATTATTTACCATAACCAATTATATAACAGTAAATAAATATAAAATTAGTTTACATAAAATATTTTAATATTCTTCTCAGAATTTTTTAAAATTAATTAGAATATCACCTTATAGGAAATATGGCAAACATAGTCATCTTGTTAGAAATGTGTCTTAAGGAAAAGACATAGGTTTCAGAAAAATAAAAAATTTATAAATTTGATGTGTATGATTCAAAACAAAAATTTTTATATATATCAAAAATTTGTTTATATATGTATATACAATGTATTTATAGTATACATACAATACATACACTGAAATATTCATAACTTTAAAAAAATTATTTTATTAGCAACAACAGAGATGAAACTTGAGGAACGACATGCTAAATGAATTAAATTACCTAGAGGAAGACCAATTCTACATGTTCTCACCTAGATGAGGAATATAAAAAACAATTGAACTTATAGGAGCGGAGACTTAGAATGATGGGTGCCAGAGAAAATGAGGAGAGAAAATGGGCATATGATGGTCAAAGGATAAAGGGCACAGGAGAGCACACTGAAATCCCAGTATTTGGAAGACTGAGATAAGAGGATTGCAAGTTTGAAGCCAGCCTTAGCAATTTAGCAAGACTCTTGGCATCTTTGTGAGACTCTCCTTCATAATAAAAATTAAAATAAAACTTGAGTGTAGCTTGGTATTAGAATGCCTCTGGGTTCAATCTCCAGTACCAAAACAAAACAAAAATTCCAGTTATAAAATAAATAAGTTCTAGGGATCTAATGCCCAGCATGTTGAATATGATTAATAATTCTATAACATGTATTTAAAATTTGTTAGGAAAGTGAATTTTAAATGTTTTCACCACACACATACTAAAAAACATTTAGGTAATAAGTAGAAATTAGCTGGTATGTTATAGTTATTTCAGAGTATACATATGTCAATATATCACATTGCACATGATAACTGTATTTAATCATTTCTTGTTTGATTTTGTTGAACCTGAAAAAATTAAAGAGTTATTTTTTCTTTATATATATATACAAGATGCATTTTAAAATATGGGATGCATAATAAAAATGATTAAAACTTAATTATTCAAGAGGCATATCTGAGAAAATTATCATATTCATATCAAATAAGTTAATAATGAAAATATGGTCATGTTATAATCAGATATGTACTACATGATTTTCAGAGTCATTTCTTGATGGAATGAGTGAGATTGGCTATTATTATAAACTGTTACTTTTTGCACATAAAAGCACTATTATTTTTATATTGAAATTTCTTTCAATAATTATGTCAATTCAAAGCAGCAAAATGCCTGTATGTTATCATTTACAAACACATTTCTTAATAGTGACAGGCTTTGAGATTGTAAATTTGAATGCAAAAGTTTTCCTTGTAATTAAAATTTTAATATTAAATTTACTAAAATCTATGATATTAAAATCTCTTGATACCACAGAACATTCTGCATATAAGCAGTAAAATAATAAAGGAAACTCAAGAAATAGCTTCAAATTGAATGTCTAAAAATAAAATCAAATAAAGTGGCAAGCCCAAGCTTAGACCCTATGATTTTTCATATAGTATGAGGATTTGTATTTTATTATTTGGCTTTATAGCAAACAGAAATTGTTTAAATAACCTATGGCTTTCATTGCAAAACAAATTCCTTTTCTCTGAAAACAATTTAGAAAAAATGTATTATGAATCAATGGAGCAACAGTCTCTCTAGTTCATTCCACTTGTTATTATGTTTTCTTTAAACGTGCCAAAGGAAGGATTTAAATTTATCACTGCTCATTAAATCTGTAAAAGCCCATGTTAATTGGATGTCAGCTATTTTTTTTTTACTTACATGCCTACTGACATTAAGAGTGATATAATTTAGAAGCAACCTAAAGGGTATGAAGATTATTTACAATAATTACTAGCTCATAGAGAAATAAAGTATGGGTTCTATTCCCATTAAAGTACAAAAATTCAATGTGCAATAAAAGAAGCAATCACTTTTTAAAAGATAATATAAAGGCATATTTCTTTATTTAACTGAAAGTTATGAGTTCCCTGAAAATTAGACCAGAGATTATGCAGTTATTTGAAGAGGGCATAAGACCAACACTCCAACATGTAAGCATAGATAAAAACTTCCTCAACAAGAGCTCAAAGGCAAAGGAAGTTAAAACAAGAATTAATACATGGGATTGCATTAAACTGAAGAGATTCTGGGCAGCAAATTATCAAGAACCTCAAGAGACATCTGACAGAAGGGGAGAAGATCTTTGATAGTTACTACTCTCTTTTTTTATTTTTTGCAGTACTGGGGATGGAACTCTGGGGACACTTTACATTCAAGCTACACCCCAGCCCTATTTTGTATTCTTTATTTTGAAACAGAGTCTCAATGAGTTTCAAAGGGCCTCACTAAGTAGCTGCAATCATCCTGCCTCAGCCTTCCAATGCTGGGATTACAATTATGTAAAGGTCTCAGAAGAATAAGAATAAACCGAATAAATGACCCAGCTATACCACTCCTGGATATCTATTCAAATGAATTGAAACTAGACTATGACAGTAGTGCATGCAAATCTGTGTTTATAGCTGGAAAGTTCACATTGGCCAAACAATGAAACCAGACAAGATGTCCATCAACAAATGAATAGATTGAAATGGATGGAACTGGAGAATATTGTGCTAAATGAGATTAGTCAGTCACAAAATGTGGCAGTTCAGATGGTCCTCCTGATATGCAGAAGTTGGGAGAAATTGGGACACAAGAAGGACTTCAGACAAAGGAGAGAAACTTTAGTGGGGTGAAGGAGGGGACCTAACTGTGAGAGATGGGGGGAGATTTGAGGACAGAAACACCTCAAAAGACATGATGTATATGCACAAAGTTATCAAAGCCAAGCACTGTGTTGAACAAAGGAAAGTGGGAAGGAGAAGGAGTAGGGTAAGGACTAGAGGAAGACTCAAGTACTGTGTCCATATATGCCTCTATCACCCTGAAATTCATCAAGATGTATGATTAAAATGCACGAGGAGCCGGCCGTGGTGGCACACACTTGTAATCCCCGCTCTTGGGAGGCAGAGACAGGAGGATCGCGCAAGTTCAAAGCCAGCCATGCTGGCTTAAGAGACCCTGTTTCAAAAAAAATATAAAATAGACCTGGGAGTAAAGCATAGAGGTAGAAGGGTTCCATCTCCAGTACCACACACACACACACACACACACACACACACACACACACACAAATGCTGTCTAGTTTATTGTGGTACCATTCTCATGATAATTCTTTAATATGTTGGTGACTGCTTCCATGCAAATACATACAAATAATTTAAGAACATAAATTTTCACAGAATATTTTGAATGGAATTTAGCATTGGGATCATTATAATCACTTCCAGATTCATGAACATCAAGATGTAAAGTATATGTAATACAGGGTGACTACTATCCTGAAAACCATAAGCAGAAGATTGAAAGCAGAAGGTAAAGAAAGGATAATTCTTAACATATTAAATAATGTCTTGCACATGTATAGGGTAGATAAATAAAAATAAAAGAAAATTAACATCTACAGATTAAGTATATTTAAAACGAGCACATGTTAAAAGCACAATTAAACTTGCACACTCCAAGAAGATTGTGGAATTTTGTAGCTGTGGCATGTATTCTGATGTTATCATTTTAAAGTAATGCAGGAATGGAAAATTTTACTAGAATATTTTTTTATTCAAGAATAATAAAAAAGAAAAAAGTACTATTCAGACATTTTACTTGTTAATTCAGATTTCACTGAGTTAAGTTACAGACAATATTATACTTCTTTTGCAGGCCAAATATAAGAATAATTAATAGTTTAATGTTTAAAATAAAACCAGATATTAAAAAAGAACATAAATTGCAATTGTAACATGGGCTCTGAGGATCTATTCAGTGTTTTAGAAAATTTCATATCTTTTAAGTATCCATTTAAAAAGTAACCAGTAAAATTACCTCAGACCTCAGGATACTATAAGAAGAATTATTTAAATTGTTAAATTCCTCTCTGTCTCACTCTCCCCTCACCCCTCACTGCGTTTTGTTTCCTTTTTTTATGCTTTTCTTGGTGCACTGTAGTCTCACATCATCATGAAGTTCGTAGTGTTAGTGACAGCATGCACACAGTACTCGGTGAGCTTTCCTCTGGTTCCCTCCCCACTCTCCCCTTCCCTGCGCATGATATGACAACTGCCATGGTATTCTCATGTATGTACAGAAATGTAAGTGGAAATGTTTTCTTCATTAACTATCCCTCCCTCCCATCACCCTTTCCTAAACTACCACACTCTTCCCTGGAGCTTCTTCTTCATTATCTAAAGTCCTTCTTGTATCCCAGAAGAATCTAGACAAAAGGATTCACTTCAGTACATTATTTTCTACCCATGGTCTATATAAATCATTGGTATATAAGGCTAAACAATGTTACATGAAGATGTAAAGCAGGGACAGAAATATTGAAAGCAGAGACTACCATCTGAGAAAAAAAACAAACCTCTGGTCATATGCTATAATTCATCTCCTCTCTGACCCACTTTCATGAAAGAATATTGAGGTTTTCACCTAAATATTTTTATTTCATTTGTTACTTGTTACTTGATCCTATTTTCTTCAGTCTTTCAATCATTTCACATACCTCTAAATCATCTCTCAGTCTAAGCCATTCAACAGTCTTCATGTCACCTTAAAGGCAAGAAGATTAGTATCAGGAAGCCTATAGCTGAGAGCCTAACAACTGATCTTTCCTCTGGTATCTATTCCATTCTCATTCTCTAATTGTTCTCATTTGTTTTCTTTTCATTCAGATCTGTTATATCATTAGATGGAGACTTCGCCTCAAACCCACCCACTTTTATATAGCTTCTATTTTTTCTTCAGTTACAAGGACACCTTTTTCTTAGGGAAATCTTTTCATACTCACTCCAAGGCATATGTGTGTGCACAGGGATTATAGTATAATATATTTATGTATACTTACATATTATATGTATAAATGTCATAGGTGTTTATATAGAGTTATGACACATAGGTCATTATTAAATAAGCATAAAATATCCAGATGTTTTGAACTAAACTGATTTTTAAGGAACACCGAGTTAAGTGAATAAAAAACATAAATAACCATGTGTTCTGAATATGCTGTTTAATAGTTTCCAAAGTTTTCTTTGGTCTCTTCTAGAACTAGGGACCACAAGTTTAAAATTACATTTTCTAGATCACTTTAAAGTTAGGATTCTAGGATCCAATAAAAGTTAGGTTCAAGATAAACTCTTAAAAATTTTGGAACCATAACTTTACTGCTGTAGGTTTTTACTAGTAAGAGATGCCAAGAAACAGAAGTGTTTAGAAGTAATTGCAGCTGCCAAAATTAATATTCCTATGATTTTAATTCTCATTTAAAAGCTCATAGGAACAGAGGCTAAATTTTGCATGTTGTTTAAATCAGCAACACTGGTACCTGCCCTTCACTTTCACTCCTCCAACATTTCAAATCATTTTCAAAGCCCTTAAAATCCTGTATTTGACACCTTTATATTAAACATGCCTAGAATGCTTTTTCTCTTTCATTATTAAGCCTTGACTAATAGATTGGATAAAAATTATTTAAAAATATTTCAAAATTTTCAAAGCTTTCAAAACATCTGGAGAAATGTAAATACTATAAATGTTACTTTCAGAGTGGAAAAGGCTCTGACTGAAAGAAAAGTGTTGACTATATTTTTATTCTGCAAAAGAACATCTGTCTGAACTGTTTCCAGTCTGTGACCAGTTGGACCTTTTCCTTTGGGCCTGTGGCAAGGCAGCACATCTTGTCAGGAGCATATGGTGGAGGAAAACAATTTGCCTCATGACAAGGAAGAAAAAACATGGTTAAGAGATGGGAGACATTTTTTTCCCTCACTGGGTATTGAACTCAGGCAAATTCTACACCTGAGCTACACCTCCAGCCCTTTTCAGCTTTTTATTTTGAAATAGTATCTCCCTAAATTTCTGAGCAGCTCTCAAATTTGCTGAGGATCTTACTAAACTGCTAAGGCTGTCATCAAACCTAAAATCCTCCTGTCTCAGTCTCCCAAGTACTGGGATTATAGTCATATACTACCATGCCCAGCCCTACAATCCTTTTAAAGAAGTGTTCTCAAGGATGAGCCTCACCATTTTCCAAAAACATCACCCTGGGGGACCACAGACTTTGTAGGGAAATTCAAGATTCAATATATAACAAGGTTCTAATCCCAAAGTAAGACAATTGTTGGAATTACTCCAGATTAACAGAGAATTTTAAACAATTATTGTGTAACTACTCTAATTACCATTAAAACTCTTGAAATAGAACAATAGAGGACTTACGCCATGAAAGAGAAAACATAAAAACCAATCAACAACAGAAATTCTAGAATTAAAAAAAATTATAGAACTCATAAGATGAGCAAAATAGTAGAACATAGCTGACACAGGAGTCAGTAAACTTGAAGATAATATCAGTAAAAATCATCCAGTCTAATAAATACAGGAGAAAATAGTAATAATAAAAATTGGAGCTGGACGTGATGGCAGATGCCTGTAATCCCAGTACTTAGGAGTCTGAGACAGAAGAATCACAGGTTCCCAGCCATCCTCAGCAATTTAGGGAGGCCCTCTGCAATTTAGTGAGACCTTGTTTCAAAATTAAAAAAAAAAAAATAAGGCTGGATGTTTGGCTCAAAGGTATAATGCTCCTAAATTCAATCCCCAGTCAATAATAATAATAATAATAATAATAATAATAATAATAATACAATATAGAAAATGCAGAGCCTCAGGAACAAGTGAATCAGTAACATGGTGAAGTCCTTATATTTATGACCTAAGGAGAGAAGAAGAGTTTGAAAGAAAATCTGAGCAGATAAGCACTGAAGTTTTCACATTTTGGTAAAATATTTAATTATACATCTAAGAAAATCAGTAAAATTCAGAGTAAACCATAGAAATCTATACCCAGACATACCATAATCAAATAACCAGGGCAAAAACTATAACAATAGATCATATAAATTCAATTTGCTGTGTGTTGTTTGTCCAAAGAAATAGAACGTATGTATACAAGCACCTATAAGTTAATGTTAATAATAGCTTCATTCATATTTATCAGAAACTGACAACAGATCATGTATTTTTGACTAGTCAATAATAAAACAAAGTATGCTGTGTTGTAAGAGGAGTATTACTTAGCAATATAAAAAGTGAACTATTCATTAATAAGTAAATGAATAATTCAATTAAATGAACAGTTGATTAAACTTCAACTTAATTACATTTCAAAGATATTATGCTGAGTAAAAGAATCCAGTCTCAGAATTTCATAAAATGTATGATTGCACTTATATAATATTTTCTTAAAGAAAACTACACAGGGATGGTAAACATATCAGTGGTGATCATAGGAGTAGGGTATGAACATAAAATAGTAGCATGTGAAAGTTATTGATGCTACCACAATTGTGATGGTGGTTACACAAGTCTATTCAATGAACTTTACACCAAAAAGGTTAATTGTACTGCATAATAATTAAAAAATAATAAAAAAGTATTCTACAAGTTTGCAAGCCAATTAAAAGCCTCATGAAAGTTAATCTGATGTTAAATGTATTTCATAATAGGTATGACTTTTAAAATTTAACTCATTCTATACTGTATTTTATAAATAATTGAGTCTGTATTTAGCTGTCACCATGTGCTGTGTGCAAGTATGTATCACTATCACTGTGAACTACTTTATGGTAGGAGATGATAAGGCACCAATAAGTGTAAGAAAAATGTATGTTCTAGAGTTACATAGATTTTCAGAAAAAAACACATGTTTAAATCACTTTAAAGAGAATTCAAAATGGTGACTGCAAGACACGCACATCTTGGTAGCTGGAAAAAAAATAAAGTTCAACTACTGAGAAGGCAGCATCTTGACAGACAAAAATAAACAAAGCAGTGGAAGCTACAAACAAAAACAAACATGAATCATGGCAGAGGGAAATCCAGGGTTCTGAATGTGAGATCTACTTCAGAAAGCCCGAGTGAAGCCAGTCATGCTGGAGCACGCTTGTAATCCCAGCATTTGGGAGGCTGAGACCAGAAGATGGCGGTTTGCGGACAGCCTCAGCTACTTAGTGAGACCCTCTATAACTTAGTATGACCCTGTTTTGAAAAATAAAATAATAATAAAATCATAAACAAGACAAGGATGCCCACTATTATCACTCCTTTTTAATATAGTCCTCGACACTCTTGCCACAGCAATAAGACAAGAGAAGGATATCAAAGGAATTCAAATAGGAAAAGAGCAATTAACATTCTCCTTATTTGCAGATGACATGATTCTTTATCTAGAAGACCTAAAGAACTCAACCAAAACACTACTGGAGCTGATTAACCAATTCAGCAGTTGCAGGATACAAACTCATCCTAAAAAATAAGTGGCTTTTCTGTATGCCAACAATGAATCCATAATGAAGGAAATAAAGAAAACATTCCCATTTACAATAACCTCAAAACAAATAAAATACCTTGGAGTAAATCTAATCAAAGACATAAAAGAACTCTGCAATAAAAACTATATAACATTAAAGAAAGAAATTTAAGAGGTCCTTGGGAGATGGAAAGATCACCCTTTTTCATGGATAGGCAGAATAAATATCACCAAAATGGCCATTCTGCCAAAAGTGATCTACAGATTCAGTGCATTTCCTATCAAAATACCAACAACATTCTTCATAGACCTAGAAAAATCAGTCATAAATTTTATATGGAGAAATAAAAGACCAGGAATAGCCAGTTCTCACCAATAAGAACCAAACAGGAGGCATCACAATCCCTGACTTCAAATTATACTACAGAGCAGTAGTAGTAAAAACAGCATGTCATTGGCACAACAACAGGTGTATAGAGCAATGGAACAGAATAAAAGATACAGAAACAATCCTACACACTTATAATCAATTGATCTTTGGCAAAGGGGCCAAACTCATATGCTGAAGAAAAGTGTGTGTTTGGTTTTTCTTTACCTGACAAGCCATCAGAGTGGTCTTGGACCAACTACTTTCCCTTTGTGAGTCAATACATAGTGCTGCTGGGTTTTTTTTTTATTTTTTTCCTTTTTTTGTGTGTGTATTTGCTAATTTTTATTGTTTCTAGTTTTTCATTAAATAAAACTTTCTTTTCTGAATTTCAGGTTTTCCTTCACTTTTTGTGCCTTTTTAAAGTTAGTATCTTTTTATATGCATAATTGTTTATGGTAAAGTTTCTGTGTTCAGTACATAATTTCTTTCATTAATTAGTTCATTAGAAATATTTTAAATTCAGCTATTTTGTGAAGACATGAGTCCCAGAAAGGAAAGATTTTATTAGAAAAAATATCAGAAGTTATTTAAAGCAGCAATAAGGTGGTCTCTTCATACTTGAGCTTTCTGTCTCTTCCAGTTGAGTCATACATCTTCAGGCTTACTCTTTGAAAGGTTGGGGAGTAATTTCAGATTTATATAAATAGTAAAAATATTCAGGTTCTTTTTGCCTCAAATATCTTGGACAAATCACATGTTTAAAATTTGTTCTTGTATTTTTTGGTTTTGCAGAAGGAATCATTATACACAGTATTTGTAATTAAGAGAAATCATTTGTTTAAAAAAGGGCAGTTTCCAAAATAATGTTTTTGGTCTTTTATAATTCTCATTAAAATATTATCTGGCAAAAAATGACAGGCTTTTTAACAATTGGTGCTGGGAAAACTGGCTATCCATTTGTAGAAAGATGAAATTATGCTTACCTCTCACTGCACAGGAATCAACTTGAGATGGATCAAAGATTTGGAAATTAGATTAGAAACTGTGAACCTATTAGAGTCGGGCTCAACACTTCAACATATAGGTACAGGTAGTAACTCTGACAACATGACTTCCAAAGTGCAAGAAATTAGAACAAAAATTAACAAGTCGAATGACATCAAACTAAAAAGTTTCTTATCATCAAAGGAACAGTTAAGAATCTAAAGAAAAGCCTACAGAAAGGGAGAAGATTTTTACCAATCACCATTATGATAGAAGGCTAATATACAGAATATACAAAGAACTCAAAAGACTCTACACTAGCAAAACAAATAACTCAATCAAGAAATGGGCAACAGAATTTAATAAACACTTCACAAAAGAAGAGATACAAATGGCCAATAGATACATGAAAAAAATGTTCATCATCATTAGATATTAAGGAGATGCAAATCAAAACCACACTGAGGTTCCATCTAACCCCAATCAGAGTTGCAAACATAAAGAAGTCAAATAACAACAAATGCTGGCAAGGATTTGGAGAAAGAGGATTTGGTGGGAATGCAAAGTAGTTCAGTCCCTATGGAGATCACTGGGGAGATTCCTTAGAAAACTGGGAATGGATATATCATCCACCATATGATCCGGCTATACTACTCCTGGGTAACTTTCCAAAGGGGTTGAAATCAGAACTACAGTAACATATGCATACCCATGTTAATAGGAGCACAATTCATAATAGCTGAAATTAGGAACCAACCTAGGTCTCCATCAACAGATGAATAGGTTGCAAAGTTATGGGAAATACACACAGTGGAGTTCTACTTAGCAATAAGGAAGAATAAAATCACATAATTCACAAGAAGATGGAAAGACCTGGAGAATATTATGTTAAGTGAGATCAGCTAAGCACAGAAAGAAAAGTGATATATGTTTTCTCCAATATGCTTAAACTAAAAAGTGTTAGGGATACCAAGGGACTCCAGATAATGGAGGGGAAATCTCAACAAAACTAGAAAGGAAGAGTAGGAAAGGAAGAAGGCTGAGGTTAATTAATGGAGGAGCTACATTTGAATATGTGTATGTCTGTGAATGGAGCATGGTCAATCTGGATACTCATTGTTGAGAGGAGGGAAAAGAGTGGTGGGGAGGGGAGGGCACTGTGTGAATGTGTGCCTTTCCAATATGATCCACATAAAAATATTAAAATGTTTTATTTTTGTGTGGATCATATTGGAGGAGACATGCATTCATGTAGTACTTGGTGCCATTTCCCCCTTCCTCTTTTTAACACTTAAAATGGAAAGAAAGAATAGGGCAGGGCATTTTTAGGTTATTTATGCTTCAGTGTTTTAAACTGAATTTATAGACTGACACTGAAATGCATGGTATGAGTTCTCCTTTGTGTATGTGTCTATTTTTATGTGGAATTTTTAAAATTTTCATTTTGTATCTGTTCAATGAAAATATGATACAAACCCAAGATTTTTATATATAATCTGACTAGCTAAAAAGAGTGTTCCATTTCAAGATCTGAATGTAGCATGCACAGAGAAATATCGCAGAAAATATAAATCAGACGCTTCTCTTAATCAGCAATAACTAGGAGGAAAAGGGCAACAGGAAGAGGTTGAGCTATAGAAAGGGCCCTATAGTGAAGCAACTAATGTGACCAATCAGAGGGTATGTAATACTGGAGGACGGAGCCTCTTTAAAATGCAGGAGGTACATAAACAAATGTATCAAAGTAAATCACCAAAGAAGTGTGGGATGGAGGGAGGGGGAGGGAATGGGACGGGGGGCTGGAGGAGGGCTAATTGGATGATGTGTGCTTGTATATCCTCTCAAGTCTTGTACTCCAATGTGATTGATATATGACTACAATGCACCAATTTAAAAAAATAAATTAATTAAAAAAAAAAAGAAAATATACATCTTCTAACTCTGTTCTTTTTCGAGATCTTTTTGGGTATCTAGAATCCATATTCCATATTAGGATAGATTTTTTTCTGAAAAATAAATATATAAATATATGATAGTTTCACCTAAAAAAAAAGAAAAAATATTCTCTGGTAAGAAAGAAAGCAAAAAGAAATATTGAAATGTTATCTTTATGTTATCAAAAGCTTGGTATCAGACAAATGAAACTGTTATGTGAGATTATCATTTTTAATTTTGGATAAATTGCTATAATACTAGATGTCAACCACTAAGCCAAGCATGGGAAGGAGGGATGGGGAGGGAATGGGGTGGGGACCGGGTGGGGGTTGACTGGCGATGTGTGCATGTATGTCTACAAAAGTTTTCTTTGTATCCCACTATGATGTATGAATACAGTGCACCAATAAAAAATAAAAAAATAAAAATTAATAAAAAATTAAATAACACAACTCAAAAAAAATAAAATAAAATACTAGTTTATTTTGAGAAAAAAAAATTTTCATTTTGTATCTGTTCAATGAAAATATGATACAAACCCAAGATTTTTATATATAATCTGACTAGCTAAAAAGAGTGTTCCATTTCAAGATCTGAATGTAGGATTTATAAAGCTTTTTCTTAGATCTTTAGCTTAAAACAACAAACAAAAAGTATCACATGGAATGAATAAGAAGATTGGTTAGAAAGTTTTATAGATTTTTTTGGTGCTGAACAAACTTGAGCCTTATAGATTGTAAAATAGAGATAGTTGGAACTAACATACAGAACTAAATTTTTTAAATTTTACTTGCTGTTAAATTCTGTGAAGTTTAAGTTACCTAAAATAAACATAAATATGAAATGTAATATTTCAAGTTGTAACTAATATGTAGTATTTGTAAGGTACTCTTGTCTAATATTAACTAGTGATATTTTGATTTATATAGTCATAATTTGTTATAAGTACTTCATTTTAACAACCATTGATATAGATTAATAATGTAAGTTCAGATTTAATGAATGGTGGGGAAAAATATTAAATAATATTTTTGCAAGTACTAGGAGTTCAGTATGTTTTGAAAAGAGTAATGTTTAGGTGCCAAAGAAAGGTTTACTCAAAGTCCATTGTCCAAAATGGACAAACCTGATCATATTGGCAAAGTATGTAAAAGTATAAAGTAAAAATGACTTTAACATGGAAAATATTTCAATTTTCTTTCAAAAACAAAGACAGACTGGGTGTGGTGACACATATGCATGATCCTTGTACTTGGAATGAGTCAGGAGGATTTCGTGTTAGAGGACAGCCTCAGCAGCTTAATGAGATTCTCAGCAACCTAGTGAGACACTCTTTTAAAATAAAATAAAATAATAAAAAAAGCCGGGGCCTGGGTCGCGGGACCCTGGGCCCCGGGCCGAACTGCGCGTAGCACGCCAGACCCCTGGAGAAACCAGGCCCAGTAAGACGCTGGGTTCTGGGCGGGGGTCGCGGGCGGGGCACGCCTAATGGGGCCCGGGTCGCGGGACTCTGGGCCCCTGCCGAACTGCGCGTAGCATGCCAGACCCCTGGAGAAACCAGACCCAGTAAGACGCTGGGTTCTGGGCGGGGGTCGCGGGCTGGGCACGCCAGATGGGGCCCGGGTCGCGGGACTCTGGGCCCCAGGCAGAACTGCGAGTAGCACGCCAGACCCCTGGAGAAACCAGGCCCAGTAAGACGCTGGGTTCTGGGCAGGGGTCGCGCGCGGCGCACAAAAGCCTGGGCTTGGGTCGCGGGACTCTGGGTCCCGGCCGAACTGCGAGTAGCACGCCAGACCCCTGGAGAAACCGGGCCCAGAACAGAAAAAGATAAAGAAAAATATCGGAGAGGTGGTAAGAAAGCCGTTATGGATGCCAGGACACTGGAGATGCAGACAAAACTTATCTAAATGCACTGGAACTTATGGAAAAATTCGCCGTGAAAGAGGACTGCTATTTCTCTATATTGTTAAGAATCTCAGACATCACATATAAGGAGAGAGTTTAGCGGAGACCAAGGAGAAATGCGGTGTTGAAAGAGTTCTTCGCGATGGTGGTAGAGACTTGTATTCAGGAGAAGCAGAAACCGGATTTTACCAACTTTATTTTTTTGGAGAAATTACACCAAATGTCGAATGCTACCATCACGCATGCTTAGGAACACTGGACAACATTCAGAGTGGAAGAAGAGCCTGGGAAGGATTTGAAACGGTGGAGGCAGTGGCAATGCCAGTGGCCAATATTCGGGGGAGGCAGAGATCTGATACATTACAACTGGAACCTTTGAAATACTAACCACAGAGACTGTGATCGGAACCTGATGAGGGGTTAGGCGGGCGCCGGGGCCAGTGGCCGACATCGGAGCTTGCTGTGAGGCAGGGCCACTACTAAGGCCTCCGTGGCCGGGATTGGAACCTGCAGAGGGGTTAGACCGATGCTGGGGCCAGCGAGGCCGGCATTGGAGCCTGCCATGATGCAAGGCTTGTGCTAGGGCCTCCGAGGTCGGGTCCGGAACTTGCTGAGGGGTTAGGCCGGTGCTGGGGTCAGCGAGGCCGGCATCGGAGCCTGCCGTGAGGCAAGGCCAGTGTTGGGGCCCCCGAGGATGGGACCGGAGCCTGCTGAGGGGTTAGGCCGGTGCTGGGGCCAGCGAGGCTGGCATCAGAGCCTGCCATGAGGCAAGGCCGGTACTTGGGCCTCCGAGGCCAGGATAAGAGCCTGCCGAGGGGTTAGGCCAGTGCTGGGGCCTCCAGGGCAGAATAAGAGCCTGCTGAGGGGTTAGGCCGGTGCTGGGGCCAGCGAGGCCGGCATCGGAGCCTGCCTTGAGGCAAGGCCGGTACTGGGGACTCCGAGGCCAGGACAAGAGCCTGCCGAGGGGTTAGGCCGGTGCTGGGGCCAGCGAGGCCGCCATCGGAGCCTGCCTTGAGGCATGACCAGTGCTGGGGCCTCCGAGGCCGGGATCGGAGCCTGCCGAGGGGTTAGGCCGCTGCTGGGGCCAGCGAGGCCGGCATCGGAGCCTGCCTTGAGGCAAGGCCGGTACTGGGGCCTCTGAGGCCGGGATCGGAGCCTGCCGAGGGGTTAGGCCGCTGCTGGGGCCAGTGAGGCCGGCATCGGAGCCTGCCGTGAGGCAAGGCCGGTACTGGGGCCTCCGAGGCCAGGATAAGAGCCTGCTGAGGGGTTAGGCCGGTGCTGGGGCCAGCGAGGCCGGCATCGGAGCCTGCCTGAGGCAAGGCTGGTACTGGGGCCTCGAGGCCAGGATAAGAGCCTGCCGAGGGGTTAGGCCGGTGCTGGGGCCAGCGAGGCCGGCATCGGAGCCTGCCGTGAGGCAAGGCCGGTACTGGGGCCTCCGAGGCCAGGATAAGAGCTTGCCGAGGGGTTAGGCCGGTGCTGGGGCCAACGAGGCCGGCAGCGGAGCCTGCCGTGAGGCATGACCAGTGCTGGGGCCTCCGAGGCCGGTATCGGAGCATGCTGAGGGGTTAGGCCGGTGCTGGGGCCAGCGAGGCCGGCATCGGAGCCTGCCGTGAGGCAAGGCCGGTACTGGGGCCTCCGAGGCCAGGATAAGAGCCTGCCAAGGGGCTAGGCCGGTGCTGGGGCCAGCGAGGCCGGCATCGGAGCCTGCCTTGAGGCATGACCAGTGCTGGGGCCTCCGAGGCCGGGATCGGAGCCTGCCGAGGGGTTAGGCCGGTGCTGGGGCCAGCGAGGCCGGCATAGGAGCCTGCCGAAGGCAGGGCCGGTACTGGGGCCTCTGAGGCCGGGATCGGAGCATGCCGAGGGGTTAGGCCGCTGCTGGGGCCAGTGAGGCCGGCATCGGAGCCTGCCGTGAGGCAAGGCCGGTACTGGGGCCTCCGAGGCCAGGATAAGAGCTTGCCGAGGGGTTAGGCCGGTGCTGGGGCCAACGAGGCCGGCAGCGGAGCCTGCCGTGAGGCATGACCAGTGCTGGGGCCTCCGAGGCCGGTATCGGAGCATGCCGAGGGGTTAGGCCGGTGCTGGGGCCAGCGAGGCCGGCATCGGAGCCTGCCGTGAGGCAAGGCCGGTACTGGGGCCTCCGAGGCCAGGATAAGAGCCTGCCAAGGGGCTAGGCCGGTGCTGGGGCCAGCGAGGCCGGCATCGGAGCCTGCCTTGAGGCATGACCAGTGCTGGGGCCTCCGAGGCCGGGATCGGAGCCTGCCGAGGGGTTAGGCCGGTGCTGGGGCCAGCGAGGCCGGCATAGGAGCCTGCCGAAGGCAGGGCCGGTACTGGGGCCTCTGAGGCCGGGATCGGAGCATGCCGAGGGGTTAGGCCGCTGCTGGGGCCAGTGAGGCCGGCATCGGAGCCTGCCGTGAGGCAAGGCCGGTACTGGGGCCTCCGAGGCCAGGATAAGAGCTTGCCAAGAGGTTAGGCCGGTGCTGGGGCCAACGAGGCCGGCAGCGGAGCCTGCCGTGAGGCATGACCAGTGCTGGGGCCTCCGAGGCTGGGATCGGAGCATGCCGAGGGGTTAGGCCGGTGCTGGGGCCAGCGAGGCCGGCATCGGAGCCTGCCGTGAGGCAAGGCCGGTACTGGGGCCTGCGAGGCCAGGATAAGAGCCTGCCAAGGGGCTAGGCCGGTGCGGGGGCCAGCGAGGCCGGCATCGGAGCCTGCCTTGACGCATGACCAGTGCTGGGGCCTCCGAGGCTGGGATCGGAGCCTGCCGAGCGGTTAGGCCGGTGCTGGGGCCAGCGAGGCCGGCATCGGAGCCTGCCGTGAGGCAAGGCCGGTACTGGGGCCTCCCAGGCCAGGATAAGAGCCTGCCGAGGGGTTAGGCCAGTGCTGGGACCAGTGAGGCCGGCATCGGAGCCTGCCTTGAGGCAAGGCCGGTACTGGGGCCTCTAGGCCAGGATAAGAGCCTGCCGAGGGGTTAGGCCGGTGCTGGGGACAGCGAGGCCGACAGCGGAGCCTGCTGTGAGGCAAGGCCAGTACTGGGGCCTCCGAGGCCAGGATAAGAGCCTGCCGAGGGGTTAGGCCGGTGCTGGGGCCAGCGAGGCCGCCATCGGAGCCTGCCTTGAGGCATGACCAGTGCTGGGGCCTCCGAGGCCGGGATCGGAGCCTGCCGAGGGGTTAGGCCGGTGCTGGGGCCAGCGAGGCCAGCATCGGAGCCTGCCGTGAGGCAAGGCCGGTACTGGGGCCTCTGAGGCCGGGATCGGAGCCTGCTGAGGGGTTAGGCCGCTGCTGGGGCCAGTGAGACCGGCATCGGAGCCTGCCGTGAGGCAAGGCCGGTACTGGGGCCTCCGAGGCCAGGATAAGAGCTTGCCGAGGGGTTAGGCCGGTGCTGGGGCCAACGAGGCCGGCAGCAGAGCCTGCCGTGAGGCATGACCAGTGCTGGGGCCTCCGAGTCCGGGATCGGAGCATGCCGAGGGGTTAGGCAGGTGCTGGGGCCAGCGAGGCCGGCATTGGAGCCTGCCGTGAGGCAAGGCCGGTACTGGGGCCTCCGAAGCCAGGATAAGAGCCTGCCAAGGGGCTAGGCCGGTGCTGGGGCCAGCGAGGCCGGCATCGGAGCCTGCCTTGAGGCATGACCAGTGCTGGGGCCTCCGAGGCTGGGATCGGAGCCTGCCGAGGGGTTAGGCCGCTGCTGGGGCCAGCGAGGCCGGCATCGGAGCCTGCCGTGAGGCAAGGCCGGTACTGGGGCCTCTGAGGCCGGGATCGGAGCCTGCCGAGGGGTTAGGCCGGTGCTGGGGCCAGTGAGGCCGGCATCGGAGCCTGCCGTGAGGCAAGGCCGGTACTGGGGCCTCTGAGGCCAGGATAAAAGCCTGCTGAGGGGTTAGGCCGGTGCTGGGGCCAGCGAGGCCGGCATCGGAGCCTGCCTTGAGGCAAGGCCGGTACTGGGGCCTCGAGGCCAGGATAAGAGCCTGCCGAGGGGTTAGGCCGGTGCTGGGGCCAGCGAGGCCGGCATCGGAGCCTGCCGTGAGGCAAGGCCGGTACTGGGGCCTCCGAGGCCAGGACAAGAGCCTGCCGAGGGGTTAGGCCGCTGCTGGGGCCAGCGAGGCCGGCAGCGGAGCCTGCCGTGAGGCATGACCAGTGCTGGAGCCTCCGAGGCCGGGTTCGGAGCATGCCGAGGGGTTAGGCCGGTGCTGGGGCCAGCGAGGCCGGCATCGGAGCCTGCCGTGAGGCAAGGCCGGTACTGGGGCCTCCGAGGCCAGGATAAGAGCTTGCCGAGGGGTTAGGCCGGTGCTGGGGCCAACGAGGCCGGCAGCGGAGCCTGCCGTGAGGCATGACCAGTGCTGGGGCCTCCGAGGCCGGGATCGGAGCATGCCGAGGGGGTAGGCCGGTGCTGGGGCCAGCAAGGCCGGCATCGGAGCCTGCCGTGAGGCAAGGCCAGTACTGGGGCCTCCGAGGCCAGGATAAGAGCCTGCCAAGGGGCTAGGCCGGTGCTGGGGCCAGCGAGGCCGGCATCGGAGCCTGCCGTGAGGCAAGGCCGGTACTGGGGCCTCTGAGGCCAGGATAAAAGCCTGCTGAGGGGTTAGGCCGGTGCTGGGGCCAGCGAGGCCGGCATCGGAGCCTGCCTTGAGGCAAGGCCGGTACTGGGGCCTCGAGGCCAGGATAAGAGCCTGCCGAGGGGTTAGGCCGGTGCTGGGGCCAGCGAGGCCGGCATCGGAGCCTGCCGTGAGGCAAGGCCGGTACTGGGGCCTCCGAGGCCAGGACAAGAGCCTGCCGAGGGGTTAGGCCGCTGCTGGGGCCAGCGAGGCCGGCAGCGGAGCCTGCCGTGAGGCATGACCAGTGCTGGGGCCTCCGAGGCCGGGTTCGGAGCATGCCGAGGGGTTAGGCCGGTGCTGGGGCCAGCGAGGCCGGCATCGGAGCCTGCCGTGAGGCAAGGCCGGTACTGGGGCCTCCGAGGCCAGGATAAGAGCTTGCCGAGGGGTTAGGCCGGTGCTGGGGCCAACGAGGCCGGCAGCGGAGCCTGCCGTGAGGCATGACCAGTGCTGGGGCCTCCGAGGCCGGGATCGGAGCATGCCGAGGGGGTAGGCCGGTGCTGGGGCCAGCAAGGCCGGCATCGGAGCCTGCCGTGAGGCAAGGCCAGTACTGGGGCCTCCGAGGCCAGGATAAGAGCCTGCCAAGGGGCTAGGCCGGTGCTGGGGCCAGCGAGGCCGGCATCGGAGCCTGCCTTGAGGCATGACCAGTGCTGGGGCCTCCGAGGCCGGGATCGGAGCCTGCCGAGGGGTTAGGCCGCTGCTGGGGCCAGCGAGGCCGGCATCGGAGCCTGCCGTGAGGCAAGGCCGGTACTGGGGCCTCTGAGGCCAGGATAAGAGCCTGTCAAGGGGTTAGGCCGGTGCTGGGGCCAGTGAGGCCGGCATTGGAGCCTGCCGTGAGGCATTACCAGTGTTGGGGCCTCCGAGGCCGGGATTGGAATCCTGCCAAGGGGTTAGACCGGTGCAGGGGCCAATGGCCAGCATCGGAGCCTGGCGTGAGGCAAGTTCACTCCTGCGGCCTCCAAGGTCGGGACCAAAGCCAGCTTAGGGGTTTGACCTTTTCAGGGGCCAGCGAGACCAGAACTGGGTCCTCCCATGAGGCAAGGCCGCTGCGTGAGCCAGCGAGGTCTGGATCAGTCCACTGAGTAGCCAGGCCACTACTGGGACCATCAAGAGTGGGATTGGTACTTGCAACGCAGCATGCACAGAGAAATATCGCAGAAAATATAAATCAGACGCTTCTCTTAATCAGCAATAACTAGGAGGAAAAGGGCAACAGGAAGAGGTTGAGCTATAGAAAGGGCCCTATAGTGAAGCAACTAATGTGATCAATCAGAGGGTATGTAATACCGGAGGACGGAGCCTCTTTAAAATGCAGGAGGTACATAAACAAATGTATCAAAGTAAATCACCAAAGAAGTGTGGGATGGAGGGAGGGGGAGGGAATGGGACGGGGGCTGGAGGAGGGCTAATTGGATGATGTGTGCTTGTATATCCTCTCAAGTCTTGTACTCCAATGTGATTGATATATGACTACAATGCACCAATTTAAAAAATAAATTAATTAAAAAAATTAAAAAAAATAAAATAAAATAAAATAAAATAAAATAGGGCTGGGGTGTAGCTCAGAGAAGAATTACCTAGACTCAATATCCAGTTCTTTAAAAGGGAAAAAATAAAAGACAATTGCATAAAAAGGGAAAGAGTTCAGTTATTTAAAAATAATTTAAAATTTTTAAAAATGTTAACAATGCCTGGTAAAGGACCACTGAGTGTGAAAGATAAATTCACCTAACAAAGATCCTTTATCTCTTTTCCATTTTTAGAATACATATAGCCTCTTGATTTAATATTAAAAATTGTAAGACTTACTTCTGTTCTCCTAAAAGTAACTTAAGTATACTAAATATTTTTTGTAAAGTTTGTAACTTTATGATTGAAGAAAAGAAGGATGCCATCTAGCATACATAATTTAACTGTACAATGGAAGCTACAACATGTGGGCCAATAATGTTTATTTCTTTTTGCTTTCAAAGAAAAAAAAAACAGTACAGAAACTAACTGGACAGATAGGACAGAACACAGTATTGTTTTTCAACTCTAGAAACAGTTCTAAAACTAAGTTTTTTTTTTAATTTTCTAGACACTGGTTTCTTAAAATGGAGATTTTTTTTAAATTTCAAAATAACTCCTAATTTTTATAGCTAAAAATTAATTAACTATTTATTTATAAAATTATTTAACTAATTATTTATAAAATTTATAAAATTAATTGAATAAATAGTTAATTTTAACTATTTATTCAATTAATTTTATAGTTTAAATTAATTGAATATTTGAGTTCAATTAACTCAAGAATTTGACTATTTTCAGGACAAAGTGGTATATGAATGACTTGACTGATATCCTAATTACCCCAATCTTTCACTGTTCCCCACAAAATAAATGGTGAGTATATGTCACTTAAAATATAAATGTATTACAATACTCAACATTGGAAGCCTGGATAATTAAGATTACAGAAATTTACCATAGTTTGAGGACCTGTGTAGAATGTAATATATGCCACTTTTTTATCTAATAAAAAAGGTGAAATCCATTTCTAGTTTGCAGAGGTTTCAGAGAGCAATTCATAGGCTATACAGTTAGGGTTAGATGATACCTGAGTACTTCAGAGCTTGGGTGGTGCTCAGGAATTGGGATATTGTATTTGAAACTCAGGTAAGTCAGAAGGGATCAAAACTAGATCAAAGCTAGATGGTGTACTTCTTCCATTTCTTTTCTAGAACTCCACTAGGAGGCTTTCAGGTAAGGTTTTCCACTGAACAATGAGCTCAGTAGTCAAGGAGACTCAGCAGGGCATCTTCAAACAGCAAGAGTGGCAAGAAGGGCCACATTCTCTTTGACATTAAATTAGCCAAGACAGGTTTTCTCAAGTCTTTACATTTAAGAAATTGTTCATAGATTTCTTAAATTCAGAGGGATCTGAGACAGAAAATGACAGAACTTTATAACCAGAGAACAGGGAACAAACAAAACTCCTGCATCCAAATTCATTATCAGTGAATGACCGTGAGACTCAAGAAAGAAACATATGAGCCAAGTACTGTTCCAGCTGCCATGATGTGACATACTTTTCATCCACTGGAATATGTACCCCATAAAAATGAAACAAAATTAGAAGGGGGAGAGGAAATAATCCCATAAAGTTTAAAAGTGAAATATTTATAATTATAGTGACAACATCAAGTTGTTCTTCTCCCTTAGTATTGATTGAATAGAAAAAAGAGAAAGTTAACCATTTTGTGCAAGAAAAATTCAAAGCCCTAAAAATTATCAAGCAAGTAAAGTAAAAAGAAAAAATGACAAGGGGAGAGGAAAAAAGAAAGAAAGAAAGCGCTTGCACAGATAAGCTTAGGTGTTTAAAGTTTAAAATTTTCTCATACTGTCTGGTTTTCAAACTTTTTTTTTACTTCAAATGCATGCCCATTTCTTTCACAAAACTAATTGTCAGTAAGATTTATACTGAATGTAATACTTTTCTGAAAAATACAAGGGAATATTCAAAAAGATCTGCACTATATATAGCAATGGCTATCACTCAGGGAAAACATGCATAATCATTGTATTGGTCTGTTAGCAAATCTATAAATATTACATATTGCAATAATATTTAGATTTGGGTGTATTTTTCATTTATTAAGAAAAATTTAAATCATTTAAAGGCACCATCAAATATGACTTGCTGAGATCTTATTATATATATCAAAATAGAATTTTATGTACTCTGACAGCAAACAGTATCTAGCTTTATTAAAACATTTATTATGAAAACCTTTTTGGAATTCATATTCATCACAAAATTTCATTTGCAATGTTAATATTAGATCTAATGACATAAAGCCTTGCCTTGCAAATTTAAGTAGTGATTGAAATATTATGTATGCTTTTATTTTTCATAGCCTTATCTAAGCTTCCTGAAATGTGCAAGAGATTGTGTAAGATTAAGTCTATAATAGGTATTCATAAATTATGGAACATTTAAAATTCAAAACTATTATTATTACGGACTTAATTTCCTTACAGCTTGATAGTTGTAAGTATCATAATGTTGTGTCAGCATTTTATGGACTTTTTCCCCCTTCTAATGAGATCTATGCCAACTTTTGTGCTGTGTGAATAATTGTTTAAGAGAAATACTTAATGACAGTGTCTCTATTTGGCTAGATAGTAATATAGCTAGCTGCAAGTTTCCCTGAGGATGAAAGTGCAATTAAGGTGACTCAGAGTGTGCATCATGGAGTTAAGGTCCTCAGTTGTCTTGTTCAACATTCTTACTGCAGAGCCCAAAAAGCCTGACCACACATAATTTAAAGGAAGAGAGAGTTATTTGTCCAGTTTTTGGAGATTTAGAGGTTCAGTCCATCTTAGGCCAGGTTTATGGAGCTCCAGCTATGATGGAGGAGAGTGAAGGAGAGAGAGCACTGCGCTGGAAGCAAGAGGAAGTGGAAAGCAGTAGGAGAAGTGATCTGTGTAATCCCCAAGACCCCTCCTTAGCAACCAAATTGTACTTCTAACAGTGCTGCCTTGTTTCCATGACAGCTAGGGGAACATTCTAAATCTAAACCACTATAGTACAATTAAGGTGACCCAGAGGTCACCTTGTTTTATAGTTAGGACCTTCAGAACCAAGAAAGGAGTAAGAAAGACAAGTGATCATTTGTAGTTTAGACTCTGAGAGACTTCTCAAAATATTTTTATAGTGAGTGTGCAATACTCATGGCCTCAGAGTTAGTGTGAATAGAGAAGATTGATGAGTCTGTGGATGAAAGTGAAAAGAACAGTATTAACTTTAAAGAGAGTAAGAAAGAAAAACAGACAGACACAGAAAAACTCACCCCTTAGTATTCACCCTTCACATAACAGGGGATAAACAACTCCATTATATGTGTCTCCAAGAACTAATTCATACAAGAAAAAGCCCAGATGGTCAATAGTTAAGTATCTCATTTATCTGGTAACTTTCCCACCAGGGGCTTTTTGATAGAGCCTCCCAATTACTGTTTCAATTAAAGTAAAATCTTGGTAAGAAAAAAAAATTAATTTCTTGTTGAAGCTAAAATAGTTAGCCAGTGTATTTTATGCATATGATTCACTTTAGCAGCTTCAAAAGATAACAATATTTCTATTTTATGGTCTTACACTCCAAAATTTAGTCCCCCAAAGTAAGATAATTTATCTCCTTAAAGTAATTTCCTTAAGAGCTTAGAATTGCCTATTCAGTCAAAATGCAAGTTTTAAGTGATGGACTTTTTGGCAAGCTTTTTATTTCATCTGTAGTGATGGATATGAAAGTGTTGATTGAAAATTCCCAGTTTTAAAAAGTTGTATGGAAAAATAAATCCGTGTTGCTCACAAATCAAAATGTTCCTTCCAGGTTTATGATGATTTTGATGGCCATTTCTGCCATTCTTGTCAGCTCCTACCTTTTGCTTTTTGTTCTTGGCCATCAGTATTTCTACTATATCATTAAATTTTGAGATCTAGAACTTCCCACTTGGAGAAAACTAAATGACAGTCTCCTGAGTTTTAGATTTGAATGTAAAATATACCTATCGAAGACAATACGTTTTATTGCATACTTAATCTTTCAGTGTTTGCATGAACTTGCCACAATCCACAAACCTCAAAATAAGAGTTAAAATGATCATCTGTTCACATATACTCCAGAAAACAGAGCAACCAGATCACACAATGACCGGGAGTTTTGCATTCTAATTCAATCTGTGATTAAGCTATCACTACTCAGAAATAGTGTTTCCAGTGATAGAGTCAAGTGGTTCTGACAAAACCATAAAGTACCTACCTCTTTCTCTATTATATGTAGATAATATGTCAAATAAAATTTAAAAAATGCATCACAAGACTTTCAGTGATTACTTCAGAATTACTTTAGAAGCTTCTACTCTTTCAAGTCATTTTCTTATTGTTTTTTTTTAAACATGAACATTTTATTTCAAGCAAACAAGGAATAATGCAATGTCGGGGGTCAGAACCACAGAGAGGGCAATCCTAGTTTAATCTCTTAGTCGACTCGAAACTTTACTGCTGGCAGCAGAATGTGACTGAGCAAAGACACTTTCCCTGCTGCCAATGAGTTTTCATTGATGTTTCTTATGCTTCAATGGGCCATTCCCATTAATAAGCAGTTCTATTGCCACATCTCTTATGTTCTTTCTCTATTTTATGTGATTAATTAAAAAACGATCATCTTCTCAAATTCCGATACCTCCTCTTTTGTCCTCTGAAGTGAAGACCTCATTAGAGCAAACCATTTACAAATTACTACCACTATTGCTACCTGTGTCCCAACATTTTTACCTTCTTTTACCTTCTTTTAGATTTTTAAAAAATGATACACTGTCTAAATGCTATTAATTATAGGCTAACTGTCATGCTATCCTTTGTATTTGTGGAATTTCCTTTTCAATTGTTTCTTTGTTCCTCCTGCAACTTCATTTTTTTAAAATTCTGGAATATATAATGTAATCTTTTTCCCTTAAAATGATTAAAACAATAATACCATTGTCCTAACTTTACTCTTCCTCATCTGTTCATGATAAAACTTTTTTTTTTTGGTATACTCTCATTGGTGCATTGTAGTTTCACATCATAATGTAGTTCAGAGTGATGGGGACATACATGCACACAGCACTTGGTGAGCTTTTCCCCAGCTGCCTTCCTATTCCTTTTCTTTCCCTCTACATGATACTACTGAGATTGGCACTGATAATTTCACATGTGTATACAGCATCATTGAGAATGCTTTCTTCATTAATTCCCCCAGCCCTTTGCTACACTCCTACTTTTTTCCCACTGGGGTTTATTCTCCTTTACCTAAAGTCTCTCTTTTATCCTGATTACTCCATAGTTTCCACTTAAGAGATAAAGATTCACTTTCTGTGACTCATGTAACATAATGTTCTCCAGGTGCATCCATTTTCTTGCAAGTGATGTAATTTTGTTCTTTCTTCATTGCTGAGTAGAATTCCATTGTGTGTACATCCTTATACTTTTGTAATCCACTCATCTGTTGATGAACACCTAGCTTGGTTTCATAATTTCCTATTGTGAGCTGTGCTGCTATAAACATAGGTGTCCATGTATCACTATTATATTCTGATTTCAATCTCTCTGGAAAGATACAAAAGAGTGATATAACTGGATTGCATGATGTATCAATTATTAAGAGAGTTGTGGATACTTGTTGTCTCCAAATTTTCTCCTAATCATCTCTCATAGATATACTTGCATCAGACCACCAATGAACTTCACATTACAAAATCCACTATTCAGGTGCCATTCTTTACATTTCTTCCCACTCCAGCAGCATGTGATACAGCTCATTATTAACCACACCTTCAAGACTTTCCTTGAATAAGTAACCAACATCCCATACTTTCTTTTTCTTCTATCTTAGTGGCCATTTTTTCTCAGTCTTCTTTGATAATTTATTTCCAGATGACACAACTGATCTCCTAATGTCATAATGCCCCATGACCATCTCTGCTGATACTTATTCTGTGGGGAATCACATTTAACCTTAGGATTTTATATGACATTCATAATGTGATGACTCCCATTTGTATATGTCCTGCCAAGATATCTCCCTTAAACTCCAAATGTTATATCCTATTTCTATTCAAATTTTCTAATTAATACTTGAAGCAGATTGTTCAAAATAAAGTTACTGTTAATAATTCTTCTGTCTCTTAACAGGCCTTTATTTTTATTCTTTTGTCTACTAAATGAGTAGCCCCATCATCCTTCTACTTTGAATTAAATTTTGTCATACTTTCCAGATATGGTGGCACATATAATCTTAGAAATTGGGAGGGTGACAGGTTCAAGGAGAGCTTTAGTAACTTAGTAAGATGCTCAAAAATTTAGCAAGACTCTGTTTCAAAGTAAAAATAAAAAGGGCTGGCTTGCAGTGTAGCTCGATAGTAGAATGCCACTGTGTTCTGTGCCCAGTACCGCAATACCAGAAAAAAAAATTCACATTTATGTCTAGTATCTTCCAGAGATTATCATTTAATTCCAATGTTTGAATTATTATAATGGCATACAAAGCCTGCTGCCCCTGGCCTTATCTTTTATATATAACTTCAACTTACACTGTTGTCTACCCTGCTGTCTCTGTTCCTTGCCCCACTGGCCTTGTGGCTGTTCAGTGGATACTTGATACACATTTTATCCTGAAGAACGTTCACTTGCAAGTCCTGTACCTAAAATGCCCTTTCCACAGATATCCACCTGATTTAAAAAAAATACTTGAGTCTTTACTTAACATCCTTAATAAGGACTTCTCTGTTTTATTTAAAACTGAATCCTTGATAGGATTATTCTGTTAACTCCTTTTTTTTTTGTCAATTCACCTTTACTCTGCTCCAAAATATTTGTCACCATTTAAAATGAGTAATTTTTGTGTATTTAATCTATTGTTTATCGTCTTCCAGAATCTTATTTTCAGAGGAGCATGAATTTCTCTTCAATTTTTACCTATTACCTATTATATCAAATATACCTATAGTAGGACTTAATTTATAGTTGTGACTTAATACAACTTTTGTTAAATGGTTTATGAATAGAAGAATGAATGGAATATTCTCAAATATTAGTGCCAGATATTAGGGTTTCAACTTTTAGAAAACGACAGAAAAGCTACACCTTGAATTTTGCAAAGTAAAATTCACTTTAGTAGCTGAATATTGCCTGCCAGATAGTAATGAAACTTGATTATAATATAAGCAGTAAAAACATTTACAATAAAAGGTTGAAAACATCAACTTTGAAATTATTTTTAAATGGATTCAGATCCCATTTATTTGAAAAACATGAGTTTTGTTGTTGTTGTTGGGGAAATTAAGTTTGTCTGTGTCTTCATTTTCTTTTCAGAATTGAAAATTAAATTATAAAACTCCTTTGAATGCCGGGCGTGGTGGCGCACGCTTGTAATCCCTGCGCTTGGGAGGCTGAGACAGGAGGATCCCACAGGTTCAAAGTCAGCCTCAGCTACTTAGTGAGGCTCTCAGCAACTTAGTGAGACCCTGTTTCCAAATAAAATATAAAATAGTTCTGGAAGTATAGCCCAGAGGTAGAAAGCCCCTGGGTTCCACCCCCAGTATCACCAAAACAAACAAACAAACAAAAATCCTTTGAACTATGAGTTGATGTATGTAAACCCCTTAATATAAAGAATGCTTTCAATAGCAATACTATTTTACAAGAAAAATTTCTAAAATTAGTTTTACTTTAAAATGTCTCACTACTTATAATTTTTGTATAGATTTAGGCGAATGATAGATACAATATTGGGGATATCAAATTAGCATTCTATGCATTTTGTGATCATACTTTCTACTATACTTTTATAGTTTTTCATATAATTTTATATGCTAGAAGTTGTAGTCCCATATGAGTTATTTTTTATCTTTATTCCTATTCATTGACTCATACATAGAATATTAATGTACTTGTTTAGATATAAAGAATTCCTGAGACCTTTATCAATTACACTTTATAAACCGGTGGTGAAAACCACACACATTTATGATGATATATAAGAGAAATTCAGATTTCTTCACCTCTGAAATAATGTTCCATAAACCACAACAATAATATAGGATGGCAAAGATGAGTTCATATTCTATTCAGTGCATACATTTATAGGGTCTGTAGCTCTTTTTTATTTCTCTTTTCTTTTCTTTTCTTTTCTTTTCTTTTCTTTTCTCTTTTCTTTTCTTTTCTTTTCTTTTCTGTCATGCTTTCACCCAAAAGAGCAATGGAACAGTTTCCCATGGAAAAATATATTCTCTTAATTTAAAACTTATTTTTAAGTAAAAGTTTTTTACATTAAGTTAATAAACTTATTTTACACAATCAACTTCAAGATTGAAATATAAATGTCCAGTACTGGTACCTTGTAACATTACATGAGTTGCTCCAAGTCTTTTTTTTTTTTTTAACTGAAGATCTTCCTTAGTTAAGAAGTTACTCATTTTTATTATAAAAATATTTGTTCACCCTGCATTCCAGCTCTCATCACATATTCAACATATGTGAAAACCAAAGAAATAAATTAACTCTTCAACTATCAAAAGAGGGTTTTTGGAAAAATACTACTAAAGATCAACCAGCTTAGCTCATCTTTAAGTTTCGACCACATTTTTAACATCCTTGGAGTTAAATATTATCTCTAAATACTGAGTGCTAACAGAGAACTGCTTTTTTTAATAGAATCTTTCTGGACCAACAGACCAGAAGGGTGCAGACCTTTATGACTTTCTTATGTAAGTTTTTACATACCGTTGCTAGATATGACATGAAATGTCTTTTTTCACGCATCCCCCACACCACTCCACTCTCTTCATAGTCTTCATAATCTTCACGCTTCTGTTCTTGACAGTATGAAATAATAGAAAAAAAGTTTACCTGTGATATGTCACCACTTTGTCCCAGAGGTACTGGTTTATACCTAACAAAGAGGAAACCCTTGAGTAACTAGCCAAGTCCCTAGTATTTTCAGAGCTATCCTTTTACATGAGGGCAATATTCAGAAAAAGGCCTTAATTTTAAAAAAGAGGAGGAGGAGGAGGAGGAGGGGGAGGAGGAGGAGGAGGAGGGAGAATTTTAGCAATGTCTGAGCTCAGGTACTTCAACCATCCCTAAGATTAAATCCACTCAGGGCTACAAAGTGTTCAGGTGAACAAATGGGATTTTTTAAAATTATTATTCCTCAAGTATAAATTAAGATTAGATTTAGTTAGGTTTTATTGTGGGAAACAACAGGGGTTCTAAGACAAAGTTGCTTTCTTCTTTTCTCTTGGTATAGCAGGTTCATGACAAAAAGAAATATATCATCCAAAGTTTATCATGTGAAATTTTTATCAGTTTATCTCTATTGGATTCAATTTGTTTATGTGAAAAGTAAGAGTTTTTTTCTCTGATTTATTTCTCCCTAGACCATTATATAAAATACAATTAATTCAAATAAAACAACCATTTTGGAATTTATTTTTTGTCATACTGAGGTTGACCTCAGGGGCATTCTACCCCCAAGCTATACCCCAGCCCTATAATTATTCTTTATTTTGAAATAGGGTCTCACTAAGCTGAGGAGAGCATCACTAAGTAGTCACAAACTGCGATCCTCCTGTCTCACCCTCTCAAGTACTGGAATTACAAGCATGCACCACCATACCTGGCACCATTTTTTTTTTTTAAGATTTAAAGAAGTTTATTAAAAAGATAGAAATAAAGCAGACAGTTAAAGCCCCATGCCATTCAGAAGTGGCAGGGGTGGGTGGTTAGAGCGAATTCACCCTACCTGGCACCATTTTGGTATTTAAGTGAAAAGTTAAAAACATCTCAACTTTGCAATACTCAAAAGGTATATTTTTGTTATTTATATAAAGAAGGAAATTATAGAAAAATTTTATTTTGAGAAAAATATATTTTAACAAAATAATGTATTTTAATAAAGCAATTGTCCTTACTGAAAAATAAATTTGTTCTATAATTAACAAGCATATAAGACTCAAAAAGCTCTTCCTTTTATTTTCATAGTAATTTCTTGCTTATTTGAACATATAATTGATTATATTAGATGTTTAGTAAAATATCTAAGATTTTAAGTTTTCTTTAAAACCTGAAGTGTGATAATATAATATTCTCTTTGCTTCTCTTCTCCAGCATTTTAGTGAAATGAAATGAAATTAAATTTTTGGTCTTAGGTAACAAAAAGGTAGTGATAGAAATTCTTCATTCTCTATAGTGGTTTTATTACTTTTTTGGCAGCCAAAATTTTTCTAAGACAAGTATTTGTAAGTTCCATTAAAATTTATCTCCAATTTTAAATTCCAAGATATATATTTTCCTTGTTGAATTGAAATTAATTTTCTTAAGTAATTACATTAAGCATAAATTTGGCTACGACAACTTTCATTCCCCCATATAAAATATTAGTTTAACATTTCTGTGAATGCAATCAATTTTTCTCTTTAAAATTAATTCAATTTAAAAATTAAACATTTTATTTCATTTTTTCATTAATTTGAGAAAAATGGAAAAGAGCTATAATTACTATGCTTTGTCTTAACACTGCGTTTTATAAATCTCAAAAAAATTTTTTTTTTGGTGGTACTGGGGTTCCTGGAAGCCCTTCTACCTCCGGGCTACACTCCCAGATCTATTTTTACATTTTTATTTGGAAACAGGGTCTCCTAAGCCAGCACACGCCTCTGGCTTCGAACCTGCCTGATCTCCTGTCTCTGCCTCCCAAGCGCAGGGATTACAAGCCTGCACCACCACGCCCGGCCTAAATCTCAAAATTTTAAGACAATCTGCAACACCTAAAATGATGTACCATCTTAAATTAATTCAATTAATATAGCACATATTATATATTCTTTTCAAATTCTTTTTTATGAACTTTTTAATGAATTTTTAATTATTTTTATTTATTTATAGTTGGTACTAAAAATTGAAGCCAGGCATTCTACCTCTTACCTATAACCTCCGGGTTATTATTTATTTATTTTATTTTATTTTATTTTATTTTATTTTATTTTATTTTATTTTTAAACATGGTCTTACTTAGTTGCTGAGGCTGGCCTCAAATCTGCAATCCTACAGTTTCCATCACACCTAGCTAAACTTTTTTTTTTTTTTTAAACAACAGTTTAACAACAGTTTCAGATTTAAAAGAAAAGAAAGAAGAGAGAGAGAAGGAAAGGAAGATAAGTACTGAGTCTTCTCATATACTATGTACTCAGTTTTCCTTATTATTAACAGCTCATCTTTATATTGTGCATTTGGTAAAATGAATATAGGTATTGTTTTATTATTCATCAATATTGACATAATTTCATTCAAGTTCATATTTTCTTTAGATTTTCTTAGCACTTACTCTCTTTCTCTTGAAGGATCCTATCTAGCACACCACATTTAATTTAGTCTCTTCAGACTCCCTATTGTGCTTGATGCAAGGCCAGTTATTTGGTAGAATTCCTCTCCACAGGGATATCTATATGGTGTTTTTCTTATGCTTAGATTGTGGTCATATGCTTTTTTCCTGAAGACTACAGAGGTAAATAACTTTCACATTATTCCAAGGGTACATACTATCAGCACAACTTCATCTTATGCTGTACAATGTGATGACCTGGCTGAGAAGAGGTAGTCAAGTGACCCACTGGAGAGTTATTCTCCTGACCCCTTTTCTTACTGTCGTCCTCTGGAATGAGGCTACTGTGCTCGGGTCAATGCTGAAGGAGTGGAGAGTACATTATGCTCTACCTCCTCGTAGACGGAATGGCTGTATAAATTATTTGGAATACTTCTGCATGGAACATTTGTGTCTTTTCCCCTATTTATATACTTAATTAATCATTTATTTACATCAGTGTGAACTCATGAATATTTCAGATATTGGGCTATAGTCCAATACTACATTATTTATAATCTTGTTTATGTTTTTTTTTCAATTTCAAACATTAAACAACCTTTTAGTTGGCTTTTCTTTCCCTGGAATACACTTACCATATTTTAAACTCTTTATTATCTTCTGGTACTAAAAGTATTCCAGGTTCATCTTAGAAATTTCCTGCCTAATATTTGAATCATATATATTTCCTCAAAATAGCATTAGATACCAAATCTAGGTGTTATGTGTGTCCTTTGATAATGGTGTATCATTGCTACTAGGACTTCTCAGATGGCAGGAAAAAAACCATGAAAAACATGTGCATGTATAATAGCATGCCTCTATAAATATAAATATATGTAACTATATCTATATATGACCATCCATATGTATATTAAGTATGTGTTCTTATGAATATCACTATTTCTCCTTAATTGCTATATTAATTATTCTAGCCTCCTTCTCTTCCTTATCTGTAACATCCTACTTCAAGCCATAAGAAATTTGATTCTCAACACCCACTGTATATTTACTGTATTGTTATTTTCAGATGAGTATAGCAATTATTAATCTATATCCTGTGAGAAACAATTTTATTAATTAGACTACAGAGCTTATATTTTTCCTTTAGTCTTGCAGATTTCACTCATTTACAATATTACTTAAAAGTTATACTTTTTTCTCCTATACCTACATTGAACTTGTTTCATACGTTTTCAATATGTTTAGGTGGTTTTGTCACACTGAGAATTTCAAACTATTATCTCATCTCCTAATGGCATTTTAATATTGGATACCATGAGGTCCAGTCTTCTGTTGTAAGGTTACATCATTTCTGACAAATGCACAATATCACATATCCACCACAATAATATTACATAAAATAGTTTCACCACCCTAAAATCTTCCATACACTTTACCTGTTCAAACTTCCCCATCCATAAAAAAAAAATAAAACACTAGAAAACCACTCAACTTTTATACTTTTCTCTTGCTATTTTTATAATTTTTTCTTTTTCTTAAATATACAATTGGAGTCATACAATATATAGCATATTCAGACTGTTTTATTTCACTTACAATATGCATTCAAAGTTGAGCTGTGTTTTTTGTGACTAAAATAGTCTACAATAGTTCCTACAGAGGATACATTACAGTGTATGTTCAAGATCCTTAGTGGTTGCCTGAGATCATACTTAACTACAATAAAGTTTATTTTATTAATAAGGCACAGTGAGAAATTAACAGTAATTCACATTAAAATAGAACAAGTATAAATATATACTATAGTAACATTATTTAAAGCTTATGAATTTTGTATTTCTGGGATGTAACCACAAAAAGTGAAACAGTGAGCAAAAAAGGTGCTATATTTTTATTGTCTACAAATAATTTTCCATTGGATGAATGTTCTACAGTTTAAATTTTAAAATATTTAAGGACATCTAGGTTGCTTCTGGTTTGGGGTGATTATAAATAAAGCTGCCATAAATGTTTTCATTCAAGCTTTTATGAAAATAATAGGTTTAAAAATCATTTGGGAACTATTTAGGAGTGTTAATTACTAAATTTTTGATAAGGCTGTTTAACTTTGTAAGAACATTCCAAACTGTCTTCCAATGTGGCTGTGCCATTATGCATTCCTGTGAACAATATATGAGTTTCTTTTTTTTCTTTTTTACATACTGAGGATTGAATACAAGGATGTTCTACCTCAGAATTACACCCCACCCTTTTTAAAAATTTTATTTTGAAAAAGGATCTTGCCACATTGCTGAGGGTTCACTAAGTTTCTCAAGTTTGTGATCTTCCTGCCTCAGCTTTGCAGGTACTGGGTTACAGGTATGCTCTACCACGCCCAGCATTGCTGTTCTATAATCTCTATTCTTTCACTTTTAAAGTCTTAGTAAAATTGACTGTTTTGTAAGAATGCAAAAGTGCATTATGTGAGAATTAGTAAAATATTTAAATTGAATATGCTATTTAAATAGGTTATATATCACTGAAAGAATCATTGAGTATTATTGCTAAATGTCATCCTACAGAAAAACTTGTGAAATTAGCTTAAAGAAAAGATAAAGGCAGTTCTCTATCAGCCTGTCACCTGATTGCATACAGATACATATTGGTAAACCACTTAAAAATGGATTGTTCTTCAAGAAGTTTGAAATCCATCTCACGATTACAGTTATTCACTAAATATGACAGTAAATATTTTATCAATTGATATCATGTATCCTGACTAAAATTCTGGGTATTATAAGTAGGCATATTAAAAATAAAAATAGAATAGTATTTATTATGTCTCTCATTTTTATGTGAAGGTTATTTTTACAAATGTGTACTCTATATATAGAGTTTTTTCCCCAATTCAGGTACACAGATAAATGATGTACCTTTCCTTTGAATTTGAAATGTCAGCTGTCTTATACGAGTTTTTTTCTAAGGGTAAAAGTTTAATGATAAAATTTATGATAACCCAAATCCCAGGCAAGCAAAATCTCTTGTACTCTAGTTTTACTGTGTCTGTTAAATTTTCTACTACAACTATTATAAGGGATTATTTAAAGATTTGTTTTTTACAAAAAACTTACTCATGTTGCAAAATTGAATCCATTTCCATGTTCTCTGAGGTATTTTTTAAAACTTCATAATGACCAAATAATCCTCAAACCACTGCTGAGACGTGAGTTACTGGAGTTATAAAGGTCTATAAAAATCATTTTATTTTGTATCCACAAATGGATTTTTGTTTTTAGCTTTGATCTTTCTTTTGTGCTGACTTAGACAGGAATATCAGGAGCCTATTCACAGATGGGGCTTTTCTGCAACAGCCCTTCAAGAACACAATGAAATGCGACTCTATTAAAAAAGTGGTTATATCAGCCATACTGAAATTGTTGCTCAGGACTGAGGTCAGCCATACTATTTGAAGAGAAACAAAACAAAACAAGACAGCCAAAAATTAATGTAAAAATTTTTAAAAATGAAGGTGCTAACATTTGTATTACTTTGCCTTGGCATGGGAAAAAGGAGACCTGCGAGGAGAAATTAGATAAATGGAGACAAATGGGGAAAAAAATAGCTTTGAATCTAAACTCTCCATAGTGACAACCTAGCTGCTACACTAGGCTTCAGTTGGGTCCTCCAGCCTGGCAATGGGAAGAGGAGACCTGCTGGACTGTGATCCTCTGGACAGGGATTCCCCAGGCCTCTACCAGCCGCAGTGGCTGCTGAGAGCCTTTGCTATTCAGTAAATAACTTTCAATCATGCAGACATAACAGAGGCCTTTGAGAAGCTCTGCGCACCAGGGATGTTCAGAGTAAGAAGGGCAGAGACCAGCAGAGCCACAATGGAAGGAATCAGACTCACTGGCTATTGGCTCACCTTTTACAAAGTTGTTTTTTCTTTTGTTTTGTTTTTGTTTTATAAAAGAAAGCCTGTATCCTCTAATAGAGCCAATCTCCCTTTCCCAGATTCACTGTCACCTGTCTCCTTCTGTTGGGCTGATCCACATTCTTTGAATCTTTCTTCCCCTAAATAAGCCTATCTAATCTCCATTCATGTCTTAGAAACCCTTTTCCAACCCAGGTCTATGGCAGGACAATAATGACTTTCAAGTCCCTGGACAAATATAATATTATCTTTGGTTTTAACTCTCAGTAAAATACATTATGAAGATATGTATTACGTACTTATGTAAAGCAAGAACATTAAATATTCGGACATATTCTGTACATCACAAACATCATGATGACAAATATACTTTTATTTTATCTTGTTTTTTTATTTATAAATAGCTCAAACTTATGCCTTGTGTGGTGGCGCACATTTGTAATCCCAGCATTTGGGAGGCTGAGACTGGAGGATCATGGTTTGAGGGCAATACTTAACAAGGCCCTTCACAACTCAGTGAGACCCTGTTTCAAAAATAAAAAGACTTAAAAACAGGGCTGGGGGTGTAGCTCAGAGGTATAATGTCTCTGGGTTCCATCCCCAGTACCAAAAAAAGTGCCTCAGACTTTGTTGAAAGACACTTTATAATTTATTAGTTTGCTGTAATCCAAATAAAGAATATTGAGACTATTAAATTCTCTAAAATTATGTTTTATATTTGAAATATGTTAAACTTTTTAAGTACTTAAAGAACCATTAATGTAACATGCTAATCTTTATAAAATACAAGGGACTTGTACATTATTAAATTTATGTATTTATCTCCTCCAATAAATAATACCTTAGGAAGCAAACTATTTATAGAGCTATCTAAATTATATTTTATATTGAAATGAAAGTGGGAACTCTGGAAGATGTCTTTTTACTTATATATGAAATAATAAGAAACAAAGATCATTTATATATTTAATGCTATTTAGGTAAAATAACTATTTAATGTACACTATTGAAAAAGATTTATTAATATATCTTTAGAAAATTAAAGTCAATTATCAGAATGTGAGTTAATATTCACAAGTAAAGAATACTAGTCTCATTAATGAAGAATGAAAATATGCTTGCTTCTAGTTTGGGCAGTAATGCATTTTGTTGTTTTTTCAAATTGACAGTAGTTTTATTTATAAAGTCATACAAATATTAGTCTAAAACTAGGATGCTGGTAAGCAAAGGAGAACCTTACTCTTTGAAAGTATTTTTTATTATAGATTATTGCATCAATTTCCACATCTGTTCTGTGTCCTTTTCAATTATGTTGTCTAACAAGTGAAAATATTTCCTTTGTTTTTACTGGGAAAAATAATTTAGGGAATATTTAAAATGATTAGGTTTATAGTCTTTTATACTTTTTAAGTCAACATGATTTTTTTTAAAGTCTTTCATTCTGAGCAGACTTAGATTGTGGAAAACAATCAAAACACAGTCTCAGTCATTTCAAGGATGTTTATTATAATGGTGACTAAGACTTGATTTTATTAATTAACACTACTTGCAAACTTTATACAACTTATGCTATTTTAGGAGAGGAGGTTGGGATTAGTGCAGCCTGGAAAGCATGTCGAGCAGTCCATTTACCACTGAGCTTCGCTGGTCATCTTGGAGTCTCCTATTTGGGTCATTGTGAGTCTGGTCTGGGTCTTCAGGCCTGACCTTAACCAGCGCTCAACCAAGACCAAAGGTGAGGACTTGCTTATGGACTACAAGCATGGCTTCCTGCCTCAGCGTTCAGTCTTGGTATTGTTGGTTGGAATGGCAAGGTGTCAAGGATCCTTGACAGAAGCAGCTATGAATGCTTAGTCTCAGGTGCTGATCATTATTGATTATTATAGTCCACAGGTCGCTAAGGACTCCAGTTGATTGTCAACATGAATGGAGCCTTGCTGATTCTCAGCCTGTTGCCTATTATGCCTGGGAATTGCTCTGCATTGCCCCCGATAGCCTAGTGTATTGTACCACACCTGTGTGTAGTGTGAGAATTCCACTTACACACTGCACACATCATGCTGGGGTGTGGTGAGACACACCCGGTGGTGCTTTGGGAGTTTATCTCCTTTTGGCCTTAATGAAGCCCCTTTTAAAAACATGTGCTCCATACATCTGTATAAGTGTCCCTATCCTAAGTTGAGATGTTTGCTATAAAACAAGCACACACTTAGCCAACAAATTAAAAGAAGAAAATTATTGAACTGATATAATACAACTGAAAATATGGAAAGTAGTTTATGTTAAATAAATCAACACACTTGAATTATTTACCTTATTAATCCATATACTTCTGATTTTTATAATGATTTATTCTAATTACTTTTCAGTGTTATTATTAAAATAGTTTTTATTTTATATACATTAATTTTTCCTTATAAAATATTGGTAGCAACAAATACACACATATAAAATATATAGACATACATATTATATGTAAATACACACACACATATATATATAATGTATACAAATATACATTTAACATATTACATATATATTAAAATTTTGTCAAATAATTTTCTATTTTGGTATTGAATTTCTATTACTGGTATTGAACCCAGTTGCATTCTATCTCTGAGCTACACCCCAATCCTTTTTTTTTTAACTTTGAAATAGAGTCTCACAATGTTGCTGAAGATCTTGCTGTATTTCTGAGGCTAGCTTCTAACCTGCATTCCTCCTGCCTCAGCCTCCCAAATACTGGGATTATGGGCAAGTACCATTGTGTTCAGCTAATAAAATAACTATGGCATATTGCATATCCATTGAGTCAAATGCAATAATAAAATTATAATTATTAACTTCCCTAAAATGTTTTATCTAATTTCCACTGTAGTTTATTATATAAAGGTACAATTAGAGTATAATAAATTTTCAATTCAAGAATAAAGAGTTGAATGCATTATCTAAGAAAACTGTAGCTGAGTTCTTATTTTTCTTCCCAGAAGGATACTGGTTTTCTTTTTATTGAATTCTTTTCTGTGAAATTTAAATTCAATAGACTATAGAAGGGTGGATATAGAAGTACAGAGACTTAAGGAAAGAAAAAAGACAAAAATAGCCCCCACGGGATCCCTGAGAGTAACCACTGAAGTTCTTAGGAGGTGGACTTATATACCTTCTTACAATCCCCATGTGCTTTTCTCTGATTGGTCAGAATTGGATCTTGGAGCCCACTGTCTTTTGGCTAGTGTCAGTCCTTAATTTGTATTGTTATCTTGTGGGCTGGCAGGCTCTAAAATCCTAGGACCAGTGCTCTGCTCACCTCCTTGCATCCCTGTTTATACAAACTGTCCTAAGAATGCAGCATAGAGAAGAGGCTGAAGTTTTGTTTAGATTTCCATTGACTTTGGTCACTGTTACGCTTATAGCTTATTAACCCTCCCTGTATTTGTTCTTTATGCAAATGGCTTCTTTTAACCTATCCTGTTCCCAGGTCTTCTGCACTGCCTCAAAATTTCTGCAATGTAAGTCAGAGGCCTGGGTAAAGAAGTCATTATTTGGGTTACAACGATATAAAAAGCACAGTCTGAGCCCTTTTCTTTAGATGTTAGCCACTGAATACTTGCTTATTCTTCTGGATGAAAGTCTCCATGACCCCTTACCTCCAGAAGGTTGCATTTCTACAGAAAACACCACCACTTGAACGATGTAAGGTCTGCCACCGGCTCAAGCAGTAGCTGGTCCATCTTGGAACATGGCTACAAAGGCCTCCAAGTGCCTGGCCTGGGCTTGGACCTGGTCAGCTAAGCACAGTGAAGAAAGTCCTAGGGATACAATTCCTAGGTGGCCTCAAGCAGGTAGGATGCCCCCAGGGGGTCTTTTTTTGTGTGTGATACTGGGGTTCCTGGAAGCCCTTCTACTTCTGGGCTACTACACTCCCAGACCTATTTATATATTTTTATTTGGAAACAGGGTCTCCTAAGCCAGCGTGCGTGGCTGGCTTCGAACCTGTGTGATCCTCCTGTCTCCACCTCCCAAGCACAGGGATTACAAGCGTGTACCACCACGCCCGGCTCAGCGGGTCTTTTAAAATTGGCCTTTTTCATGCTTCTTTTGAGCCTGAGATGGATGGAGTTTTGCTAATTGCCCAGATACACTCCAGGTATCTTTCCTATTACTTTAATCTGTGCATCATTTTGATAAAAATGAAATTATCTATTATCACTTAATCATATTTAGGAATTAAAACTAAATTAGCTTATAGAAAAAATAAATATTGGATATTTGTTTCAACTATATGGCCCTGCCATATATTGTCTTATCTTTTACACACACACACACACACACACACACACACACACACATGAGCATAAATCCAATATATAAAAATAAGCCTAAGTAGGAGGGAAATGAGATAAGCCCAAAGGAATAACTATTTTTATTTGTTCATTTGAGGTAAAATTTATTGTGCACCTGTGTATTAAAGAAATCATTTTGCCTTTCTTATTTAACTTCTCTAGGATATCACCCTCCTCTGACAAGATGGGACCCATCTGAAATGAAAAATCAGAAAAAAGGAAATAGGGAAAGCCTCCAACTTCTTCATTTTTGTTACTGACTAATCTCACTTAGCATAATGTCCTCCAGTTCTCTAATATGCAGAAGCTAGGCAGAATGGGTAACAGGAGGAACTCTAGATGAAGAAGGAGATTCCTATAGAGGAGCAAATAAAATGACCTAACTGAGGCAATGGGAAGGGGGAAGAGGGAAACTCTCTAAAGCACATGATGTACTTAAACATATCAAAGTCAATCACTAAGCCAAGCATGGGAAGGAGGGAGAGAGGGAATGGGGTGGGGATTGAGTAAGGGCTAATTGGGTGATGTGTGCATGTATGTCTCCACAAGTCGTTCATCCCATTAAGATGTAATACTACAAAGGACCAATAAAATAATTTAAAAAAAGAAACAAGGAAATAGTTTTTACTGACATAAGGTTTAAGCTTGTCTTGAGAAGATTAATAAAATATAGGAAATCCAGTAACACGTAAGTTTAGAAAGTGAGAAATGAGAGGCATTGTATAAACTCAAAGAAGCTTAATATATTGTCTAGCAATGCAAACTAGCAACTTACCTTGGAGCCCTCATGTATATGGATTACATTGTTCAAACTTTACAAGAATGCTGTCAGTGAGGAATTATTCTCACATTTTACCAGTTAGACAATAGAGCTGGAAGTAGCAAGGAGCCTCCTCAAAATAATATAGGTGGGAATTGATAGCTTCCAGGCTCATACCCACTCCTTCAAGCTTTGTGAGGGATCTAGAAGTCAATTCTGTGCTATGAAGCTTAGAGGGCAATTGACCAAAGAAATGGAAAGTTACTGAATGAAATTTGCCTTGTCTCCTAGGTGACATTTTATAATTACTATGCAAAATGTAGGGGGGTGGGGTAGGGGGTAGTTCAGAAGTAGAATGCCCCTGGGTTTAATATCAAGTATCCCTTCCAAAACAAGAATGATGGTGTCATATTTCTAATGATTTTGTAATCTTAAAATTTTAAAGCTGGAGACAGTGACACACATGCATGTAATTCCATACATGGGAGGCTGAGACAGATTGTCTCAGGTTTGAGGCCAGCATCAGCAATTCAGAGACTTAACAAGACCCTCATTCTCCCCAATTAGAATGACAATTATCAAGAATACAAACAATAATAAATGCTGGTGAGGCTATGGGGAAACAAAAAAATTAATTTAATTTAATCTTAATATACTTTTAGTGGTGCATGGTAGTTTTATATCATAATATGGTTCAGCAAGATAATGACATACATATACACAGCACTTAGCTTACACCCACTTATCTCCTCACTCCCTCCCTTATGCCACACATGATATTGAGATTGAACTTCATAATTTCACACATATAGATCTCATACACTGTTGGTGGGATTGAAAATTAGTGTAGCAGTTATGAATATTAGTGTACAAGTTCTTCAGAAAATTGTGAATGAAACTCCCCCTTATGATTGATCCAACTCTAGTACTCTTGGGTATCTTTCCAAATGAATTGAAATGAGAATGTTATAATGATACATGCATATCTGTGTTTATAGAATCATAATTCACAATAAAAAAGTTATGGAACTAGCCTGTGTCCATCAACAGATAAATGGATTACAAAATTATGGGATATACACATGGTGGAATTCTACTCAGCTATAAAGAACAAAATATGTCATTTGCAGGAAAATTTATAGACCTTGAGAACATTATGCTGAAAGAGATTAGCCAGTCACAGAAATCTAGAATTCCTAAAACAAAACCTCTTATTCCATTGTGCACTATAATTAATATATGAAACATATTTCCACAGTGATTATTAAACTGCATATCATAAGAATAAACAATAGAAGTATTTTTGAAGCCAGGCATGGTGGTGCACACTTGTAATCCTAGTATTAGAGTGGTGGAGACCTGGGGATTGCAGTTCGTGGACAGCCTCAGCTACTTAGTGAGGCCCCTCACAACTCAGTGAGACCCTGTTTCAAAAAATATAAAGACTAAGAAAATAGGAACAGGGGTGGAGCTCAGAGGTAGAATGCCCCTGGGTTCTATTCCCAGTACCACAAAAATAAAGAAGTATTTTTGGTTTTGTTTGTTTTTTATTTTTATACTATTATATTTTTATACTAGGGATTGAACCCAGGGTTATTCACTTGTGAGCTACACAGAGATGTTCTGAGCTACATACCCAGCCTTTTTATTTTGAAAAGGGTCTCACTAAATTGCTAAATCTGGCCTTGACCTTGTCATCTCCCTGTCTTCGCTTCCTAAGTACAGGGATTACAAAGACTATCACTGTATCTGGCTAGAAGTAGTATCTTTAAAATATTCTTCAGTCTATTAATATGATACCTAGTGTTTCAAATTTTCAGATTATATCACTCAGGCTACAGAAATAAAAGTAGCTTAGAAAGAGAAAGTTTCAATTTTAGCTAAAAAGCAAGAGAACTTATTAAATTGAAAAGTACTATTATGATACTGTTTTAAGATTCTAGAGACAATGCAGCAAAACTATCCCTATAAAGCTTTATAAGTAATACTCTATTTCCATCCATTTTAATTAAAATTATAAATCTCACATTTTCATGTTTCCTTGGTGGCTACAAATATGCTTACTAAGCCAGCCAGTATATCTGGTTTATTTACAATTTACACTAGAGCTACAATAATGTAATCAAAACCTTTTAAAGACTGCCTAAATTTCAGTTAGAGCAAATTTATTTTTGCAAATGATACTACTAGGATATATAGAAGTATATATTAAAGCTTATTATAATTAAATTTGAGGACAGTAGCTGGTTTTGTTATTTCAATGTGAATAGCATTGCAAAGTAGAAAAAAATACTACTAGGAAACTTCAATTGATTATCTGTCGAGAGATGCAGGTTTCTTTTACTAGTGTGAGAAATATAGACCCTGTTCCAAATCAAATCTAAAGCTGAGTGAGAATGGTTATAATGGTATGGGCTTTGTTAGCGATAACAATTACATCAATAATATTTTCTTGAAACAACAATTTATGAGAAAATGGAGTTTTACTAACTTATTGCCTAGAATATCTTAATGTTCTCAAATGTGTACTACCTCATTCCATTTAATTATGCTTTACACAGTCATTTTTTAGTTTGTTATTTTATACAGATTTAAGGCAACAGGGAGCAAACATGTGAGCCTTTTGTAAAAATATTTTCATGTTATGCCTACTCATACTTTTGCAAAAGTGATTATAAATTTTAAAAGCATATGTCACCTGATCAAATGAAGACATTTTCCCCACTACTTGTTTCCAAGTTTACTGATAAAAATGAAACCTTTAAAAATTGTTTGCTCTTTATCAAACAAAAAATAGACACAACTAATTATAAAGACCACCTGGCCTTTAATCTGCAATTGAATGATAAACATATATGAGATTCCAGAGCAGATGATTTGCCTATATGAAATTAGAGATGATAAAGTCTCCTTATGTCTGAAGACACACTAGCTGCCTGTCACCCCACTAGAACAGGATGCATCGTGATGTATATATATACACCTACCCAGGCATACCCACACCACACCTGAAAGCAATGAAGTGAGCCTCATTGAACTATACTATTCATCTAGGAATCCATACCTTCCTGAGCAGCACAAAATTACAAAGTGTCAAAGAGACAAGAGAGGCAGTAATCAATAAAGAAGATATAAAGTCAATGAAAAACATAATCAATTAAATGTAAAGTCATTTTAGAAAAATAACATAGCTTATTTTATTAATAACTATGCAAATAAAAATGTAATAAATGTTATGCGTGTATTCATAATGGTAGATAATACAGTTGAAATATTTTAATTAGTGCACATATCATGAACAACATTGACTTTACCCAATACTAATTTTGTAATAAGAATAAGAAAAGCTTTTAGTATTAATAAAAAAATAATAAGAGACAAGTAGCTCAAGTAGCTCATTAGTTTATAGTGGCTCTTTGGAGGGATCCTTTCACCCAGGGAAAAAACGCATTCCATCTTAAAGTGTGTATATGTGTGGATGTTTGTGTTGAAGTTAAAGGTGTGTTAAATCATAATGATGCCAGAGAATGTGGTGGTTCTAAGTTCTGTTCACCAAATATTCCCACTTCTATAACATAGCAACAACACACACTCTTGACTCTGGCAGTGGAATGAAGCTGTGTAATTAAGTTTGGCTAATTAACTTGGAATAATTTTTTTTTGTCTGTGGGTATGATGGCACACTCTTAGTGAGGCCTTCTACAACTTAGTGAGATCCTATTTTAGAATAAAGAATAAACTGGGTGTGGTGGTGAACACTTGTAATCCCAGCATTTGGGAGGCTGATACAGGAGGATCCAGGTTCACAGACAGCCTCAGCTACTTAGTGAGAGTCTTTGCAACTCAGTGAGATCCTGTTTCAAAATAGAGTACAAAATAGGGCTGGGGATGTAACTCAGAGGTAGAATACCTCTGGTTTCCATCCCCAATACCACAGAAAAGAAAGGAAGAGAAAGGAAGAAAAAAGGAGAAAGAAAATAAAGAAGAAACTTTTTAGTTTGATGCCATCCCACTTGTTAATTCTTCCTTTACTTTTCTGAGCTTTGAAGGTCTTTTTGAGAAAGTTAATGCCTGTGCCAATATGTTGTAGGGTTGAGCCTATGCCATCCTCTAATAAATTCACAGTCTCTGGTCTAATTTCTAAGTCTTTGATCCATCTTGAGTTGATTCCTGTGCACAGTAACAGGTAAGGATTTAGTTCCATCTTTCTACAAATGGATAGCCAGTTCTCCCAGCACCATTTATTGAAAAGGCTGTCCTTTCTCCAGCATATAAGTTTGGCCCCTTTGTCAAAGATTAATTGACTGTAGGTGTGTGGATTTGTTTCTGTATCTTCTATTCTTTTTCACTGGTCAGTATGCCTGTTATTGCGCCAATACCATGCTGTTTTTACTACTACTGATCTATAGTATAATTTGAAGTCTTGGATTGTGATGCCTCCTGCATGTTTCTTATTGCTAAGAATTGCTTTAGATATTCTGGGTCTTTTCTTTCTCCATAGAAAATTCATGATTGATTTTTCTAGATATATGAATAATGTTGTTGGTATTTTAATGAGAATTGCATTGACTCTATACATCACTTTTGGCAGAATGGCCATTTTTTAGCACATGTACAAATTCATTTCTTTCTTTCTTTCTTTCTTTCTTTCTTTCTTTCTTTCTTTCTTATTTTACATTTTTTATTGGTGCATTATATTCATACATCATATTGGGGTAAAAAACATGTTTGGACACCATATACACATCACCCATTTAGCCCCTACCCAATTCCCACCCCATTCCCTCCCCATCCCTCCTTCCCATGCTTGGCTTAGTGCTGGACTTTAATATGTTTATGTACATTGTGTGTTTTAGAGAATTTCCTTCTTCCTCCCTCTGATTTATTTTTTTCATCTAGAATTCCTCCTATGACCCATTTCTCCTTAGCTTTCACATATTAGAAAAAGCATCCGATTTCTTATATTTTGTGACTGACTAATCTCGCTTAGCATAATGTCCTCCAGTTCCATGCATTTCCCTGAAAATGATGTAATTGAGTTTCTTTTAATGGCTGAGTAAAATTCCATTGTGAACATATCCCACATTTTTGTAATCCATTCATCTGTTGATGGACATCTTGGCTGGTTCTATAGTTTGGCTATGGTGAATTGTGCAGCTATGAACATAGATGCACATGCATTAGTTTGATAGTTTGTTTTCCTTTTTTTAGTGGTTAGATTCCCAGAAGTGGTATTGCTAGATAAAATGGTAGATTTGTTCCCATTTTTCTGAGGATTCTCCATACTGTTTTCCAAAGTGGTTGCGCTAATTTGCAATCCCACCAACAATGTTTTATAGAGTTCTCACTTCTCCACATTGTCACCAGCATTTGTTGTTGTTTGTGTTTTGAATGATTGCCATTCTAGTTGGAGTTAGGTGAAATCTCAGGGTAGTTTTGATTTGCATCTCTCTTATTGTCAATGATGTTGAGCATTTTTTCATGCATTTATTGGCCATTTAAATTTCTTCTTTCATGAAGTGTCTATTTAGTTTGATTGCCCATTTTTGATTAGATGATTTGTTCTTTTATTGTTGAGTTTCTTGAGTTCTCTGTATATTCTAGATAATAATCCTCTATTGGAGGAGTAGGTGGCAAAAATCTTCTCCCATTCTGATGATTCACAGTTGCGATTCTTGAAAGTTTCCTTTGCTGAACAGAAGCACTTCAGTTTAATGCAATCCCACATATTTATTTGCTTTTTAATTTGTTGTGCTTTTGGGTTTTTGTAGAGAAAGTGTTTATCTGTGCCTATATGTTGCACTGTTGGGCCTATGCCCTCTTCAAGGAGCTTCAAGGTCTCTGGTTTAATTTCCAAGTCTTTGATCCATCTTGAATTGACTCTGGTGCAGGGTGAGAAAGTGGGTTTAATTTTCAATTTTCTACATATGGTTAACCAGTTTTGCCAACACCATTTTTTGAACAGTCTATCATTTTTTGTGTATATTTTTGATGCCTTTGTCAAAAATCAATTGGCTGAAAGTGTATGAACTTATTTCTGGGTCTTCTATTCTGCTACATTGGTCTATGTATGTATTTGTTTCTGTTCCAGTACCATGCTGTTTTTATTACAATGGCTTTATAGTATAGTATAAAGTCAGGTATTGTGATTCCTCCTGCATGGTTTTTGTTGCTGAGAACTACTTTGGCTATTCTTGGCTTTTTGTTATTCCAAATAAATTTAAGGACTGATTTTCCTGTGAGGAATGTCTGTGAGGAATGATCTTGGTAGTTTAATGGGCATTGCGTTGAATCTGTAGATCACTTTTGGAAGGATGGCCATTTTAATGATATTTATTCTACCTATTCATGAACTTGGAAGACCTTTCCATTTTCTAAGATCTTCTTTGATTTTCTTTTTCCATGTTTCATAATTTTCTTTGTAGAGAGCTTTTACCTCATTGGTTAAGGTTATTTATAAGTATTTTATTTTTTGTTGGAGATCCTGAGTGGAAGTGTTTTCTGAATTTCTTTTTCAGTGGATTTATGGTTGGTGTACAGAAAAGCTTCTAATTTTTTTAAGATTGATTTTGTATCTAGACACTTTGCTGAATTTTTTTATCAGTTCTATATGCCTTTTGGTTGAGTTTGTCAGATTTTCTAAATATAGTATCATGTCATCTGCAAAGAGTTTGAGTTCTTTTCCTATTTGTACTCCTTTGATTTCTTGCCTTATTGCTCTGGCTAGAGTCTCTAGTACTATATTGAAGAAAAGTGGTGATAATGGACACCCTTGTCTTGTTCTTGTTTTTAGGTAGAATTCTTGAAGTTTTTCCCCATTTAATATGATGTTGGCAGTGGGCTTATTGTAGGTTGCCTTTATGATGCTGAGATATGTTCCTTCTATTCCAATTCTCTGCAGTGTTTTATCATAAATGGATGTTGAATTTTATTAAATGCTCTTTCAGTGTCTATTGAAATAATCATGTGATTTTTTTGTCTTTGATTCTGTTTATATGATGAATTACATGGATTTATTCTTGTATTTTGAACCAGCCTTACATCCCTGGGATGAACCCTCCCTGGTCATGGTGTATGAATTTCTTTATGTGGTTTTGAATGCATGTTGCTAGTATTTTGTTTAGTATTTTTGCATCCAAGTTCATCAAAGATAGTGTTCTGATGTTTTCCTTCCTTGAACTGTCTTTATTTGGTTTTGGTACTAGTGTGATGTTGGCTTCATAGAATGTATTTTGGAGAGTCCCCTTTTTCTCTATTTTATGAAATAATTTTATTGCTGTTTCAATCTCTTTGATTGCTATTGGTTGGTTTAAATTTTCTTGACTCAGGAAGTTTGTATTTATCTAGAAAGTTGTCAATTTCCTCCAGATTTTCCATTTTGTTGGAGTATATTTTTCAAAGTACTTTCTGATAATCCTCTGGATTTCTACACTATCAGTAGTAATGTCTCCTTTTTCATCTCTTATTGTCATAATTTGGGTTGATTCTTTTTATTTTTTTTTTTTTGTTAGATTGGCCAGTGGTTTATCTATCTTGTGAATTTTTTTGAGAAACCAGCTTTTGGTTTTGTTGATTTTCTGTGTGTTCTTTTTATTTTCTACTTCATTGATTTCTGCTCTAATTTTAATAATTTCCTGTCTTCTACTGGCTTTGGGGTTAAATTGTTCCTGTTTTTCAAGGGCATTGAGGTATGTCTTTAGGTTATTTATTTGCTGGGTAGAAAATCTTGCTTCTCTGGTTCTGGTGTGTATTAACTATTTCTTCTTTGTAGTTAATCTCTTTGAGTATTTTCTCTAGCGCTGGTTTTGAAGACATAAATACAGAAATTCTGTTTCTATTTGTAATGAAAGCTTCTTATTTCCCCATCTAATTTGGTAGATAATTTTGCTGGGTAGAAAATTTTTGGCTGGAATTGTTTTCTTTCAGAGTTTGTAATATATTACTCCAGGCCCTTCTGGCTCTCATGACTTGGTTTGGGAAGTCTGTAGTGATTCTAATTGGTTTGCCTCTGAATGTCACTTGGCCCTTTGTTTTTGTTGCCTTTAAGATTCTCTCCTTGGCTTCTATTTTGGTCATTTTGTCAAATATGTGGTGTGGGGAAACTTTTATCTGATCTTGTCTAAAGGGAGTTCTATAAGTTTCTTGGACATGTGTATATACCTTTGGCTCTATGTTTGGAAATTTTTCTGCTATTGCTTCTTTGAAGAGATTATTGATTCCTTTGGTTTAATCTTCTTTTCCCTCCTCTATTCTAATTTTTCTTAGATTAGCTCCCTTAAAATGGGCCCATATTTCTTCAATGTCAAATTCCTGCTGTCCGATTTTTTTTCTAAATTTTAAATTATGTGTTTGTTTTTGGAATGATCATCTTCTAGGAGTGAGATTCTATTCTCCATGTGGTCTAATCGATTGTTCATAGTTTAAACTGATGCTTTTACTTCAATGATTGCATCCTTTATTTCTTTTAAACTCTCTCTAAATTCTTTTCAAAGGTCCTTTATTATTTCTACAGTTATATTCCTGATTTGATCTTCTGGAGATCTCTGAATTTCTGTGTTATCAGTTTCCGATATTGTGGGGTTGTGGACGTTCATTGCTTCATTGTTGTTCCTCTTTCCCATGATTTCAGAAGATTGTGCCTTCTCTGGGTTCTATTCTGTGCCACCATGACTTCACTTATGGTGCTTTGGATCTCTGGAGTTTGTGGTAATCTCAGCTGCCACTACTGCTTTGTGTTGTATCACAAAGTCTCAGACCCAGGGAGTTAATCGAGGCTGCATGAGACTGTGGGAGTGCTAGGCTGTGGATTTTCCCATGGGGAGCTGCGACTAGGGTGTGGTATCTCTGCCACTGCTACTCCTTCATGGGTTGAACTGCAAAATCTCATACCCAGGCAGATTATCAAAGCTGTGCAAGTCCCTGGGGGGTGCAGTGCTGTGATTTCTCCTTTAGGGTACAATTTCACTTACGGTTGTTATGTGCGCTGATCTGGAGCTGTCATGGGTGTGGTAAACTTGCCGCCACTGTTGGCCATATGGTGCCACTGCAATGCCCTCGGCCATGAGGCTGCTGTATTTCTTTTCTGGTTTTAAGCTCCATTCTGAGTCCCTGGAGGGCGATAAGCTTGGCCACTGGGAGTTTTAGACGTTCTTTGTGCTGAAAGAACTGCTGAATTACACACTAATGATCTGCAGCTGCTTCACTTTAGCTCCTTGTTTATCTTTCCTTTCTGAAGCCTGGTGCTGTCAGAATGGCCATTTTGATTATATTTATTCTGCCTATCCATGAACACAAGAGATCTTTCCATCTTCCAAGGTCTTCTTCAATTTCTTTCTTTAATGTCTTATAATTTTAGTTGTAGACGTCTTTTACATCTTTGGTTAGGTTTATTCCTAGGTATTTTATTGGTTTTGAGGTTATGGTGAATGGAATTGTTTTCTTTATTTCTTTAATTATGGATTCATTGTTGGCATAAAGAAAAGAGATCAGCCAAGCACAGAAAGAAACGGGACATATGTTTTCTCTAATATGCCCATAATAGGGAGCATTGGGGATACTAGAGCGACTCCAGATAAAGGAACGTAAATCTCAACAAAGTTTGAATGGAAGGATAGGAGAGGTTGAAGGCTGAACTTGATTAACGGAGGAACTATATAAGAACATGCGTAAAAGAATGAATATAGCATGGTTACCCTGGACACTCATTGTTGGATGGGGATGGGGGTGGGGTGGGGGGAGAGGGCACCAAGAAAAGTTTAAATGTATACCACTTATTTTCAATTAATAAAGAAAATAAATAAAATTTAAGAAAAACAAAAAAAAATAAAGTTGTAGCTTCTGGTATTAAAAAAGGAAAAGAAAGAATAAAACAAAGAAAGAATAAAAAATAAATCCAGAGATGCAGTTTAAGGTATAATACCTCTGAGTTCCATCCCCAATGCTGCAAAATCCAAACAAACAATAAAAAACAGAAACCAAAAATTAAAATCTGGCATTTTTACTTCCAGGCTAGATTATCAATTGTCAATGCAATATCCTTCCTTGATTTCCTTTTCCTCAAATGGTAGCATTTGAAATATTCGTTCAGTTTATTTTACCTTGAAACCTGTTAACTACCATAATAATTACTGCTGTAGATGAAGAATTCATTTCACAAGAAAGAAATAGATATTTGCAGCTTTAAGTTATGAAGACCATGGAATTGCCTGCTACTATCACATAAACTAGACTCTAGTAACTAATATAGAATGTGCTTGCAACAGCATACTTAGAAGGAATTGATAAGTACTCAGTTCTATCAGGACAAGTTTAGGACATAATTTTTACTGCCTGAGAGCATAGGCGTAGATGTCTAAGAAAGGAAAAAAAAGGCTCTAAGATGGTAGTACTTATACACAATCTAGACCTAAAATGTGTCCATAAATTTAATGAAGATTTCCATTATTGTATTCAAAGAGAAGAGAACACATATTAAACTACAATTTGAACACCATAAATAAGTTCAGTCTAAATTAATTTGTTAGGTTGTACAGATCAAAAACTTCCTTGTTAATGTTGAGGTACTTTAAGTCAAATCACTAAAATTCTGATATTTATTTTGAGCATGGAAGTTTTTTTTTTTTACTTTATATTCAACATCTCTTATTAGAGGACTTTGTTACTTTTTCTTTTTTTTTACTATAAAGGGCAATCCTCTTTTGACCAAGAATTGTGAACTAAAATTCTAACTATGGAAAAGAAATGCCATTAACAAATTATATTAATCAATAAAAACATGAAAGGTTTATGTGATTTGTATTCTTAAAATTATTCTAGTGTAAATTGAAAATAAGTACTTATTTAAAATTGTCAAAGGAAAATAATATAATTATTAATTTTACTATTCTTATTGTTGTATAAACCTACTTTGATTTACTACTTCAGAAATCTTGCAATTAAATATTGTTCCTTCTCATAAAGTACTGTTTCTTCTTTACATGCATCGAACAATGTGGATATTTTAAAACTCAAATGACCTCCAATCTCATGAGAAAATATTAAGCCAGGTGTGGTGGCGCACGCTTGTAATCCCAGCATTCAGGATACTGAGACCAGAGAATCACGGTTCGTGGACAGCCTCAATTACTTAGTGAGGCCCTCTGCAAATTAGTGAGACCCTGTTTCAAAATAAACAATAAAAAATAGGGCAAGGGGTGTAGCTTGGAGGTCAAATGCCTCTAGGTTGTATCCCCAGACCTGCAAAAAAAAATAAATAAATAAAAGAAAATATTGCATTTGGGGACAGTGATAATGCCTCATTCTGTTTTTCTGAAATAAGCTTCATGTGAACAATAAAAGTAGTTTTCATGAAATTCACCACTTCAAATATATAGGTTAGCTTTTTAACTTTAACTTCAATTGATTCAATTATCAACTGACTTTAAAATTAAATTATTATAAGAATTATTTTAGCTTTCTAGCGTGTGTAATATCAGGATAAGAATTAAAATTTGTATCTTTTGCTTGATTTAGTACTGTTATCTGTATTAGAAAGATAGAAGTAAAATCCTCTTTAAAAGAGTTTAATGATTCTGAACATTTCCCATCTTGTACTCATTAGCTTTTCATTATTCCTTTTCCCTCTTGTAAGTTTTCTGACTATCCATTTTCTATCTTAAGTAAATGAATAACAATTGCAGACATCAATAAGGTCATTTTACTTGATGAAAGCAAAAGGGATCTCTTGTCATGCTACTTTAAAATCAAGTGAATGTTTCATGAGATAAAATACTAATATGTTTTCATTTTTATTTTCCATAAATATTTAAAATGTTTTCAAAATATATGTTATGAACTAAAATGTTTCTTGTTAACATCTTTAAATATATTTGAAAAGTTAGTTTTGTAAATATCACATTATACCAGGAGTGGTGGCACGTGCTTGTAATCCCAGCACTTAGGAGGCTGAGACAGGAGGACTGCAGGTTTGTGGCCAGCCTCAGCTACTTAGTGAGGACCTCCACAACTTAGTAAGACCCTGTTTTAAAATAAGACTGTAAAAAATAAGGCTGATAGAGTAACTCAGAGGTAGAATGCCCCTAGGTTTAATACCCAGTAGAGCAAAAAATAAAAAATAAAAAATAAAAACATAGATAAACCATATACTACTACAAGATAGTATATGGTGTTTTTGGAATATTACCACAAGATTTTGTTCATAATAGACTGGTTTTATACTAAAATTATTACAATTATTTGTATATAAAGATAGTTTAAAAATTTGTAGGTGACTTAAGGTAAACAATATGTATAAATTTGGGATCACAAAGTGAATATTTAAGTCAGTGTTAGGAGTACTTTAGTGTATATAAAAATTATCTAATTAGAGCCGGGCGTGGTGGTGCACGCTTGTAATCCCTGCGCTTGCGAGGTGGAGACAGGAGGATCGCGCTGGTTCGAAGCCAGCCGCGCTAGCTTAAGAGACCCTGTTTCCAAAAATAAAATAGGTCTGGGAATGCAACCCAGAGGTAGAAGGGCTTCCAGGGACCCCAGTACCACAAAAAAAAAAAGAAAGAAAGAAAGAAAGAAAGAAAGAAAGAAAGAAAGAAAGAAAGAAAGAAAGAAAGAAAGAAGGAAATTATGTAATTAAAAGGATATTGGCCAAACTCAGGAATTCTGACCCAGTAGATATGAGCTAAAGTTCAGAAAATTTTTTTAAATGTATCACTATCACACTTGATTTTGATAGTGGGATGCCATAACTCCTTTAAAAAAAACTTCTTTTCTAACAGAATTTTATATACAGTTTCCTGATATCATTTGATATCATTATCTTCCCTGCATGAAACTCCCAGATGACCATGCCATCCAGCTGGGAGAATGATATTGTTTGGGCATAGTTTGAGTTTTTCCTCTAAAGTTTTGGAGCCAAAATTTCCAGTTTGGTGATGTTGGAGGACAGAGGAACTTTTTTAAAGTGGGGCCTTGTGGGACAAGTCATTGGGGACATTGCACTCAATTTCCACCACAGTGAATTCTTACTAAAAAAAAAAAAAAAAAACAAAACTAAGATTGTCCCCCAAATCTCTCTAGCATCCCCCTTTGCACTCTCTCCCACCATGATGCCATTCTCCTCGCTGTTATGTCGCCAGAAACCCCTTACCAATAATTACACATTGGCACATGCTTATAAATCTCCAGAACTGTGAGTTAAATAAACCTCTTTATAAAGTTGCCAGCCTCAAGTACCTTATTATAGAATCAGAAAATGAATTAAGACAGATGGTATTCTTCATCACACTTGTGTGTTTAATGGAGACCCCTAAATTAATCAAATGTTAAATAAATAAATAAATAAATTACAAATAATAGAAAAATGTAGAGCAAAGTTGCCATTCAATCAGAAATATGTAATCCACAGATGTGCATATTTTACTGTCCTATGGTATATGTACTTCCACCATGAACATTAATTACTTCATATTAAATTCTCAGAAGAAAAGCATGTTAGCCAAACAGTGTCAATGAAAAAAGTGCTAGAATTTTGTAGAAACACAAATTGCAAAATTCTGAATTTGAACTAGAACTCTGCAACCCTTTTAAAGAGAATTAATTGCAAAAATATGTAGGCATTTATTTTTATCTATATATCTTAATTAACTATTTACAAATGATTAAAGAACTATAATATTTGAGATGGGTTGCTGAAAAATCGGCATGGTAGAAAATACTGATCGCAGAAAAAAAAGCCCTTCTTTAAATTTTTTTTCAGATATTATTATTGGATTCCCAAATAAAATTTAATTTCACATTAATGTAGACTCAATATTTAATTAAAAGATTCTGCTAACATTTTATTTAGAGTATTGGAATTTTTTTGGCTTTTGCAAACACTACTATAATCAAATGCACCAAATCAGTGGCAAAACCAACATGTAGTTCTCATGTCTCCTCCTTATGGATTTTACATTCCATATGATTGGTGTATTTAGATGATCTATATTTATTATAATTTTTGATATGATCGGGGTTGAGTCTTCCAATTTTATATGTTTTCTATGTATCTCATCTGTTCTCTGCTCATTTATTCTCATTTCTTGCCTTTTATATTTTATTAGATATTTTTGGTTACTTCATTTGATCACCAGTTTTGATAATTGTAGCTACCCCACTGCATTTTGTTACTTAATTTTAGTCTTAGGATTTAATTTTTAAATTTTTTTTTGTGAGTCTGGGTATGGAACCCAGAGGAATTTGGCCTCCGAGCTATACCCCCTGCCCTATTTTTTATTCTTTATCTTGAAACAGGGTCTCACTAAGTTGCAGATGGCCCCACTTAGTAGCTGAGTCTGCCCGCGAACTGTGATCCTCAGGTCTCTGCCTCTCAAATGCTGGGATTACAAGTGTGCGCCACCATGCCCGGCTAGTCTTAGGGTTTTAAAGACACATGTTTTGCATATATAAAATACACAATATTGCATATATCAAATGACACAATATTGCATTATCACATTATTTAGAATGTACAATGTTAAATCTTTATCTGTATTTCCCCCTTCTAATCCTTTCTTCTGTTGTTTTCATATTTTTTCTTCATATTTTATGTTTTCTTTGTTCTAGAGAATTAATTATAAAGAAACAAATGTGAGCATCATATTTTAATTCATCTTCACATTTATCATGACTAGGACTCTTCATTCTTTTATGTAGATCCAGACATAAATTAGGTATGATTCCCCTAATGAAGAATAAGTATTCTTAATATTTCTTAGAGTTAAGGTCCGTGTGATTAATTATCTCTGCTTTTATTGTTATAAAGTAGCATTATTTTATAAATAATAGAATACCAAGATAAATATTATTATCACTTTGATTTTTAATCAGTATTTTTTAAAATACATATTTCTTTTTGTTTAATATGTATAGATTTGAATGACATGTTTACCATTCTTTACTTTGTCCTCTATAAGCTAGGTTTTCTTTTCTTTTTGATGTTTTGTTCTTTTATGTGTCTAAGATGCAGACACATAAGAGAAGAATGAAGAATATCTGGGACTTTTATCTTCACATTAGGTTAGAAGCATAGTACCCTTTGCCATCTCCTTAGAGACCAGATTTGAGCTTGATTATCTACCTGCATCCAGAAGGTCTTTCTTGTTTCCCCTATTGTAAAGCCAGAAACTTCACCACAATCCAGAAATAATAAGGCTCTCTCATCTTATCAGTGGGGTCTGCACGGAAGTAGTAAGGAGGCACACTTGCTATTCATAGCTAAAATGAGGAAATGCAGTCTCAGGGAGGAACCTGACCTTCCAGTTCTGTCCAGTAATAAGAAAGTAGCCTCTAGGGCTTCAATAGAGGCAAAATGAGAGAGTTGGATTCTATCTCCACCTGACAAAATAAGTGAAATATTCCCTTTTTCCCTGTGAGTGTGAGAATGCCAGCTATGGCAGAAGATCCCAAGATGATTCTGAGTATCATATTGTACTGCTTAAAATGTTTCATCCCTTTCCCTATGAAGTACATAATTTTGATCTTATTCATCTGTTGATAGACATCTAAGTTGTGGAAAAAATAGAACTTGAAAACATTATGTTAAGTGAGATTAGTCAGTCTCAGGTAGCCAATGGTCCTATGTTTTCTCTTATATGTGGAAGTTAGAGAGAAAATGGACTCAGGTAGAAGAGAAGAAAGATCAATAAAATAGTGCAAGGCTACGGGGTGGGGAAAGGGGAAGGAAAATGATGAGGAAGGGAATAGATTATATAATGTTATGTTCATATATAAAGGTATCATTAATCTCACAAAAATGTGTGTGGTGGGGTGATGGGGAAATCTGGAGGGAGACACTCATTTATACACATATAAATATATCACTGCATTTCTCTATGTTGTATAATTGCAATGCATAAATGAAATTATTTTAAAATGGCTCAAATATACATTATACAAGGAAAAAGATTTCACTATGCCAAGAAATTAAAAACTCTTGACTTAAATGAGAAAAGATAATAAATGCCAACACCAGGATGAAAGAGATGAAAATTTTTCTGCACGTGAAGTATCACAAGCACTCTGTGTAAAGGAGGTACTGAGTGGATCCCCCTTGTCACTGAATTTCACTTGCAAAGTTTAACTTCAAATGTAATCTTTGGGTATATGTTTCTTAGAGTTTTGTTATAGAAAACCTAAAAAGACTTGCAAATAAACATTACCGTAATAATAAAATCATTCTAAGAAATAAATCATTTTACAATTATGTTTTATAAGAAATTGTCATAATGACTTTTCTTTGGTACTTTAAATATAAGTACCAAAAAAAAGTTCATATTTAAAATGTACTTGTGGATAAAGGAAATTTAGAGTCTGCAATCATGCTAATAGAGATTTATTTCACTTCTCTAAAAGAAATAAGATTTTTCTTCCCAGCATATACTTTATTTGGAACTGTTCTGATTCAATGGGATTTATTATTCAAGCACGTTACAAAAATGTTTAAAAATAAACTCAGTATAATATTTAGAGAATTTTTGAGAATTTTCTTATTTCCTTCTAATTTCTCTAATGTTTGCTTCAAATGAATAAGTTCATTTTGTAAAGGTCATGGTGAAATATTCTGGAAAAATAGCAGGAATGTTTTTCTTGTGTTAAAAGTGGAAAAATGTCATGGGTATACTGCAATAGAGAAGATAAAAATTATAAGGACAGATTCAATTCATACAGAAATTAAGATTCTCAAAGGCCCACAAAGTGAGTAAAATATAAATCTAGCACATGAACATTATCTGCTAGCTTCCAACTTACTATCCAATTATAAAACTGTCATTCACCATCTGTCAGAATACTTGTATGGGCATTTGTCTTGATGGTGAGTCACTGCAGGGAGCTATCAGTATCACCATTACTTTCTTTAATGAGGACCCTGTCTATGTACAACCCCTCCTGACAGCTTGTGTTCATGTCATTCATTATTGTCAGCCTGCCAGTGTGAATATGGAAGCTGCAGCTCCTGAAGCCATTTCAGTTTGAACAGGTTCTAAAATGCTAACTTCTAATCAATAAGCAGATAGAGAGTTGATCCTTCCATAATGGATGTTGTGCATAAGTTTAATGGTATTAGTTAAAATGTATACTCTTTTATAAAATATTATAGCCCACATTATATTTATATCACCAGGATGTTTTCTATAATAAAAATATTGATAAATGACTCAATATGAGTCTTATTCAAGTAAAATAGGTGGCTCTTCACCCCATCATCTTTTCCATCCGTAGAGAAGGATAACCTTTTTATAATCACAGGCAAGGTATCAAAGGCCTTTATGAATATAAATGTGGGTGAATATATATGCAAAACTAAGGAGAAGAGTGGAGAAACTATAAAGTGTAGGATGGAGGGGATACTGAAGAATATTTCTCCAAAAAGGAGAGCTAGCTACTCAAGACTTAAAGATTGTGCTATATACTATCTACCTATTACCTATCATTTATCTACCTATCATCTATCTGTGATATATCATCTCATCCACATGTCTTTCATTCACACAGTAAAAATGAATACACAATGGGACTGAAGAAAAGAAATATGTATCTCTGTCAGATTTTCTGTTTTAACTCAATTATTTTATGGAAAATCAGAGTACATATGTAAACGCTTCAATTTATGTATCGATGGGGGCATATTTCTGAATATTTCCTGTCCAGTGCTTAAGTAAAAGGAAATTTTAGATGCAATGATATCTAATGTTCTCCTTCAAATTTTATACTTTCCTTTTGTATGTTTTATCAGAATTCAAACTTTTAGAAAAAAATTGCCATGTTGTATCTGCACACTAGAAAGTCTGAAAATACCATCAACAATTGGTCTTATTGTATAGGTGTGTCTTGAGAAAACAGAAGAGGAAGGAGAAACTATAGATGAGCAAATAAGGTAATCTAACTGAGAAGGATGGGACACGGAAAGAGAGAAATTTCCTAATGTACATGATGTACATTTACTAACATGTCAAAGTCATTCACTAAACCAAACATGAGAAGGAGGGAGGAGGAGGGAATTGGGTGGAAATTGGGTAAGGGCTAATTGGGTGAGGTGTACATGTATAACTCTACCGTCTTGTACCCCACTAAGATGTATAACTAGTATGCACCAATACAAAAATTTTAAAAAGTAGCCAGGTGTGGTGGTGCACACTTGGAATCCAGGCACTTGGGAGGCGGAGACAGGAGGATCGCGCAGGTTCAAAGCCAGACTCGCTGGCTTAAGAGACCCTGTTTCAAAAAAAAAAAAGAGTATAAAATAGGTCTGGGAGTGTAGCCCAGAGGTCGAAGGGCTTCCAGGAACCCCAGTACCACCAAAATAAAAGTAAATAATAATAATAATAATAATAATAATAATAATAATAATAATAGAAGGAAGGTAGTTCTAATGAGAGGATCTAGGATATAATGGTGTAATGTATGACTTCCAAGAAAGAGCAAAATATTAGTCTTTCAATTCTGACATCAATGATAACATAAAATGTTTTCACATTTCTAGAGTTGAAGGAAAATGATAAGACAATACCAGAGTATTTTATGCCATGGCATGTGAGTAATAAGAATATTATTATCAGTGAAATATGCTTATGTAGACTGAATTCATTAATTCAATCTCGAGGAGTCCTTAGAGGTGCAACTGCATAAAATCTTCACTGTGAGATTGATGTGGCCTTGAGAAACAGGATGTAGTTGGGAAGGCAAATGAATAAATATGAAGAGAAAAACTTGCTATAAACTCAGAAATAATCACACTAATTCTGCTTCAGGGAACTGGCAAACACATCTTGAAGGATATTAATTTGATTCTGTAATATAAAATGTGAAAAATTGCTAGGTAGAAAAATTATTTATCAAAATGCTTTTTATTTAAACTAGCAACTAAATTTCTACACAACATCTGTTGTTAAAGAATTCTGGAGATGTAGTTTTTTACTCTTTAGCTAAAGTTATTGTTTTATAATTAGTATATGTATAAAATTTGAAAATAGTGATATTATTTTATTTAATATTTCTTTATACTGAATATTTAATGCATATGAATTAATCATTGGTTTAATATTAAATAAGCATTAAATATTTATAAATATTGAGATTCAAGGAAAATTTATTTGAAAGGCTTCATCAACTTTAAGACACCCAAAATTAATTAATTCTATTGGGCTTAGATTTTGAATTATATAGGCCAATTATCAGTATCAATTGATGGAAACATCTTTTGAAAGAGTGTGTAATTCAAGCACATAATCTAAAGTGCTATAGTCTATATAGATTCTTTGTTTATATTTTCCTATGCCAGAAATCAGAATAGTTTGAATATACATAAAAAAGAATTGAATTGCAGAAAGTATATCTTGAAATGAAAGAGCCAGTAGCTAGAATTAATAATATTAACTTAGAAGCTATCAAACTTAGAAGGTAAATCTATTGAAGAACAAATACAACTATTTTATAACATAATAGCTATGTGAAACTTCTGACTCCTAAAGAAATGTCCTGGTTTATGCAGCTTTTAGGAAGCAAATAAAATGAATAAAATATTATGACTAATATTTTTATATTTTGACCAATATAAAGTTTTTGTTAATACTAAGAGGCACATTACTTACCAGCTTTGACTTCATATGGAATAAATATCTGCTTATCTGTGTTAGGATTGGTGGATCACAGCTCTATCTCTCCAGGCATCTGCAGGCAGGTGGGAGTTTGGCTGAGGGCTGGCTACTCTTGGATAGTCTCCCCACAAGCCTGGTGGTTGGTTAGCTGCCTATGGGGACAATAGAAGTCTCAGTTGTCTCTCACCATATAACAGATTGGCTTGGGCTTATTCTCATATTGACTAGACAGCATTCCAAGAGGTACATATCTCTTTGACTTTTCCACTGCATGTTGTTCATCTTAAAAAAAAAAAAAACTAAACTAAAAACAGAAAAAGAAAGAAAGACAAAAGAAAAAAGAAAAAAAAAAATGAACCCAAAAGGCCAGCTTGGAGCTTGGACTTAAAACGTAGCAAAACTATCCATATTCCATTTCTAGATGGGAAACCATGAAAAGTTACATTTTGAATATGAGTGATTATGGGGAAGGGAGACATTTCAACCTCTGTTCCAAATAATCTATCATTTATGCTTTTAAATATTTATATCACTTTCTACATTTGGCCAAAATATATTGAAGTAAACAGGATATAAATTACAGTAAATGATGAAATACAAAAATGACTCCTCTAATTTATCAAATATAGGAATTATATTGTCTTAAGAAACTAAGATAACCTGAAATTGTATGATGTGAGTTTACTTTTGCAATTACAGAGAATTCTCAAAATATAAGAAGGCACACGTACTGAACAGAGTTTGAGAATGACTACAAAAAAGACCTCTCAGAATAAAATAAATCTGTGAAATTATTTATTTGGAAGTTGTGGAACCTTAGGAGAGAAAACTAAAAGATAATTTCATTGCCAGGTTTCTTAGAGTAATGCAATTACAGCTGAAGAAACAGTGTTTGGAGATGATGAATACCAATATAAAGCATTTTTTGACACGCACTTTGTTATAACTGATTCAATTTTTTATTTTGATAGTAGACAAAAATTATACATACCTTCACATTTTACATATATGCAAAAATCAAGAAATAATTGTGATCAGAGTTAATAAACTGCTGAAATAGACACTTGCAACTTTACTTCATATAATCCGGATCAGGAGTTTAGATATGTGGCTTCACCTACTACTTTATCAAGGACACACAGGCATTTTCCATACTACATTAAACTTATAGCATGGCTTTTATTGTTATTTATGCAGAGCATGTCATGCATTTAGAATTGAAGGCTACATATCAAGTGTGATTTAGGAACTTGACAATGCCTGAAACTTCTCCTTAGTATCTCTCCCCATATTTTATTGTGAACCTTGTAATTACCTTATTAGAGTCCTTCCTTTGAGTGAAAGCAGGTCCTTAGGAAAATTTTTACAAAAAGAAACATCTTATTCTAGTCCATGTTTGTATATTATCAAACACTGTTTCAACATTTAAAGTGATAGATAAAATAATGGTCTCCCAAATATGTCCACATTTGAATCCTTAGAACCTATGGATATTATGTTACATGGCAAAACAAAGAATAAGACAGGTAAAAGGATTAGGTCTCCTAACCAGCTGGCCTCAAGAGAGAAAGATGACATTAGTTTGTCTTACTTGATCCAAAATAAACACAGAGGGTCCATAAATGAAGAAAGCAGAGAGTATGTGACAGAAAAGGGAAATGTGAGAAAGACTCAACCAGTTGTTGATGGCTTTGGGGATGGAAGAAGAGCATGAAACAAAGAATGCAGGTGGATCTAGCAGATAAACAAAACAAAACAAAAAACAAGCATAGAGATTCCTCTCTAGAAAATCCAGAAGGAACACAGCTGGAGGGATAACATCACCCTAACCCAGTAAGAACCATTTTTGTAGTCTAACCTCCAAAAGTGAAAGGCAATAAATGTTTACTGTGTTAAAAAACTAAGGTTATAATAATTACTTATGGCAGCGGTAGAAAACCAGTAAATCTGGCTTTGAAATAAGAAAATACTTGAAGAGGCAGCTCAAGGGCTGAATAACAGTGGGGCTGCATGGGAGGGTCAATGGTGTGGACAAAAGTATGGGAAGAAAATTCTGAGCTGTGCCTGCCTTGGAGGCCAATTCCAGGAGAGTTTTAAGGATGGCTTTCAATGCCTATTTCATGTAGCTATCCTTGGAAGATGAACCATGAGAAAGAAAGGGCTGTTCTGAAATGGTAGGAAGTATGACTACAGGAGCTGAAAATACAGCTGTATAATACACACTTCCTATGCAATATTGTCAGGGATAGAACTGAAATACATATATGCTTTGTGTACATAATTACAGACATGTACACCCACTGGGTTTTATATATCCAGATTATTCTAGTTGTCTTCCTTCCTTTTTTTTTGTAGTACTGGCAATCGAACCCAGGGACATTCTACTTACCTCTGAGCTATACCTTCTGACTTTTTTATTTTGAAACAAGCTCTTGGCTAAATTATCATGCACTATTCTTGAACGTCTGTCCTCTTATTTCAGCCTCCTAAGTCTTGGGATTGCATGGTGTGCGTCACTATGTTAGGAGCTAGTTTTGTTTTATGTTTTAAATCCATCCAAAATTCTACAATATACTTTTATAATTAAACAAGACTAGTGGTATTTCAAGATCATATTTATCTATTGTCAAAAGGTAGAGGTAACCAGGCGTGGTGGCGCATGCTTGTAATCCCAGTACTTGGGAGGCTGAAACAGGAGGATCATACAGGTTGGAAGCCAGCCTCAGCTACATACTGAGGCTCTCAGCAACTTAGTGAGACCTGTCTCCAAATAAAATATAAAAGATTTTCTTTTCCTTTTGGTTTTTTTGAGAAAGTTTTTTTTTTTTTTTTTTATCTATGCCTGTATGTTGCAGTGTTGGACCTATGTTTTCTTCAAGGAGCCTCAAGGACGTTGGTTTAATTTCCAAGTCTTGATTCATCTTGAATTGACTCTTGTGCAGGGTGAGAAAGTGGGATTTATTTCAATTTTTCTGCATATGATTAACCAGTTTTGCCAGCGCCATTTGTTGAAAAGGCTATCTTTTTTTCTATGTATGTTTTTGGCCCTTTTGTAAAAAATCAATTGGCTGTAAGTCTGTGGACTTGTTTCTGAGTCTTCTATTCTGCTCCATTGATCTATGTACCTGTTTTTGTGCCAGTATCATGCTGTTTTTTTTTATTAAAATGGCTTTGTAGTATAGTAAGATGTCTATCAAAAGATGAATGGATTACAAAACTGTGGAATATGCACAAATTCTCAGCCATAAAGATAAACACAATTACATCATTTACATGGAAAAGGATGGAACTGGAGGACATATGCTAAGTGATATTTGTCAGTCATAAAATCTAAGAAATTGGATGCCTTCCCTAATATGCGAAATTTAGGGAAAAATGATTAACAGGAGGAACTCTAGATGAAAAAGGAGATCCTATAGAGGAGGAAATAAAGCGACCTAACTGAGGCAATGAGAGGGGGGAAGAGGGAAACTCTCTAAAACACAGGATGTACTTAAACAAACATCAAAGTCAATCACTAAGCCAAGCATGGGATGGAGGGAGGGGGAGGGAATGGGGTGGGAAATGTGTAAGGGCTAATTGGGTGATGTGTGCATGTATGTCTACACCATCTTTATCCCATTAAGATGTATGAATACAATATGCCCATAAAAAATTTTAAAAATAAATAAAATATAAAATAGGTTGTCCGAGAGTGTAGCCTGGAGGGAGAATGCCCCTGGGTTCCACCCCTAGTACCACAAAAAAGGTAGTTGAAATACATATGAAAGATAGGAATCATTTTGCTTCTTATTTTTATATTTTAACATCAAATTCATTAGACATTTCCTATTTATCTTTCATTTGAATTCCTTTTCTTTTTCAGTGAATATCTAGACAAATATCAGTGTCTTTTATTCCATTGGTATAGGGAGCTTCTTTTGGCTATGATTTACAGATTTAATACTGGTGCTATGCATGCTTAATAGCTTCTGTGACAATTCTTCCTGTCCCTCATTGTGTAAACTTGGGGCTGCATAAATGAATAGATGTCAACATTGATTTTCTTCCCTATTATCCTAAAAGGATTTCTTCTTCTCAAGTGTCCTTTTTGCTTATACCATTTTATACTCTCAAATAGAATGAGAGCAATTTTTCCATGAACTACAATTTATTTGATACTCAGTTATATTAGTGTAAAGTAAAACAATAGTGGGAGAGAAATAGGCCTAAAGGAGTCCATAAAGACTCACAGAGTAATCATGAAGAGATGGATGGATGCTAGACATGGGAAGGGAATCATGTGAGAGGCTAATAATCTTTTCTGCCTTTTAGAGAAGTTCTCTTTGGAGACCTCAATCAGTCCCTTCTAAAGGGAATCCTGATTGAAAGAAGGATGCTTCGGTCCTGACAGCTTACTGAGGCATAACTTAGCAATCTCTACCAGGAACTAAAGGCACTTATAATCAACATCTTACAGAAATAATGTTTTGAGATTGCTAAAGACAATAGTAGAGGTACAGTTTGAAGATATAGGAAAAGTCCAAGAATACATACTTGGATGGAACTTGATTTGGAATTTCACCAAAGTTCAACCCTCCATTACATTAGAATACCAAACAGAGTAGAAGTGTGGGAGATTGTTATTGAATTCAATGTGTGCTCCAGAGACCTAGTGTACTGGTCCTCTCTAGCTGCCATAGCAATATAGCAGACTGAACATTTTGACCAACATAAATTGACTTTCTAAGATATGGAGACTAGAAGTCCAAGATCAAGGTTGTGGCAGGGGTGGTTTATGGTGAAGCCTCTCTGCTTGGCATGCAGACAGCCACCTTCTGACTATGATTTTTACAGGGCCTTTTCTCTGGGTATGTATGCTCCTGTGTGTCTCTTTCTTATATGAACACCAGCCCTATTTTATTGGGGGCACACTCATATAACCTCATTTAACCTTAATCAGTATCTTAGTACCTTTCCAAAGGACTTATCTCTAAATGGATTAGAACTTCAAAATATGGAGTTTGAGGGATTCAAAATTAAATCCATTCACCTAGGAAAAAAATAAGAATTTTTGTTCCCAAAAATCTGATATGAATTTGGTGGTACTGGGGTTCCTAGAAACCCTTCTACCTCTGGGCTACATTCCTAGACCTATATTTTTTATACATTTTTTTTTTTTATTTGGAAATAGGGTCTCTTAAGCCAGCATAGCTGGCTTCCAACCTGCCCGACCTTCCTGTTTCCACCTCCCAAGCGCGGGGATTACAACCATGCCCCACCATGCCTGGCCTAGAATCTGATATGAATTTGAATGATGGCTAATATGTTCATTATTAACAAACATATATTATTTTTGTGTGTTAGGGATTGAAAACAGGGGCACTTTACCTCCAAGCTAGACACCCAGCTCTTATTATTTTAAAACAGAGTCTCATTCCGTTACTGTGTGCTGGCCTCCAACCTGCAATTCTCCTTTCTCAGCCTCCCAATTACTGGAATTACAGGCATGTGGCATCTGCCCAGCTCTGAATATGTTATCTTTAACCTAAAATGTTCCTCTTTTGCATATGTATTTACCAAAGAAAAGCTTCATGAAAATATCTTCTAAGCAGTTACCTTTATAAAGAAGGATCTATTTGAAATCAACTGGCTATTGTCACAGGTTTTCCTACCATGAACTGAGCTCAGAGAAAAATTAGATAGAATAAATGAGTATTTCTTTCCAAGACTTGAATGACAGTTTTATGATGTGATTCAGCTGCAGTCAATAAGCTGTGGTTCACCACAATATCACTGACTTTCTTGTCTCCTTTATTTTTGGCTTTATAATCTCTGAGCATGACAACCGCTGATCATATTCTCAGTGCAATCAAACTTGGCATCTTACCAAAGGCCAAGTAGTTTAAAAAATACAGTACTTTAATGTAGAACTTTGAAGTTGATATTAAATATGAACAAATCACAGCACTGTCGAGTTGCAGTAAGGTAGTTCTATGGGAAGTATAAATCATATAAAGCTTTTGGTAAGTTGTGATTGCAAGGAATGAATACAAAACATCATGGTATAGATATATGGAATATTATCTATTTTTTACTTTATGTCCCATCTTCATTATCAAATATTTTATTCTTTAGAAAATATTTTTGCTGAATACCATATACTTTCTAAATACTGGATCTAACAAAAAGGTAAAGAATACAATTTTTAATTTATATCATTTGACTAATGACTTAAAGTTTTATGATTGGTAACATTAAAAATAGTATTATGATTGGTAATGTTAAAATACAATTAAATTATAGGATCTGATTTCCACTGTAAAAATTTAAAACAAATGAATTATTGCAGGCAAACTGATGAAGAAAAATGACATTAACAATAATTTAGGCATTATATAATGAAGCACATCTGTACTAAATATGAATATAATTTTGTGTTTATCTAAACCAATATGATGTGTGTGTAAATCATGCATATTGTACATAAACACAAAATAACTACAGGCTCACAATTTACAATTGAATGACTCCAGAGTGACAATTTACTTCAAATATTTATCATTCCTTAGAGCAAGTCATTCATGACTTTTTAAACTATTCTGACTCATAACTCATATCCTCCTAAGGAAAATTTTTCAAAGTTGTTTTTGCAACATGATGAATAAATTTCAGTTTATAAAATAAAACAATATTGGGAGGCTGAGAAAGGAGAATTGCAGGTTGGAGGCCAGCACAGAGTAACGGAATGAGACTCTGTTTTAAAATAATAAGAGCTGGGTGTCTAGCTTGGAGGTAAAGTGCCCCTGTTTTCAATCCCTAACACACAAAAAACATAATTACTTAAAATTATGTAAGTTGATAAATTTTATAAAAAATACTATCCATAATTTCCCTAGAAGAAAACTAGTAAAATTAATTTTATGCATGCCATATTGAATTTTATTGCATATATACATATATAAATTTTTATAAAATTTTAATAATTTTTTCATTTACTATAAATCTCTTTTTCCTTTGCGATATAATTTTTAAAATTCTGACATATAGCCAGACGTGGTGGCACATGCTTGTAATCCCCGCGCTTGGGAGGCGGAGACAGGAGGATCGCGCTGGTTTGGAGCCAGCCTCACTGGATTAAGAGACCCAGATTCCAAATTAAAAAAATATAAAATAGGTCTGGGAGTGTAGCCCGGAGGTAGAATGCCTTCCAGGAACCCCAGTACCACCACCAAAAAAAAAAAAAAAAAAAAAAATATATATATATATATATATATATATATATATATATATATATCTGACATATAGAAGATATAACTTATAACTAGATAAATAGATTGAAGTGCTTATGGCTCCTTTTTTAAAAAAATTAATTTATCACTTTTTTTAAAAAGAAAACTTTAAGTATAATAAGATAGAGTCTTTTGGTGACAATACCTATTTACAGTTTGGCTAATAATTTTCTTTTATTGGTTTTTGGAAGTAGAATTTTTTGAGAACTAATTGGAGTTTCATTATAGATACAATATCATCAAGATCTTCTTTGAAAATACACTAGTTTTAGAAATCCAAGTATTATATTAAAGTATAATTTTCCACATTCAAAAATATAATGCTATTAAATTACTTTAACAATTCAGTGAATAAAATATTTTATTGAAATTTGTTTTTCTATTATTAGTAGAAATCTTCATGAGTGTTTGATTTTCCTTTTTAGTTAAAATGTCAATCTTTTACTTTATGTGATTAATCTGACTTTTTTGCACTATAAACTCTTTTATTTCTGTTCTACAATTCACTAATATATGATGAAAAATCTCTATTTTTAATATAATACTTTTTATTTCTTTTTTAAAGTTAGTTTACAAATTCTGAAATTATTTTTGAGATTATATTAAACCTATATATTTGAAGACAATTGACATGTGCATACAATAGAAATTTCTAATAATTTGGTATGTGCTTAAAAAATTTTGTCTAATATAAATTACAAGACATTAGGATAAATCAATATCCTATGGTACTTTGTGAAGGAATGATTGAGAGAAGTGGTTGGAAGTACAAAAGGACTTATTTTTACAGAAAAGATTAAAGGATAAGCCGTGTAATGCCAGCATTCGGGAGGCTGAGACAGGAGGATCGCGTTCGCGGACAGCCTCAGCTACTTAGTGAGGCTCTCTGCAACTTAGTGAGACCCTGTTTCAAAATAAAGAATAAAAAAAAGGGCAGGGGATGTAGCTTGGAGGTAGAATACCGCTGGGTTTCATCCCCAGACCTGAAAAAAAAGATTAAAGGACATGATAAATTTAAAGTTATAGAGATTATATTTTTATGTAAATGTGGTAACTAAGGTATGATTGCCAAATATACAGGTAAAGCAAAATTCTATTATCTAAAAAATTAAAATAACTGATATTCTAATATTTGGTTTGTAATTCAAAATTCTCAAATATCTGAACATAGATCTGAATTTTATGCTGGAAATATTTGCTGTTAAGAAATGAAATAGAAGGCCGAGCGTGGTGGCACACACTTGGAATCCCCGCGCTTGGGAGGCAGAGACAGGAGGATCGCACAGGTTGGAAGCCAGCCGCGCTGGTTTAAGAGACCCTGTTTCCAAATAAAAAGTATAGAAATAGGTCTGGGAGTGTAGGCTGGAAGTAGGAGGTTTTCCAGGAACCCCAGTACCAACAAAAAAAGAGAGAAAGAAATGAAATAGAATAAACCACAATTAAATATAACGAACAAACCAATAAAAAACTGACAAAACTTAATTAGGCACCTTACCGTTATACACATTGCCATTAAAGACAAGAATACATGCTTAAATTCACAGTGGAATATTTATTTTTTTAAAAATGAATATTACAGATTTTGTTAACTACTGGATAGGTTTTCAGACTAAATTTCACACAAAGTATAAGAACAAAAGTTAAAAACCAATTTATTTTAAGGCACTAGAGCATCACCAAGTAAAAGTAGAAACTGAGATAGTATAGCATAAAAGACAGAAATGAAACTCGATGAAATTATGGGTAGATGGCTTTTGTCTGAGGTCTTACAGTGGGCCAACAAAGCAAGTGCTTTTCTGATTTGGATTAGTAATGACTGACTAGTATAGCACTGCATTTTCAGTGGAGTAATTCTGAAATAAAGTGAAAGCTATAAGGACTTGTAACCCTAAGAGATAATTACATTTGCAGGGGTGCCAAAGATAGGGCATGAGTGACACAGATTGCTTGTCAGCTTCCAAAGCAGCCTATCGATTTGGAGCCACTCAAAACATACTTATTTAAATATTAACCAATAAAATTCTGAAGTAGAATGTTTAAGTGAGGGCACATACTACCTCCAATTTTCAGTCTAACAGCATATTGAGTCTACTTTTTGACTTGGTGGGTCAATGAGATAAATGTGTTTTTTTTTGTGAGAGAGACCTTCCTCCACTGAGAATATATCCATAGGGTTCCAATAAACCATTTGGTGGGCAAAGTCTTGAATTTTGGCAAATTTTAATAATCACTTCTGCCAGTAGAGATGCAACAGTATCACATCAGGGTCTTTAAATTACAGATTCTGACTTGCCAATTATTAGGATGTCTCCTATGTATCAAAAATATTGGATATCAGAGGTGAGGGGCAATTTTCCCTGAGTCCTGACTCATGGGACTAATGCCAAATGTCAGGATGGTTTAGATACTTCTTGGAGAGAAATGAAAACATTTATTAGAGGCCCTGACCTCTGATTGTAAGTTAGTCTTTTTTCTGTTTGCTATTGGAATAAAAGTAAGACATGAACATGGCTGATGGCATACCAATTGTCATTAAATTGTGTAGATTTAGTTTCACTCATAATATGTGGGATAGTTGGGAAAAGATTAATGAGTGAGAGTGAATTTAGTTAGTCATAATCCTCTGTGTGTCTGTAGAAACCATTGCTGTGTTTTAATTCATACCTAGGGGTATTGAGTTGATACTATATTTCTCCTTAACTCTTCTGACTTTAAGATATTGAATCATATATATGATTTCTTTCACCTCCAAAATTTTTTTGGACCACCTGACAGGAAGTAGACAGGAATAGTAGGCATTATTTATCTGTCCTACTCAAATCTCTTGAAATATAAATCTTAAGAATTTAAGATATCTTCACTACCATGATAGAGAAGTATAAACATATAACACATTGTTTTCTGCTATGTATTCACATATAGAAGTAAAATCAATGGCATAGTAAATTGGCCCAAAATGCTCTATTGTAACATAAGCTTATATTAACGTCCCCCTTTCTTTAGTTTTAAGACTTAATAACTCCATTACCTTCATTCACATGAAAGCTTACCCAATGAGACTGGCCACAATAATATTTGGGGCTGCTACATCCAATGGCTTCATAAAAGTTTGTCTTTTCATTCTCTCAAATTGCTAGATATATCCTTCAGTTTTTCCAGGCACAAGAAGATCTCAGTCCCACTTCAAATGTCCTTACTACTAAGCTGCAGAATTCAAGGTAGAAACATTAAAAGAGACAAGTGAGGACTGAGGGAAAGCAGTCTAGATTTTAGTTGCCAACATGTATTCATTCAGTTTTGAAAGGTTTGGTGGCTAATAAAAGCTCAAGAAATAAGTAGTAAGAAAACTTATCAGTTGATTTCAATGTTTCTAGTCTAAATTTTGCCTATATTTTTACTGCTAATGCCACTTATTTGTGTGTGTGTGTGTGTGTGTGTGTGTGTGTGTAGTTTGAGTGTTTTAGTAGTGTGTGTGAGTGTGTGTGTGTGTGTGTGTGTGTGTGTGTGTGTGTGTGTTACTGGGACTTTAGCCCAGAGGCATTCTAAATCCAATTTACACCTCAACTCTTTTTTTTTTCATTTTTTTATTTTGAAACAGGGTCTCACTAGGTTACTGACAGTCTTGCTATATCGCTGAGGTTAGCCTTGAACCTGTGATCTTCATGTTTCACCCCCCCAGCTACTGATATTATAACTATGTGCCACTATTTCTGGGGTCATTTGTTTGTTTCTTGAACTGACTAAAATTTTCTTTGTGAATATGTACCAAATGTATTATTTTATTAACTAAAAAAGTTTACTAAAATACATTTTTGTGTGTGTGGTGCTGGGGATGAAACCCAGGGGCATTCTACCTCGGAGCTAGGCTCCTAGCCCTATTTTTTATTCTTCATTTTTGAAACAGAGTCTCACTAAGTTGCAGAGGGCCTCACTAAGTAGCTGAGACTGGCTGCAAACCTGGAGCTTCCTGTCTAAGCATCCCAAGTACTGGGATTATAAACATATGCCACCATGTCCAGTTCTACGAAAAATATTGATACTTAATAAATTTTATATTTTTCATTTGCTTCCACTCTACTCAGTAGTCACTGCCCTATGTCCAGAAATGAGTATAAAGGTCATATCACTGTATTCTTTATTCTCCAGCCAGAGATAAGCACTGAGAGAAGATCCATAGAGGAGAAAAATAAGAGAGTAAGATATTAAATATAATAACTGGCTTCCATGGAAAATTCCTGTAAATTTCCTCAGATGGGCTTGTGTACCACTGAATATCAAATCTGTTCTTTGGGTCTTTTAATCTCTTGTATATTTTGTGTTATTTTAGAACCTGAATTATTGTCCTACATAATGTTTTTTCTCTTAAATTATTGACAAAAAATAAGAAGACTGTACACTCTACTTGAGCTCTTTGTTTTTATACTTAACTCACACAATTAAATTCAGTTTTAGAATCATTTATGTGAAATAAAGAACTTTAAACTTTTTCCTTTTTCATCGAAGCATCTAAATGATTTAGAATCATTTTGAAGTTTAGAAGGCTAATTGTATTATGACAGTATTATGAAATAGAAAATAGAGCACAAATGCTAAAATATTTTGCTTTAGATTAAATCATATGGCAGAGAGCTGGTCAAAATGGTTTTTCCCCAAGTCTGTTGAAATATCATGTTTATATCCAAGAATTTTTATTTTAAGCATGTATACTTTCTCCAAGGAATAGTGTTTATATTGCTATCTAGTTTCTGGTTATTACAGTTGTTTTGAATTCTGACACAAAATACTGACCTCTGAAGCTCTTTTTTATTAAAGATGCCATGAAACTTGCTTCTTCCCATTATATTAAATTAGGATCTTCCTTCTTCAAATATCATAATACTGTGCATGCCTGGCAGTGAAGATTCTATTCTATCCTCAAGGGATTCATAACTTAAAAATATCAAACCAAAGCAAAATAAAATTGGGTGTCAAGGGACAGTATGTGAAGCCTAAGAGAGGAGAATTCATTACAATTTTTAAAACCTTTTCTCTAGCCAACCTAGGAAGCACTGAGAATTTCACAGGCTATGTCTATTCTCTTTGTTCATCCAGTACTTTGCTTTACTTTTCCTGAACTAGAATAGAGAAGTGAGGTGCCAAATAGTGTGATTTTTCTAGATTCCAAAACACGTATAAAAATAAATATTTTTTTTTCATAATGCAAATGTGATCATGTTGTGTCTGTCTCTAAAAGATACCAATAGACTCCTGTGTTCCTAGGATAAATTAAAATCCTTTTCAAAGCTGATAAGTTCTGTACACTGCATTCCCCATTTCCAGTGTGTTTTATCTCCACTGTCTTGTGGTATTCTTCCTGATTCATTGTCTTTGCAAATTACCCCCCCTCCAGAATGCTTTCTACCTGTTCTTCAATTAAATTTTAGGTTCCTCCTAATTTCAACTAAAATATTCCTTTTTAAATAATAATTTAATTAAAGTATTTAATTCCCATAAAACTGTTTTATATATTTTAGAATATGTAGATTGGTTTTTATATGTAGATTCACTAGTGAACTCTCTGGTTTAATGTCAATTTCCAATGTCTAGTATGTAAGCTCCTTGAGAAGAGGTACCATATCCATTTTGTCATACCCTTCTGTCCTCAGGCAGTGCACCCAAAGTGTCATGCTCATGTTGCACAGTCCAAGCTGAGGCGAAGGGCATGACTAGTATCGCATTCTTCAGCTCAAATTCAGGTTTATGATTCCAGCTTGTCCTGATTACTTTAGTAATTGATTACAAAAAAAGAGGTGGTGATACAGGGGAAGCTGCTCAGAAAATAGTCTTTATGTATATTTTTCTCCTCACTCTGAGATGTCAGTCATAAAAATGCTAAAGAAAATTATTTTTATAGTTTTATAACACCAGCATGTTCTGAGAATTATTCAGAGAACAAATACTCTAAGAGTAAGTAAAAAGAGGGAAAAAAAGGCACTCTGTCTTTCTTCACTGTAGGTTAGTACATGAATTAATAAGAAATTTATGGGTTTAATATGAAATAATTATTCAATAACAAATTTAATTTTCATTATAATATGTGAACCAAACATTCAACACTAGCTGGATGTATTAAAATAATCAGAAAGATGTATTATATTATGTAACATAATCTGTTAAATCAGAAACAGAGAAATATAGATAACGAAGTTAGTTTATTTCCTAACAAAATGTATAGAGTCAGAAAAGGCTTCATAAGTGATAAGACATATAAAATGAGACCTTTACCTTATTATTATGTGGGCATAGAAGTAGGGATAAGTATTGGTAAACAGTATTCTAAGCAAGATGACTAGCATATACCTATTCTAAATATGAGCTTGACAAATAGAAAAGCATGGAAAACATCAGGCATACCAGAAGTAAAAAGTAAAAAACTCAGTGGTGGTGGGAGTCTAAGACAGGAGGATTGCAGGTATGAAGACAGCTTCAGAAATTTGGTGAGGCTCTCTGCAACTTAGTGAGACTCTGTTTCCAGATAAAAATAAACTAAAATAAGGTTGAGGTTGTAGCTCAGAAGCAGAATTTCCCTGGGTTCAATTCCGAATATTACAAAAAAGATAAAAACAAAATAGTAAAAATAATACAAGGCAGAAAATAGCCTAAATTAAAGCTAGAAATATTGGAAATGAAAGTCTCTTAGTAGGAATTTTTATAAACTATGACATGTTTATACAGTATTTTAAGGCCTACAAATATCTATTGATTCATTTTAAGCAAGGGAGTGGCATTATCAATCTTTATTAAATATTTCACTCCAACTACTTTGTGAACATTGGATAAGAAAGAAGATTGATGGGAAAGGGAGCATTCACAATGCTGCTCCATTATCCCTTGTGAAGATGCTGATGCTCCCTATAGAGATAGTGGCAAAGAGAGTAAATGGTCATATATGGGCATCAGATAATTTGGGAATAAGAAAAGGTAAAATGTAGGGATTTGCTGGACATTGGAGAGTCCTTCTTGAACTATTTTATAGTAAAAGACTAAGAAATTTTTGGCTGTGTATAGCAGCTATTCAAATATTATAGATGAATAGTGAAGAGCATGCATTATTATTTTTCTACTAATAATAGAATAGTGGTACTAGTGTAGATAGGTAGTTAAAGAGGGACTATGTTTTGTGAAATAAATATCATTTTCTCTCCTCAAAAGAAGAAGGATATTAGGAAAGTTATGAGGCATTATACAAAAGTACTTAGAATATCTACATACAGTAAAAAAGTATATATACATATATATTTACTATTACTATAGTTACTATTTTTAAGACCTATAAAATAATCAGCTGTCTTAGTTTAATTTCTTTGTACTCTTGCCTTTTATCTTCTCTTCACTCTCCATCCATTATTGATGAAACTTATAATTTGGTAATGTTATTTACCTTCTAGAATATTTATTGTATTTAGCCAAATATTTAAAAAAATCAAAGATATTGTTGGAGTTTTATATTTATACACTCTTTGCCCTAATTTAACTTACTTACCCCACTTATTGATTATATAATCTTATTTTCCTTAATCTATCTGATGCTCACTTTCATCATTTCTAACTTGTGAGACGTTAAGTTAAATTACTCTAAAATAATTTGTGTGTCAAATTATTGACTGAATTATTTATTCCTAACTATCATTATTTGGAAAAAATAAACCAAACATGAATGGCCTATAACATGTAAGTAAATATTCTGAAACTGGAGGAAGAGTATTTGATAGATGAGTGTACACAGAGATTTAAAGCTTTCAGACTTAACTAGAACTTCATAAAAAGATTATATTATTTTTATGAATCAACAGTTAAATTTCAAGTCATGGAGAGATTAAATAAATTGTACAATGTTTAAAACCTATGTACTATATATTTATATCACAGTACTATGATTATATCACGATATAATTAAAATAACATAAACAAATGTTAATACAATACTATAGTCCTTGATTATTATTTTCAATTTATTTTAGTACATCTTGCAAGTTTTGTTGTAATATTTGCAGAACTGTAAAACATTCATTTACTTTTTAAAATCATAATTCTTACGAATCAAACTGGGAGGAAAATCTGTTGTCCACAGTTATGTTTACACATGCAATAAGGTAATGACCCAGCTCCTCTTGCTTTCCCAAATGTCAACTTTATAAAATTACCCTGCTGATTTTTTGCCTTATGATTTGCAAATTATCTTGATTTTGGAGGTTTTTATTAGTTTCTAGAGTTAAACGCATACTATACAGATACAACTCCTAACTTCGGCTCAGTTAGGAGTCATCGGTTTAGGATGAGGTTTAGGATTTGCACAGATTTGGGATTATTTTCACTATAGTCAGAATTAATCAGTTCTATCAACTTTTATCAGATACTATAGACTGAGGTAGATGCAACTACATGGAAGTCTTGTTCTTAGAAGGGCAGAGATATCTATCACCTCTTGGTCCATTTGAAAGGGACGTGGATCTTGCCCTGCTTATTTTTCCAAAATTTATCATTCAGAAAAATTGTTCCAGGTTTTTGTGGTAGCATGAGTTAAAACAGAAGGCAAGGCTAGGATTTTCAAATTGTTTAGCATGCCCAATAGGAAAAAAGCAGCATCAGGAATGGAGAAACTTTATTGTTATAAGATTTTCATTTTTTCCTCAGTTTACCTATTGTTTAAACATCTCAACAGACAGAGTAGTGATATATGCCAGATATGACTTTAGGTGACCAAGTTATTAAAAAAGTAAATAAAAAACAGGTATACCTCCAATTTTAAGGTTTATAGGTATACTTTACTTATAAGTACCAGGAACAAAGTAAAAAATATAACTTCTTTATACCCTCTGGAGAAGAACTGGAACAAACTGATGAAATTATAGTTAAACAAAACTTAGAAAAATACACTCCAGGATACTGAGCCCATACTAGTGAAAACACTTGGGGTAAATGCTATAATTGCCTCACTTTACTTTCTGGATCTGGCACCTTTGCAGTGCAACATAAAAGTGAAACACAAGTAGAATTCTGCAGTTCTGCTACAACTGAAGAAACAGAACTGGACTTCAGGGATGCTAGAATCACCAGGCAGACTATTAGACAGAAGAAAGCTGACAAGTGGGAGAGCTCTGTAGTTTTTCACAAGATCTCTTCAAGTCTCCGGATGAATGAAGAATGGGCATATCTATGTGAGGAAACTACCTAAGACTGGGAAAGAACCACTTTGGGATGGGTGAAGTAAAGACAATATCCTCCGAACAAAAACACTCCTGAGACTGGTTTGTGTTCCTCTCACCCATAGTGCAAATATTCATAATTCATGGGGTATAAAACAACAGAATATAATTGCCTAAGTAGTGGTGCCAACAATTAGCCTCAGATTGAAGATGCTCTGGCTACAAAGTAGGTACTAAAATAAAGATTAGGAGATGGTGACAATAAAACACTGAATATAACTATGCCCATAAAAACTATGAATCTAGAGGAAAACTAAAAAGTATGAACATGAGAATAAAATATAAATTTTTTAAAAAAGAAAAATCAAATCTCCACAGATTAAAAACCACAATGTCAAAAAATACACTGGCTGAAGTTACTGGCAGAAATAAAGATACAAAAACATGAAGGCATGGGAATAAAAGCTATGTGAAATGAAATACAATAAAAATTAAAATGAAGCATGAGTATGCCATGAAACAGCCTCAAGTTGCCTAAAATATGAAGCAATTAATATGCTCGAGTAAAAAAATGAAAATAGGTGGATTAAAATATTTGAAAGAAAAGGCAGGAGTGGTGATTCATGTCTGTAATTCCAGTACGTTGGAAGCTGAGACAGGAGGACGGCAGGTTCAAAGGTCATCCTCACAACTTAATGAGGCTCTCTGCAACTTAGTAAACCCTGTTTTGAAATTAAAAAAAAATAAAAAATAGGGCTGTGAATGTAGCTCAGAGGTAGCATACCCCTGAGGTCAATCCCCAGCACAACACAAAAATAGGTGTTTCAAACAAATTATAGTAAAATGTATCACATTTGATGACTGGTATAAACTCACTGATGCAGAAAGTTTCATGAAACTCAAACAATAATCATGAAAAGACTACTTAAAGGCACACCATAACCAATTTCTGAAAAAACAACATTGAATCATAAACATGGCCACTGACAGATCCACCATAAGTATAAGGTAAAATGAGAATATTAACTACTGACCCCCTATCAAGACAGAAGATTAGTGGAGTAACATCTCCAAAGTAATGACCTAAAAACTGTCATCCTAAAGTTTTTATTGAAAACACCTATTGAAAATATCTCTCAAATATGAAGACAAGATTATTTTATGTGAACCCATTTATGGTACTTTGTTATGGCAGTCCTAGAAATCTAATATGATTATTACCTCAAAAATAAGAATTAAAAATAAAGAAACCAGATTGGTAGTGAATACTTAGTATCTGGCAGTAGTTCTGATGGAATAGAATCGAAAGAACATGGTAAGTTGTTCTCAAAAGCCCAGAGACCAAAATGGTTTTTAAGACTCCAGGGAAGGATAAAGGCAGAAGAATGGTTGAATTTAATTGAAATCGTTTATTTATGAAACATTTCCCCTCTGGCCTTTTTTTTTTTTTTTTTTTTTTTTTTTTTTTTGGTGGTACTGGGGTGGAACCCAGAGGCTTTCTACCTCCGGGCTATACTTCCAGACCTATTTTATATTTTATTTAGAAACAGGGTCTCACTAAGTAGCTGAGGCTGGCTTCGAACCTCTGCGATCCTCCTGTCTCAGCCTCCCAAGCGCAGGGATTACTAATGTGCGCCACCATGCCCGGCTTGGCCTCCCTTTTTTTTTTTTTTTTTTTTTTGAGGGGCTAGGAGATTGTTGCTAAATGTGCACTTGGTATTGGTACTTGATTTTTAATTTTTACGTGAGCTATCTCAACTCTCAAAAGTAGTTGTTTATTTTACATTCACGGATACTCATTACTTGGTTGATTCAATGGGTTTCTTCAAGGAGAGGATTTTAGGCTGTGAGTTTCAACACTTGGATAGTATCCCAATATATTTAACTCTTTAGTTCTGCTGAACTATGCAAATATTTCTGCTTAGTATTTTAAACAAAATGTATGGATTTTCCATTACTGTAATTTTAAATCTTAAATTATTGGTAGTTGTTTATCATTTCTATGTTATCTGTCTGTGCATAAATACTAGAAGACACACATGAAGCTTATTATATAGTCTTAGCTATAATAAATCAACATGAACTGCCTTATTATTGTGATGTTCTATAAAATTGTTAGTGTTATTCTTGGTATTAATGTATTAAAATACTTTAAAATAGAGCAAGATATTTTACTTCATGGAGAAGCTGAATATAAAGTCTTTTGTGCCATGATAATTATACTGTGAAGTGGATGAATATGTAAACAATTACTTTATCTGTTGCTTATTTGGCTATATTTAAATTACTTTCCTCTTACAAAGTTATTTTTATATTTGTGTCTCTTCCAATTTGTATCTGCAAAATAATTTTACAGGAACAGAATGAAAACAAAGTACTATTAAATTATTACTTCTTCAAATACCTATTTATTTTTGTCATTAACATGTTATTTAGTTTATACATAGAAAATTACAAATTTAACACAATGCCATGAAATACAAAAGCTGTCTTAGAGAAAAATATTCCTAAGTAAATATTGCTAATGATTCCCTCTAAGTATAGGATTTTATTATTATTTGGAAAAAGAGAACACATATCAAACTGGAAAGATACTTCTCAATCAGTAAAGATTAGAGTAATGAGCTTAAGGAGAAATTTACAAATGGGGAAACTCAAGTTCAGTTCTTTTGTGTGGCTATGTTAAGCCCAATTATTTAAGGCCTATGTTCTAGAAGAAATTTTAATTCCAAAGACTAATTTTTAGTTCCTTCAATGCAAATGTGAAAAGTCAGGAAAAAGTGCTTACCCTGATCAAAAACAGGCTTTATTACTGGTTTCTGTTAATATCACTGGAGAATGACCTTTCCCAGATAATGAGTTTTCCTGTTAACTGAAGCCTAACATTTTACTGTATCTGGATATAACTAAATGTAGTGAATCTTAGTTTCCTCTCTTAATAAAATGCAATAGAAATCAACTTAAATTCAGTCCCTAGAGTCATAATTTTGAAAATCAGATTAATATTGTATTCATTATGAGACAGACAATGTTGATGTCAAAGGGCATAGGAATGGATATTACCTCATCTAAGAAGCTGATCTAAAATATAACTTATTTAAATAAAAAGTCTTTTGTAATATATTAGGATTTTTGTTATTGTATTCTATTGTATATTGTGAAATTACATGCCTTTGCAAAAACATAGTATATGGTATTGAATTAGAGATAAAGTTCATTTATTGCAAATTTCCACTGGGTGCTAATGTTTAGTGAAACTACTGCATATCATTATAAAGTATAGTAATGTCAGCTGTTGAGGTATTATAGACAACTCCCTGATGTAAGGGCACATTTTTGTTGTTTTTGCTGTTGACTTATACATCTAAACTGCACAGATGTGTGCCAGGTACAAGAATCAAATTGCTTAATTTTTTTTAGAATAATGTCCTCTGTAGCTTAGCATCCAGGTTCAAATTTTAACTTCATTAATAATTTGAAGGTTTAAAAATAAAGTATTTAACGTTTTTATGTTCAATTTACTCATTACTGAAGTGGTGATGATGACAGTTCCTACCTTATATGATTATTGACAGAAAATTTGAATTGCATGATATTTTTTTATTTATTTATTTATTTATTTTTTAACAATTTTTTTATTGAACATAAATAGTATACATTTACACTATATTTGGTGCCCTCTCCCCCCACCCCCTTTTTCTCCCCCCCCCACCAATGGTTGGCCAGGTTAACCATGTCTTATTCATAATTTTACACATGTTCAGGTGAAGATGCTCCTTAATCAAGATCGGCCTTTCTCCTCTCCTATCTTTCCATTAAAACTTAGCTAGTATTTCCCCTCTAATATCTAGGGTCCTACTGGTATCCTTTGTGTTTTCTAGTTTGGGCATATTAGAGGAAACATGTGTATCTTCTCCTTCTGTGCTTGGCTGATCTCACTTAACATGATGCTTTCCAGGGCTTTCCATCTTCTTGCAAATGATATAATTTTGTTCTTCTTTATGGCTGAATAGAATTCCATTGTGTGTATTTCCCACAGTTTTGCTATCCATTCATCTGTTGATGGTGATCTGGGTTGGATCCATATTTTGGCTATTACAAATTGTGCTGCTATGAACATAGGTATGCATATGTTGCTGTATTTCTCTGAATTCAACCCTTTTGGAAAGATACCCAGGAGTGGTATAGCTGGATCATATGGTGGATCTATTCCCACCTTTCTTAGGAATCTCCACACAGATCTCCATAGTGGCTGAACTAGTTTGCACTCCCACCAGCAGTGTAAAAGAGTTCCTCTTTCCCCACATCCTCGCCAGCATTTGTTGTTGTTTGATTTCTTTATGCTTGCTACTCTGACTGGGGTTAGATGGAATCTCAGTTTAGTTTTGATTTGCATCTCCCTGATGGCCAGTGATGAAGAACATATTTTCATGTATCTATTAGCCCTTTGTATCTCTTCTTTTGTGAAGTGTCTATTTAGTTCATTTGCCCATTTCTTGATTGGGTTGTTTGTTTTGTTGGTGTAGAGCCTTTTGAGCTCTTTGTATACTCTGGATATTAGCCCCCTATCAGAATGGTGGCTGGTAAAGATCCTTTCCCATTCTGTAGGCTTCCTCTTTAGGTTATTGATAGTTTCCTTTGATGAGAAGAAACTTTTTAGTTTAATGTTATCCCACTTGTTTATTCTTGCTTTAATTTCCTGAGCTTTGGAGGTTTTGTTGAGAAAGTTACTGCCTGTGCCAATATGTTGTAGTGTTGAACCTATGTTCTCCTCTACTAACTTCACTGTCTCAGGTCTAATTTCTAAGTCTTTGATCCATCTTGAGTTGATTCCTGTGTTAGGTGAGATATAGGGGTTTAGATTCATCTTTTTACAAATGGTTAGCCAGTTCTCCCAGCACCACTTGTTGAAAAGGCTGTCTTTTCTCCAGCGTATGTGTTTGGCCCCTTTGTCAAAGATTAATTGACTAAAGATGTGTGGGTTTGTTTCTGTATCTTCTATTCTAATCCACTGGTCAGTATATCTGTTTTTGTGCCAGTACCATGCTGTTTTTACTACTATTGCTCTATAGTATAGTTTGAAGTCTGGGATTGTAATGCCTCCTGCGTGTTTCTTGTTATTGAGAATTGCTTTGGCTATTCTAGGTCTTTTCTTTCTCCATATGAAGTTCATGATTGATTTTTCTAGGTCTCTGAAGAATGTCACTGGTATTTTAATGGGAATTGCATTGAACCTATAGATCAGTTTTGGCAGAATGGCCATTTTGATGATATTTATTCTGCCTATCCATGAGCACGGGAGATCTTTCCATCTTCCAAGGTCTTCTTCTATTTCTTTCTTTAATGTTTTATAGTTTTTGTTGTAGAGGTCTTTTACATCTTGGGTTAGGTTTATTCCTAGGTATTTTATTGGTTTTGAGGTTATAGTGAATGGAATTGTTGTTTTTGTTTCCTTCATTGTGGATTCGTTGTTGGCATAAAGAAAGGCCACTGATTTCTTTAGGTTGATTTTGTAACCTGCGACTTTGCCGAATTTGTCGATCAGCTCCAGAAGTCTTTTGGTTGAGTTCTTTGGGTCTTCCAGATAAAGGATCATGTCATCTGCGAATAAGGATAATTTCACTTCCTCTCTTCCTATGTGGATTCCTTTGATTTCCTTTTCTTGTCTGATTGCTGCAGCAAGAGTCTCAAGGACTATATTGAAAAGGAGAGGTGAAAGTGGGCATCCTTGTCTTGTTCCTGACTGTAGCGGAAATTCTTGCAGTTTTTCCCCAAGCAATATAATGTTGGCTTTGGGTTTGCAGTATATTGCCTTGATGATGTTGAAGTACTTTCCTTCTATCCCAATTTTTTGCAGTGTTTTTAACATAAATGGGTGTTGGATTTTGTCGAATGCTTTTTCGGCATCTATTGCTATGATGATGTGGTTTTTGTTCTTGGTTCTATTTATGTGGTGAATAACATGTATTGATTTGATTATGTTGAACCAGCCTTGTTTTTCTGGGATGAAACTGACTTGGTCGTGATGAATTATTCTCTTGATATAGTTTTGAATGCGTATAGCTAGTATTTTGTTTAGAATTTTTGCATCTATGTTCATTAAGGATATTGGTCTGTAGTTTTCCTTTCTTGAGGTATCTTTATTTGTTTTGGGGATTAATGTGATACTGGCCTCATAGAAGGAATTTGGAAGAGTTCCATCTCTTTCAATTTCCCGGAACATGTTATGAAATATTGGTATTAGTTGTTCACTGAAGGTTTTGTAGAATTCAGCTGGGAACCCATCTGGGCCTGGGCTTTTCTTTGGTGGAAGAATTTTTATTGCCGTTTCTATTTCTTTGGTTGTTATTGGTTGGTTTAGGCTTGCTATGTCCTCTTGGTTGAGTGTAGGAAGGTTAACTGTGTTTAGAAATCTGTCAATTTCATCCAGGTTTTCAAATCTATTGGAGTATAAATTTTTAAAGTAGTTTCTGATAATATTTTGAATTTCTTCACTATCAGTGGTGATATCTCCTTTTTCATTTCTAATTTTGGTAATTTGAGTTGATTCTCTTTTTCTTTTGGTTAGGTTGGCCAGGGGTTTATCAATTCTATTAATCTTTTCAAAGAACCAACTTTTTGTTTTATTGATTCTTTGAATTTTTTTTTTTTTTGTTCTCTATTTCATTTATTTCTGCTCTAATTTTGATGATTTCTCGTCTTCTGCTGGCTTTGGGAGTGGATTGTTGCAGAATTTCTAGATCCTTGAGTTGTGTCATTAGGTTCTTTACTTGGTGGTTCTCCATCCTTTTTATGTGGGCACTCAATGCAATAAACTTTCCTCTTAGTACTGCCTTCATGGTGTCCCATAGGTTTTGGTAGGTTGTGTCTCTGTTTTCATTTGTTTCCATAAATTTCTTTATTTCTTCCCTAATTTCTGCTCTTACCCATTCGTCATTTAGTAGTGTATCATTCATTCTCCATGAATTTGAATACTTTCTTTCGAGTTTCCTGTTGTTGATTTCTACTTTTATTCCATTGTGGTCTGAAAAGATGCATGGGATTATATTACATTTTTTGAATTTGCTGGTATTTTCTTTGTGTCCCAGGATGTGATCTATTTTGGAGAAGGTTCCATGGGCTGCTGAGAAGAAAGTGTATTCTGTAGTTCCTGGTTGAAATACTCTGAAAACGTCTATTAGGTCCATTTGGTTTATGGTTTCCTTTAGTTCTAAAGCATCTTTACTCATCTTTTGCCTCGAAGATCGATCCAGTGGTGTGAGAGGCGTATTAAAGTCTCCCAGAATTATTGTATTTGGGTGTACTTGGGATCTTATGTCCAGAAGGGTTTGTTTTACAAATGTGGTTGCACCCACATTTGGGGCATAAATATTTACTATCATTATATCTTCTTGGTGTATTGTTCCTTTTAATAAAAGGAAGTGCCCTGATTTGTCTCTTTTGATGTGTTTTATTTTAAAGTCTGTTTTGTTGGATATCAGGGTTGCTACCCCTGCTCTTTTTCGGTCACTGGTGGCATGGTATATCTTTTTCCATCCTTTCACCTTCAGCCTGTGAATGTCTTTGGCTGTGAGGTGAGTTTCTTGCAGACAGCATATGTTTGGATTATGTTTCCTAATCCACATTGCCAGTCTATGTCTTTTGATTGGTGAGTTAAGTCCTTTGACATTAAGTGATATTATTGAAATATGCTTTTTGTTTTCTGCCATTTTGTGTTCTGTCTACTCTTGGGTGGTGTGATCTTTCTTCTTTACTTAAATGGCCCACTTATTAACTTCCTCTCTTTTCTGATTCTGGAGTCTGCTTCTTTTTTCTTCCTTATGATTTATTTCTTTAAGAATTTTCTCTAGTGTTGGCTTTGAATTCATGAATTTTTTGAGATTCTGTTTATCCTGAAAGACTTTGACTTCCCCATTGATCTTGAATAGTAGTTTTGCTCGATAGATTAGTTTGGGCTGGAAGTTATTTTCTTCCAGGGTCTGAATCACTTCGTACCAGTCTCTCCTAGCATTCCTGACCTGGGTTGTATAGTCTGGGGTGATTCTTATTGTTTTGCCTCTATATGTCACCTGTCCTTTTGTTCTCACTGCTTTTAAGATTCCTTCCTTGGCCTCTATGCTGGTCAATTTGGTTATTATGTGGCGTGGAGTGGTTTTTCTTTGGTCCTGTCTCAGTGGAGTTCTGTATGCCTCCTGTACTTGAAGATTCAAGTCTCTTTCCATATTTGGAAAATTCTCTGAGATTATTTCCTTGAAGATATTACATATGCCCTTGGTCTGTACCTCTATCCCTTCCTCAATGCCTATTATCCGTAAATTAGGGCGCTTCATATTATCCCATAATTGCTGGATGTTTAGGTTTTGTTGCTGTAAAGATTTCTGTATATCGCTGACTGTGTTTTCGGTTTGGGATGTACTGTCTTCTAATATTGATATTCTGTTTTCCATTTCATCTAATCTTCCAGAGTTTCTTTCTATTGCTGTCTTAATTTCACTTATTGCCTCTTTCATTTCATTCCAGACCTCTTTCTGATTCTTTTTTAGTGTTTCTATTTCACCTTTAACCTCCTCTATACTTGTTTTAAAACCTTTCATCATATTGAACAACAAGATTCTGAACTCCCCTTCTTGCATTTCTAGTAGGTCAGTATTCGTGATTTCTGCTGTCTCTTCATAACTCTTGGTTCTCATATTTATAGTGTTCTCTGTCCTGTTTTTCTGATTTCTACCCATCGTTCGTGAGTAATGTGTTTAGTCAAATCTTAATATTAGGAGTTTAGGGGTATCTGCAAGTCAGCAGAGCCTTTCCAGCGTTGAGGGCAAATGATGTGTAAGGAGCTGGGGTGATTGGTAAAAGGGTCAGAATAGGTAGAGGATATGTTAGGTTGAGAAAGACTTTAAGTATGATAAGGTAATAACTTGCTAGGAATGAGAGAGAGTTAACTACTAGGACTCTTGTTGTTAGTAGAGTAGTTATGGATATAAGAAATACTTTGAGTTTTAAACCATGAGGTATATTATGGGGAAAAGTTTTGGGGGAGAAAAGTATGTAGGTTAGTGTGGGAAGGTTTGTAAATAGGGATGCTGGTAGGAGCAGACAGACATAAAAAAAAAAAAAGAATCCCCACAAAATACCAAGACTATTATGTAATCCAAGAAAAAGGAAGGTAAACCAATCAACGGAGGAGAATGAAAGAAAAGGAAGGAAAGAGGAAGAAAGAGGAAAAAGGAAGAGGAATAAAATAAAAGGAACTAGCAGCCGTGTGAAATACAAAAATAAGGCAAACTATCCAATGTGTATATATATATATATATATATATATATATATATATATATATATATATAAAACAACAAGTTAAAGTAAAAGAAGTTTGGATTAAAAGAAGAAAAAAAAAGAAAAAAGAAAATAAAACAGCAATAACCACTCTAAGATTGTCCACTCTAAGATCTTAGTTGAAAGTGGAATGCATTACTTTTATACTACTAAGGTAATTTTCAAGATTATTTAGTAAAAGATTTAGGATGAATGGTGGTTAGAGTTGAATTTCTCACTTCCATGAAGACACCCATCTTCTTTCCCTTTCTTAGGCCCTTTCTCTATTCTGCTCTCATGTTTCTTGACTGGCTGTGCACCATTTTACATGTTTCTGAACTTATCTTCCTATGGTGTTTGTTCATTTTTAGTTTTTGTTTGGTTTTTTGCTATTTATCTATTTCCTGACATTTGTATAGTCATTATATGTTAGTCATTTACAGTATAAATGCAGAAGATTGCCAAAATGTCCATCTCCACTAATTTATGTTTTTCTATATGTAGATATTTTGAGAGTTTTAGGTGATGACTCTTGCCTTTTATCATAAATATATTGCTCATTTTGTATAAATATAAGGATCAAAATTTATCTAACAAAATAAATTACCTAATTTCCTTTTTTTTTTCTTGGTGGTACTGGGGTTCCTGTAAGTCCTTCTACCTCCGGGCTACACTCCCAGACCTATTTTATATATTTTTTTTAATTTTGAAAACAGGGTCTCCTAAGCCAGCACACTGGCTTCGAACCTGTGAGATCCTCCTGTCTCCGCCTCCCAAACGCTGGGATTACAGGCGTGCGCCACCACACCCGGTTTTAAATTACCAAATTTCTTATGGTAATTTCCACATCATACAAAACCAACTTACATTTTTTTCTCTTCCTAACGCGCTCTCTCTCTCTCTCTCTCTCTCTCTCTCTCTCTCTCTCTCTCCTCTCTCTCTCTCTCCACTTCTCTAGAAACCTAGAAATCAGCTGCATTTTATTTAAAATGGGTATGGTGTTATGACATGGTTTGGACCTTAAATTTTTTTTTTCCAGTCCTGGGGATTGAACCCAGAGGCATTCTACCTCCAAGCTATACCCGAAGCCCTATTTTTTATTATTTTGAAACAGTCTCATTGAGTTGCAAAGAGCCTCACTAAGTAGCTGAGACTGTCTGTGAACCATGATCCTCTGGTCTCAGCCTCCTGAATGCTGGGATTACAAGTGTGCGCCACCAAGCCCTGCTAGCTTAGACTTTTTTAGAAGTAAATAAATTAAGAAGAGGATCCACAGAGATCACAGTAAAGAAAAAAAAAAGTAATAGACTTGTCAAAAATGTAATAATCAATGGAGGAAATACATCAGTTCAGAAAGATGGACATATTGGGACACTCAGGGTTTTTTTGTTGAATATTTCAAAGCATTTCATTTTGTTTACTATAAGTTATAAAAATGAAAAGAGCATAGTACTGTTTTTGATGAATTTCACATAAAACTTCTTTTACCTTTCTTCTTCAAATCTCAAATTTTAGAATTTATTTATCCATCCACTTATTTACTAACTGTGCTAGGTGTTGGTGATAAAGATAATTATGCTTCACTATTTTTCATGAGTTAATAGACTATATGGTTACACAATGGGGTTTAGTAAATATAAAACTATAAATTAAAATAAGTTTCATTTATAGTAATATTTATCAATATCAATTTTTACATTTTATATAATGCCAATGTGTAAGAAGCAGAGTGTGGACACTAAAAAGTCATATTCAGCATCATTAAGATTGTAACAGTAACTAAGAGTTGCTTAGTAACACAAGAATTATAAGTAAAAAAATTCTCATTTGTAACAAAAAAGTAGATAGAAAAAGATAGGTTGTAATTAAAAAAAATCTAAGTTAATAGGTTCAATATCAATATAAATGCATATGAACAAAATCATAAATGGAACTTGTGATTTATGATTTAGGCTAGAATCTCTTATATGTCCAATTTTGAACTAAACCTGATTTTAAATTAATTATATCAGTCATTATTATTTTTATTTTTTACTGTATCATAATAGATTGTGCTTTAGATCATATTGTATTTTGTTCTAAAATTTAAAAAAATACTTTTTTCAGAAAGATAAAGATGTAAGAATACAGATTTAAGTCTTAAAATTCTATAATAATAATTTTTGTAAAAAAGTATGAGTAAAACAAATATTAGATATGGAAAGAAATTTATGCACTATCTAGCTCTGCATAGTATTTTTTAAATGAAGAAACCAAAATAATTTAAAAATTTTCTCAAAGATTATCTAGGTTAATATATTAAATAAGATATCACTGCTCACACATATGATCATTTTACTTTTCCTTCTTAGTTTCAATGTTTATACTTATATTTTTGCCTAGTTTCTTTGGCTAGAACTTTCAGTACTATATTAGAAAGTGGCAAGAGTTAGTAGGCATGGTGGTAATTCTAGTACTTGGGATACTGAGATAGGAGGAGAACAGTGTGAAGGACAACCTTAGCAACATAGCAAGAGTTCCAGTAACCTAAGGAAGCCCTGTTTCAAAACAAAAAATAAGAAAGGGCAGGAGCAAGAGATGTAGTAGAATGACCATGGTTTCAATTCTCAATACCAAAAAAAAGGGGGGGGGGAAATCAAAGAAATAGTGGTAAAAGTAAAAAAAATGTGAGCATCTTTATGACTTGTTTTTGATCTTAGAAGAGCTGTCATCTCCATTATGACATTAGCTATGGACTTTCCTTACCTATCTTCAGTTTTTAATGATTTCTTTCTTATAAAATGACATTTAATATTTTTGAAACGCTCATCATGTCTATTGAGGTGCTCATGTGATTTTTAATTATGTATTCTGTTAATGAGGTGTATTACATTAGTTGATTTATATATGTTGATTCACTGTTCCATATCAATAATAAATCTGAGTTTGTCATAGTTTATTATCTTCTTAATTGGTTTGTGAATTGATATTATAAATAAGAAGTATTATAGGTTTCAGAAACAAAAATGTTAGCACTAATAAACACATTCGGTAAAGTTGCAGAATATAATTCAACATATAAAACAATTTTATTTATATACTCTATTTCATTGTGTACATATAGTTTTCCACCTGTCATGTATCAGGACCATCAATGGTCACTTCTGTTTTGCAGAGTCGTGTTGAGCAATTCTGTGACCAGAGACTGTGAGATTTTGATTGAGACTCTTTCTAATATAAGAAGTTTCTCTATGGTACAGAGATTGCAACAGAGACAGAGCTCTTATGGGAACAATATTACTCCATTCTCCAGGGACAGTTGAAAAGGCTCATTCTAAGCATGATAGCCTCTGTGGCACACCGGTATAAAGGTTCTTAAATCCAACTGCACATTGCAATCTTTTGGGAGCTTTAAAAAATACAAGTCATCAGGCTTCCCTGCAGACTATTGAGTGTAGAAATACACTTGAAGGTAGGTTTGTATATAGCTTTATTTTACATCAGTCTTTATACATTTGTTGCTTTCATGCTTTCAGGTAATATTACTCTGTGTCCTATTTTAAGAAGTATAACAGACACTCCCAAATATGAATTATCATTGGAATGTTTTAGAGTAATTTTTAAAAATTTTTATTGGTGCATTGTAGTCATACATCTTAATGGGATGCAAGATGGTGGAGACATACATGCACACATCACCCAATTAGCCCTTCCCCAAATAGCACCATTACTCCCCCTTCCTCCTTCTCATGTTTGGCTTAGTGTTTGACAGTGATATGTTTGTTAAAGTACATTATGTGCAGTAAAGAATTTCCCTCTTCCCCCTCCCATCCTCTCAGTTAGATCACCTTATTTGCTCTATAGAATCTCCTTCTTCTTCATCTAGAGTTCCTCTTATGACCCATTTCCTCCCTAGCTGCTGCATTTTAGGAAGAACATCCAATTTCTTATATTTTGTGATTGACTAATCTCACTTAGCATGATATTCTCCAGTTTCATCCATTTTCCTGTAAATCACTGATTTTGTTCTTCTTTATGGCTGAGTAAAATTCCATTGTGTATATATCTCATAGTTTTATAATCTATTCATCTGTTGATGGACATCTTGGCTGGTTTCATAATTTGGCAATTGTGATTTGTGCAGCTATGAACATAGATGTGCATGAATTAGTTTGGTAGTTTGATTTCCATTCTTTTGGGTAGATACATAGAAGTGTTATTGCTGGATCATATGATAAATTCATTCCCATTCTTCTGAGAATACTCCATACTGTTTTCCAAAGTGGTTGCAGTAATTTGGAATCCCACCAACAATGTATTAGAGTTCACAGTTCTCCACATTCTCACCAGCAATTGTTGTTGTTTTGAATGATTGCAATTCTAGTCGAAGTTAGGTGAAATCTCAGGGTAGTTTTGATTTGCATATCTCTAATTGCTAATGATGTTGAGCATTTTTAATACATTTTTTACCAAATTTCTTTTATCATGAACTGTCTATTTAGTTTACTTGCCCATTTTTATTGGCTTATTTGTTTTCTTAGTAGTGAGTTTCTGGAGTTCTCTCTTTATTCTAGATATTAGTCCTCTATTGGAGGAATAGGTGGTTAAAATATTTACCTATTCTGTTGGCTCTTGGTTGAGGTTCTTGATAGTTTCTTGGCTGTACAAAACCTCTTCAGTTTAATGCAATCCCATGTATTGATCCACCTTCTAATTCCTTGTGCCTTTGAGGTCTTGTTGAGAATAGAAATCTAGAATATATTTCCACTCAGGATATTTCACAAAAAATATTATAAATAAACTAACCAAGGAGGTAAAGACCTCTACAAAGATAAATATAAAACATTGAACAAAGAAATAAAAAAGACCTTAGTAGATGGAAAGATCCTTCTTGTTCATGAACAGACTAAATATCATCAGAATAGCCATACTTTCAAAAGTGATCTACAGTTTCAATGTAATACTCATTAAAGTACCAAGGTCATTCCACAAAGACATGGAAAAATCAGTTCTTAAATTCATTTGGAACAACAATAACAACAAAAAAACAGACTAGCCAAAGTAGTTCTCAGCAACAAAAATCATGCAGGAGAAATCACAATATCTGACTTTAACCAAACTACACAGCCAAAGTAATAAAAACAGCATGATACTGACACAAAAACAGATAGATAGACCAATGGAGTAGAATAGAAGACTCAAAAACAATTGATATTTGACAAAGTAACCAAGAATATACAATAGAAAAAAGACAGCCACTTCAACAAATAGTGTTGGCAGAACTGGTTAACCATATGCAGAAAAACAGAAATAAACCCCATTTTCTAACCCTGCACATGAATCAATTCAATATGGATCAAAAACTTGGGAATGACCAGAGACCTTGCAGTTCCTTGAAGAGCCCATAGGTCCAACACTTCAAGAAATAGGCACAGGAGTAATTTAGATGAAATAGAATATTTGAAAACTATCCCTTTAGCAACTGACATAGATGGACTGGAAGAAGAATAAATAACAATAAATTTAAAATCTCAACAGATGTTAAGCATATGCAGAAAAATGGAAAGAAACCTCACTTTCTCACTCTGCACAAGAGTTAATTCAAGATGGCTCAAAAACTTGGAAATCTGAGTCCTTGAATCTCTTTGGAGAGGGCATAGGATCAACAATTCAACACATAGGCACTGATAAAAAGCTTTTGAAACAAGATACACAAAAGTATAAGAAACTAAAAGGTATATCAATTCATGGGATTGCACTAAACTGAAGAAATTCTTTACAGCAAAGAAACTATCAAGAACCTCAAATAATAGCCAACAGAATGAGAGAAGATTTTTGCCCACTATTCCTCCAATAGAGGACTAATATCTAGCATGGACAAAGAACTCAAGAAACTTAGCAATAAGAAAAAAAAAATAAGCCAGCCAATCAGAAGGGCAAGTGAATTAAATAGACACTTCACAAAAAAATCAAGTGGCCAACAAATATACGAAAAAAAATGCTCAAAAGCATTAGCAATTAGAGAGATACAAATCAAAACTACCTTGAGAGTTTATTTAACTCCAATTAGAATGGCAATCATTCAAAACACAAACAACAACAAATGCTGGTGAGGATGTGGAGAACTATGAACTCTAATACATTGTGGGTGGGATTGCAAATTAGTGCAACCACTTTGGAATACAGTATGGAGGATCCTCAGATGAATAGAAATGAACTTATAATTTGATTCAACAATACTACTTCTGGCTATTTACCCCACAAAAAGGAAACCAAACTACCAAACTAATGCATGTGTGTCTATGTTCATATCTGCACAATTCACCATTGCCAAACTATGGAACCAGACAAGATGTTCATCAACAGATGAATGGATTATAAAACTATGAGATATGGACACAATGGAATTTTACTCATTCATAAAGAACAAAATCAGTCATTTACAGGGAACTGGAGAACATTATGCTAAGCGATATTAGTCAGAAACAAAAAGTAAGAAATTGGATACTCTTTATATGTGGAAGCTATGGAGAAAATGAGTCATAGGAGAAACTATAGATGAACAAGTAGAATCTGTAGATGAGCAAATAAGGAGACCTAACTAAGCAGGATGGGAGGGGTATAGAGGAGAAATAAATACTATACATTATGTACATTCACAAACATATCAAAGTCAATCAGTAAGCCAAACATGAGAAGGGAAGAGGTAGGGAAGGGGGAGAGAATTGGGGAAAGGCTTTATGAGTGATGTATGTATTCCTCTACCATCTTGTACCCCATTAAAATGTATGACTACAATGCACCAATAATTCTTTTAAAAAATAAAATATTATAATGTAAAAATTAAAATGTCTTATATTTCAAAAATATCAGAAATACATCAAACGTCATTATAAGATATGCACCAAGTGTCATTATATTTTGTGATGCAACAAATAAGAAAGTAAAATTATAATTATTATTTTTGGGACACTATTGAGACATTAAATAAAATAGACCTGTGACTTACACCTGATGTAGAGTATAACCTTAATGAAGCACCCTAAAGCTACAGTGTAATGAGCAAAAAAGTAAAGAGCTCAGAAAGTCAGTGGACTGAGGGCACATCACTTCTGCCATATAAATGCTGGTAGGGTATGTTTTAAATTTGGATTGAGAATTTCATCTGGAAAGGAAAGAAGACCTCAGCTAAAAGAGGCTGGAGGTACACAGGCAGAGTGTAATGAACTGATTAGAACTAGCTACAGAATTATTTACATCTGCATCAAGAGAAACACAGGCAAGAAATGTTTAGAGACGAGGAGATCTTCCTGAAACCAGAAACACTCATATGAAATGAATTTAAACATCCGATAAGTTCAGAAAGCAGAGACACTATTTCGTGAGCATTTTAATTTAATAATACCTTTCTGGCCTTCTTAAGTCTTCTGTCTTCCTACACTATTTCTACTCTATAACATTCAGTAACTACATTAACAGATCCAGGGAAAAGAGGGGGAGGGATGAGATGAAACAAAACCAAATGAAACAAAAAAGCTGATGACCACCACCCTGTCTCACTGTTAGCAATCAGCCTCAACCTGGGGAGAGAGAAGATCAAAGCAGAATACACTAATGCTGGGAGAGACATTTGATAATCTCACAATGACTAGAACATTCATGGCATTTATTTCTATGAGTGTTTGACTGAAGGATGGGAATCCTTATCAATAGTGTTTGGAAAGACAATGAAGGAAAAAGTAAAGGGTCTTAGTCTTAATGATTAAATTCAGGAATATGATTATTTATTTTCTCTATATATATTTTATATAGTATAGATAGGCAATACTGGTACATGTACATGTTTTGAAACATAAGTAGTTAGCAGACTACTTATCTTAAAGTAATCAGAAATAATATTTTCAAGGCTATTAATTGAGTACAAAGATTTTTCTGAAATATTTTAGACTATTTTTACTATATTTATATAGTTAATGCATACTACAATAGATTTTTATATTATACACATATACACATGCATATACATTTTTGTATACACACAACATTGCATGTATATGCATGCATATGTATAACTGTATACGAATACAAGTTTTCTTAAGGTTTAAGAGGATTGATGTTTATAGTCAATTTAGAGAGTACTCTTATACATTCTAATTTAAATAAAGTAAACAAACAACACATTTGTTGTGTTGAGGGGCTACTGAGGAATGAACCCAGGGACACAGAAGTTATTTTTCTTGGTATATAGAGATTCAAAGAAATAGAAAGCAAGTAAAATATTTCTCTTCATGTATAGAATAAATATTACATATGTTTGATAAAAACATGTAAATGTCCAATAATTTTATGAAAAATAAAGCTTAATTACATGTATTTCACATGATCAAAACTCTGAAAATACATATTTTTCAGCATCTGATCCTAAGGACAGTAGAAATATATCACAATGTAAATATTATATTTGAAGTTTATAATACTTAAAAACATATAAATATTCTCTTCTGTTTATATACCAAGGAATTAATTTTTCTAATGTTGAAAAGATGACCAGTATAAATTGGCATATTAAAAAGTTATTTAATTGTCAATGTAAAGAAACTAATGCAAATTAAAACATAGAGAAAATATAACTTCTGTTCTTGGCACTTGTATTATATCTGTTTGAAAAACAGAAGCATAATTTTATACATATTGCATAACATATGTGATTTTAAATCTCCAAGCCAGAAACATTATCAAGCTGTCTGCAAACACATTTTTTAATCCTGAAAAAGAAATGCACTAAAGATTTTAAAGTACACATAAGTGGATACATAAAATTAAGAGTCATTTCTGGCATTTTATTTTTCCTTTGCTTCAAATTTTACTTAAGATAAATCAGCATTCAATCCACTTGGTCTACACATTTCCTGATTCTATATATGACTTTTAGTTTTCCAATTGGGTTTGTGCCATATGACCTCATATATAGCAATGTGTTACATTTAAATAGTACTTTACATGTTAATCAATCATGCTTGGTCATTTACAAGAACAAAAATAAAACCAACATAAATGAAGTTATTGTCCTGAAGTCTTACAATCAAATAAGAACATATAGCCTACAAGCGCACACACACACACACACACACACACACACACACACACACACACACACATTAGTTTTTACTGTTTATAAGCAGTTTTTATATGCCATGTGCCAGGAGCTACATTTTCTTTTTTAAATTAATATTTATTGGAGTTTAATATGTAAAGAGAAACCACAAGTGTATATCACAGAAAATTTTCACAAAATGTGCATATCAGAATGTTTTCAGAAATTTAGTATGCCTTATCAAGAATTTAAACATTTTTTTATCTGAGTAGGTTTCTAATTTGACCTCTTAGGCACAAAGGCCTATGGGATTCTTGAGCACCAAAGCATCTCATTTCTTCTCTTGGCTTATGATATTTATGGCAAATGGAATGGTTCAGCATAACCTTTTTGTATTTGGCTCTTTAATATAATGTCTACAAGATACATACACAGTACTGTAATAAAAGATAAAATAATTTTTTGTTTTATGCAGTACTTTATCCTATGAAATATCACAATTTAGTTATCCATTTTCCTCTTGACAAGCATTTGAGCTGCAAGCATTTGAGCTGATTTTGGCATTTGACAGAGTAGTGCTGATCATTCTTGTATATTCCTTTTGCTTAACACACACACACACACACACACACACACACACACACACTCACACACACTCACAAAGTATTCTCACCTGGCACCTTCCAAGGTATCTTTAGGCCACAGGGCCTGTGCGGAGTTTTTACTCCATGCTGACATTTTCTAGAGTGACTATATGAATTTAATACCCTGTTTAGTAGTGCATCTGTCACACATTTCCATCATTTTGAATTTTTAAGTCAATCTGGAACTTAATTATTCAGCTAATAGAAAAGGAGTGTTAAGTTTCCAATTAAAGCAAATTTCCAATTAAATTCTTACTTTTAAGTTTCCACTCCTTCAGATTTTGCTTCATGTGTTCTGAAGTGCTGACATAAGGTGCCTAGAGAATTGTTATGTCTTCTTGAGAAACTGACTCTTTTAGCATTATGAAATGTTTTTCTAAATTTCCAGCATTATTTCATGTTCAATGTTTTATTTGTAGTACTAGATATTGTACTAAGAGGAATTCTTTCTTGAAGCAATACCTCCAGCCCTCAACATACCTTTTTTCCTTTTTTTAACTTTTTGTCTTAAAACTGGGTCTCTCTAGGTGCCTGAGAGTCTATCTAAATGGCTGAGGATGATCTTGAACCTGATTCTCCTATTTCAGCCTCTCAAGTATGGAATTACAGGCATGCACCACCGTGTTCAGCTAATCAAGTCTACCTTTTCTAAAATAATATAGCCACCCACTTTTCTTGTGCTTAAATGTGCATACTATCTCTTTACCTAAACCAATGTGTCTCATATATACTTTATCTAAACCAATATTTCCCTATATTTAATTGTGTTTCTTGATGATGTATAGTTGGGCCCTGGTTTTCTATCACATCAGAAAATTTCTGCCTTCAATAATATTGTTGAATTATATTTTATAACAATTGCTATGATTAGATTTACATCTATAATTTTATATTTATTTATTTATTTATTTATTATTTTTCTTTGTGGTGCTGGGGATTGAATCCTTCTACCTCCAGGATACACTCCCAGACCTATTTTTTTAAGTATATTTTATTTGGAAACAGGTTCTCTTAAGCCAGCAAGGCTGACTTCAAACCTTGTGGTCCTCCTGTCTCCGCCTCCCAAGCACAGATTACAAGCATGCGCCACCACGCCTGGCTATATTTATTTTTTCATTCTTCATATTTTATTTCTTTTTCCCATTTTATCTTATTAAATTTTATTCATTTGAACTTTTAGACTGTGATTTACCTTTACTGCTTTTAGGAACATATTATTATTTTAATGGTTTCCTGGGTTTTAAGTATGCATCTCTGAATTATCACAGATATCAAATAAGAGAATACAGCCTCAAGTATAATATAAGAAACTAAAGTAGTATACTACACACCCCTATGCCTCAAGGTTTTGCTATATTCATCATATATTATACTGCTACATATATTGTACAAAATGCTATAGCATAGTCTGAAAATAAAGCATGATTTAACTAAATGAATGGAATGTAAAAATGAAGACTGGATAATATATTTCAATATAGAGTAAGGATTTGTTTTTTTCCAACTCCTCCTAAAGAAATTGAATGTGATTGCCTTTCATCAGAAAAAATTATTTATTTTGTTTATAAGAAAGATGGCCAGATGTGATACATGCCTATATCCCCAGCGTTTGGGAGGCAGAGCCAGGAGCATCATAGATTGGAGGACAGCATCAGACATATAGTAAGACTCTATTGAGAGCTGTTTTCAAAACAAGAAAATGGGGGGGGGGAGGTTGGATGTGTGGCTTGAAGTTAGAATGCTCCAGGGTTCCATACTCAGTCACCCATCTCACATACACACACACACACACACACACACACACAGGAAAGGCCAACTTTAACTTTAACAATAACAGAATATAAACCTAATTAAATAAAGAAAAAATGAGAATTCCTAGAAGCTGAATTTTCAGTTAAGTTTCTAGATTCACTGTTTAATTACATAAGGCAACTAAAATAAAACAAATCTGAAAATATACTCAGTAGGCACATGCTAACTCAGCACATATTATATATTTAAAGAATCATGTATTTGTCATTGACGTGTATGTTCCAGTCATATATTTGTTGTTTTAGAAGAAATATATAAGCATGAGAGTTGAATCAATATTGAAATGATAGAAACCAGATATTTATATATTTGTCCTTTCTCAGATAGACTACCAAGATTATCTTTCTCACTAAATCAATGTAAATATATTGCAGTATCTCCCTCTGTAACTCTTATCTAAAGATCACCCTGAACAATGGGTCATAAATGGACTTGAGAAGGCAGAGAACAGTCAATAAAATAATCCATGTAACTGGCCCTTATTTCCTGTTTTAAATTTGTCCTTGATAAATCTCCACTATGAATGACACAGAATATAGGAATTACTCATGTCAGGTAATTTATAATCAAATATAGAGATTATTATTAAAAAGTGTTTGGCACCTAATTATCTTAAAGTTTCTTCTGTTTTTAAAGATACTATGTATAGGCATAAGTAATCAAATTGTAAGAATAAATTATGTCTTCAGAGAACTAATAAATCATTGGGTAAATCCAATAATAAAGATCCATTTGCTCACACACACACACACACACACACACACACACACACACACACACACACGAATCATAGACGTAATGCTATGTGAGAGAGCAAACACAAAACACTTAGTATAAAGTATATTAATTCACTTATATGAAATCAGATAATGAGCAAACTAATTTGTATTGATAGAAATCATAGCAGAGGTTACTTGGGGAAAAAAATTGAGAAGAGGCAAAGTAGCCTCAGATTTGGTAAAATATTCTATATTTTGATAGTAGTGTAGTGTTTGTATATGTAAAAAACTGTCTAATCAGTGCCAATTTTGAGCAATTTTCTTAGTAGGTCCTGGTTCAGGATGTTCTAAACTGTGAGCTGAGGTATGCTGAGGAAGAATCCTAGCCATTCCCATTTAGCATTTGTTATGTGGACATCTTTTCATCTTTAATCTTCATTTGGCCTTGATTGACCACCCTTATGTAAGTTTTCCCAATGGATTTGTTCATTTTTATCTTTAGTTACTCTCAAAAGTGTCTTGGTTTGGAAGATAAATTAATTATCTACAGAAAGAACCAGAATCCCACTTGGACTGACAGAATTAGTAACATTGACAGGCTGCTCGGCAATTTGTATAGCCATCTTGATCTCATTTACTAACTCCTAATCCCTTGTGCTTATTATCAGAAAATATCTCCTGAGACATTTGCTCTTATTCTTTCCCGCAACCAACTCTCTATTATTCACATCTTCTAATGTGTATTTTTAAATCTCTATTCATTTGAAACATACTTCCCTGGAAAGGTGAAATTAACAATCAGATAATTACAGGAGGTTAATTCCCAGGTTATTTAAATGTAATCATATTTAAGGCACTATTCAACATTTTCCTCCAGGAACCGGCTATCCTATATCTAATATTGCACCTAGATAAGAGTATATTATAATAACAAGTGGACCCTACATGTAGGATTACTGGACAAAAAAAATAGACATGTCTTTCTTGCTCATTTCTTGTTTCTTGGTTTCTGATTCATTGTAATAAGATAGGAGGAGCTCTGGTACTCTCTTCCAGTTAAACACTGAGAGTGGCTCTGCTCTTCCAAAGATATAACTTGCAAGGCCTTCTGGGGCATGACCATCCATCCACATAGGGAGAGGGAGAAAATACAGAGTAAGACATACAGTACAGGAAAGATAAAAGCATGGGATAAGCATTCACAGCACATGTATTGCTTTTGCTCACTTTCTGACACTCAGAACTCAGTGGTATCGCTATATAGAATTGCAAGGAAAGGTTGGCAGTGCACTCCAGATGGATGTCAGGAAGACAAAAAGAACACCAATGTTGATAAACAGTTCAGTCATATATGCTGCTGATCTTACTGCTCTTCTCAGTGCCCCTTTGATCAATGGTACATCATTCATATTACAGATAAAAGAAAATATTAATGAAATAGATCTCATTATGTGACTTTGCTGTTTAAGTTTTTCTTCACTTCCTTCTTAATCACTGAGATAATCCAAATTCCAACTGACAGATTATAAGGCTCTAGGAAAGTTCTGGTCACCTCTCGTACTCTTGCTTTCAACACTGTCTTTATCTAAACTTTTGGTTTCTATTGTAAGGTCTTTGCATTAGTCAATCTTGACCTAATTTTCATTTCTCACAAGTTCTGATGACTATAATCGTGTTCTACAATGAATGACCAAAAGATCTACTACAACAGTTCACAAAGAAAGGTTGGAGATTTTTTTTATACAGCAAAGTGCTAAAGGCAGAGTGTCTAGGAATGTGCTCATGTCTACACAATGTGCTAAAAGACTCAAAATCCTATTAACTCTTGGCACACTCTTGTTTGTTTCTGTCTTTTGTCTTCATAAATAATGAAGTTGTGTGTTCTACCTTTAGGCATCACCACCATGTAAGAAGGAATAAGCAGAAAGGCTCTCAAAGTCTTCTTTCTGCAAGAATTTATTCATATATTCTGGTAGGAAAATTACATTCTCATATTTAATTCTTCAGTACACTTTCTAGGAATGTCACACCCATATGTCCACAGACAAAGATGTTGGACTTTTAAATTTTTCCAAGAGTAGAAGCAGGGATGAGAAGTACTGTGTAGTTTTTGTATCACCAATTCATAGCCCCTTTCAAATTGCAGATTGTTATAAGCACATTTCCAGCTAGCTGTGCAGCCGTGGTCCAAATGTCACCTCTTCACAGAGACCTTCAGTGTGTACTCATTCTCCATGTGCCATTCTATGGCATTCTTTACTTTGCTGTGTCTCTGAGAAACTGACCTTTGTGGAGTGTCACAATTGGATTTGGGACCTCTGACTTTGGGTCAACGAGAGATGAGGGAGAGTGGCAAAAGGCTGATCCTGTGCTGTCCATCTCCCATCTCCTTCCCTGCCTGTTTTAAGAGTCTCACTCTTCCATCTGTCATGCATCTCTCATAGCTAATTTTCTGAAGTTCTAAAACTCCTCTCTCCTCATGCTTCTTCAGCTAATAATGGCCCCTGCATTATTAGTCCAAAGGACTTTACCTAATTCTATTTTTCCTTCATTGCTTATAAATAATCTTTATTTTATTAACTGTTGTGCTTGAGTGGGTCATTTATGTCTTCCCAGCTTCCTGACTAACACAGTTTGGTTTTTTTTTTTTTGAAGGTGCTTAATTATTGTGTGTGTATGTATGTATGTATGTGTGTATGTATGTGTGTGTGTGTGTGTTTGTATGTGTTGGTGTATAGAGATTGGCATAGGGGCATCCTATCTCTTACACCCTCAGCCCTTTTTTATTTTTTGTCTTGAAACAGGGGATAGGTTGCTGAAGGTCTCACTATGCTGCTGAGGCTGTCCTTGAACCTATGATCCTTCTGTTTCAGCCTCCCAATCTTGTTATAAACCTGCAAAGTACTTGCCACTATCTGAAATTAGTTAATTAAGCACATGATTTTTACTTCTACAGGTATAATGCAAGCTTCTTGAGAAGAGGTACTGTGTCTGTTGGTTCATTGCTTTACTTCTACTCCCCAGTGTGTGTGTGTGTGTGTGTGTGTGTGTGTAATTACTTGTTCAAGATACATTAAATGGATAATAAGTGCTACATTAGCTTTTGTTGATTAACTGTGGCTGTGTTCTTCATTTTCCAGTAATCCAAATTTCTACACACCTTCGTTTCATCTCCTGCCCCTATAGTTTAGCAAGACACCTCTATATACTAAATTTATCTGCAGTTGAAACCTACCACTTTTCTGGACTTTTAAACTTAATTATCACAAATTTTGAGAGCTTCTGGTATCTATTTAATTTTTTTCTTCACATAAAGATTTCTGAATTACTTCCTTAGGCATTATCTAGGTTGGATCAAATTATTTTTGGCCATGTAGACTATCACTAACTGATGAAAATCTATACATCAGTCCATAGGACTGGTGATGATAAATTACACAAAACACATGCCCTTTTGCTTCTTAGTTGTGGACAAACTGACACATTTTTCTTCTCAGAACATCTATGCTAATATTTATTTATATATGTCAAAGCTCCTAATATCATCTTGAGGATTGTTTCTTTTTGGTTGATCTTTTATATTTTTAATTTTTTATTGGTTCATTGTAGTTTTAATGTAATTTTAATGTAATGTAATTTTAATGGCATACTAGATGGTAGAGGCATACATATTTTTTATGGCTGAGTAAAATTTCATTGTGTACATATCCTGTAGTTTTGAAAATCCATTCATCTGTTGATGGAATTCTTGGCTGGTCCCATAGTTTGGCAATTGTGAATTGTATAGCTATGAACACAGATATGCATGCATTAATTTGGGAGTTTGGTTTTCATTCTTTGGGTATATACCCAGAAGTGGTACTGCTAGATCAAATGGTAACCCTGCATAAAAGTTAATTCAAGATAGATCAAAGACATTTGGATTGCAAGTGTTAATATAGTATGCTTGAAGGAGAAGTGTGCATGTTGCTTATTTCGTGGCAAATTTCCTGCAGAGTTCAGGAGAAAAGAAAATACAGTTATCCTGCAGGCCATTGCATAGTCTAAATTAAACAAATGAGGAAAGAGGGACCAAAAGATAACTGAGATCAGCAGTCTCACTAAGTAGATAAATAAGTCCATGCAGCAGAGTCAGTGAGCCAAACAGAAAGCTCAGTAGGATGCTTCTTCCCAAATTTCTCATAACTTGGAAATTCTTATTTTATGGAGTAATGTTGTAAAAACTGTAATAAGAAACGTTTACTTGTACATAGTTCTTAAAAATATTTCTGGACATGTAAACTATTTTAAAATATCACAATAAAAATTAAGCCAATTCATAAATTATATATAATGTGCAGTGTGCATGTATTACACATGCACTTTTGAAAATAATAATTTTACAAAGAAATATAAGATAGATTAAAAACAAATAAAACCATTCTGTTACCCAAATAAAGTCCTCTTTATAGTTTGTGAAATATACTTCCTAAATGGTCCCTTATTTATCTGTGTAGACAATTTCATCTCTGAGGTGTGAGAGGGCTATTTCCCCCTTTTGATGTATGTCTTGCTAAACAATGGAGTTGGGAGTAGGGAGCATCAGAGTTACTGAGCTATAGATCCATCAAAGCTAATGCCTTGCAACTATACAACATTACCAGGTCTATTTTCCCCAGTTCAGCATGCCCCATACTGAGGGTGATGTATTGGGCTTTTAAGAGAACAGAAAGCTCTCACAGGGTAAAGGAGGGCAGGAAGTTAACTTCTTCTCTTGTACTACAAGAGTGGGAGGACTGCACATTCCTCTTTCATTGATCATTCTCAGGCACCCAGAGAGATTGCATAGAAAGAATTGAGCACTTGAGTCTAGCACGTAAGGAAACAGCCATAGACAGATGTCCACCTTGGGCACTGTAGACTCTGGAGAAAGAATTAAGACCATTCCCCAAAGTGATAGAGGTAGTCAGGACTCCATGGCTCCTTTTATATTTCAAAGTGGGAGGGAGAGTTTTCTAATTATCATTAAAGTCCATGTCCTCTACTAAATGAAGCAGATGCTACATTTAGAAACAGTGAGATGAATACACCAGAATAAGCTTAATGCCCCTTCTGAGCTAGGCAATGAGTCCTTCCTCATCTGGTCTAATGAGTGTTATAGGTAACAAACTTTTTGAATCCCCTACATGAGCAGTAGGAAGGTATTGAGTGTACCAGGTAAAATGCTGGACTCTGAAGTCAGGCCATCCAGGTGTGTATCTCAGCTCCATCATTTCCTGGCTATGTCACTTCTGGAACTTTTTCTAGCATCTATCAACCTCAGCCTCTCCTCACTATAAAATTAATGTAATACTAATTATAGCAAAGAGAGAAAAATGGTCCACTGTTTTACTCCATGGGCTAGCTTAACATCTTCGCTGCTATGTACTTACCAGTGGATCTTTATCATTCTAGGTACATTGCATATGTACATTCTAGTACATTGCATATACTCAATAATATTCCATTAAGTGAATAGATGAATAGATGAAGGGTATTCATAAAGAAAAGGAAAGTATATATTAGATATAATCAGGTGAGAGTTTTAAGAGATACTACAAAACATAATGTTGTCTTTGAAAGACCAAAAAAACAAGAATAAAGGTGAAGGGGCATGAGGAAATATAATTGAGCTCAATGTAACATTTTTTAAAATATGTTGTTGAGCTGGGCATGGTGGCGAACACTTGTAATCCCAGCATTTGGGAGGCTGGGATAGGAGGACTGGGGTTCACAAACAGCTTCAGCTACTCAGTGAGACTCTGCAACTCAGTGAGATCCTGTTTCAAAATAAAATATTAAATAGGTCTGGGAGTATAGCCCGGAGGTAGAAAGCCTCAGGGTTAGAGCCTCAGTAACACACACACACACACACACACACACACACACACACACACTAAAATAGAATGAAAAATAGGGCTGGGGTTTCCTCAGAGGTAGAATGAATGCCCCTGGGTTCCATTCCCAGTACTGCAAAAAAAAAAAAAAAAAAAGAAGTTGTTAAAAATTAGTAGGGGATCCCTGTATTTGGGAGGCTGAGACAGGCGAAAGCCAGCCTCACCTACTTAGTGAGACTCTCAGTAACTTAGTGAGACCCTGTTTCCAAATAAAATATAAAATAGGGCTGGGAGTATAGCCCGGAGGTAGAAAGCCTCTGGGTTCCATCCCCAGTACCACCAAAATAATAATAATAATAATAATAATAATAATAATAGGGGAGAAAAGATTCCAGAGGATGTTTTGTTCTATAAATGGGAGGAATAGAGAAATTTTATATATTAAAAAACAATAGAATAGAGAAGGAATGAAGATAGAAAAGTGCTAAAGGAGGCAATGTGATATAGCTTCAATCCTAATTGCAGAAAGCACAGATGAATCCCTGCACTGCTAGGAACACAATATAGTCCACTGGGCACTCAGAAAGATGCTTTAAGGAGTCAGTGTCAGATTCTCATCTTCCTCAAGTATTCATTACTAAATTTGATCTGCCTGAATAGTTTTCCTATGACATTTTATTTGCAATCATTCTCTTCTTATTTACCAAAGTGCATTTCTCTAGGGATACATGGATCTAAATGGAAGAACATTTCTCAGTATTGGTGATGGTGCTGAAAAAATAAAGGATTCTTGTAACTGTATAATAAATTATTCTACAATCAGAAGTTTTCTAATCTTTACTTTGGAAAAAATTGTGGTCTCTACAAGAATTGCCAGTTGATATATCATTAAGAATAAATGTAATAATATATCCCTCAGTGGTTATTAGCATAGTACTTTGAAAGAAGTTTTTAGAATTTGTATATTTAATAGCATATCCAAAACAGTAATAAAAATGATGACAAAATGACTCACTCTAGCATGTGAATTAATGAATTCATTATAAAGCATCATTTAAATGTAATTTAAATTAAATTAAAAATTTTAATTAAAATATTCAACAAATGTCTTTTTTATATTTATTTTTATTAACTTGTGGTAATAATACTTGTCATGATAAACTGGAAGAAAAAACTTGCATATAGGGAATAATGGTTACTAGTAGACTTTAAACTTAAAAATGTTTATCAATAACAAATTTTATGTTGTATATGAGTGTGCCCTTATTGCCAATTAACAAGACAATTTAGGAATAAAGTATGTTGCTATAAGATAAGCTTCATTGGGAATAAAGCAATGGAATTACAGAGCCATGATGATAAAAATATTACCAACTTTATAAAGACAGATTGTTGATTATTTTTCCTTATATTTTCTTAAACAGAAGACTAATACAACATATACATTTAATTTTTCTGTATTAATTATTTTTATGATATACCTGAGTAAAATAATGATAACAACAATAACTAGTATTTATGATTTGTGATATGCCAGGCATAGTGTTAAATACTTTATATATATTCTTACATAGTATTCACAATAATCACAATCCTGTGGGGCAGATATTTTATCTACACTTTATAGATGAATAAACTATGTCTCAGAGGGAATTAGTAAATAGTCCGAGATGACCCAGTTAAGAAGTATTTAAGTTGAGGTTTGAAATATGTTCTTTCTGGTCCCAAATCGCTGCTTCTAATCATTTTGAGCATGTTATTCCATGGCTGAATACCAATGCACAAATATCAAAGCAACTGAGTAAAAAAAAAGTCTCCCCTGATCTCAGAAGCTAAGCAGGGTCGGGCCTTGGGGGTACTTGAATGGGAGAACATATGTATTTTAAATTGTCAATATTTATACTATATTAAAAAGTCTATTTCTAACATTTAAATATATAAACTTGAAATGTGAGACTATAATATTTATTAAATTTCTGTTCGGAACAAACAAAATAACCTATTGAATCAAGACAAATGACATGAAGCCTTATTAAAGTTGTTCCTCTTGGACAGGAGATCATTTTTCCCCATGATGAAACAATGGAAGAAGTCAGAGTAGGTACAAATAAAACTGTATTGGATGGTGAGGAACATTTTAAAAAATTTGTTTTTTGACTATAATTCTTCTAATGAAATCAGAAGCTGGAAATGCAGAGAGAGTTTTTATGTTAGTCACAGCTCATTTTACATGTAAAGAAGAAAATTTAATGAAAGTGACTAGTGTTGGGAATATTTGCAGGGCATTAGCAATATTAAGAGATTACTAAGCTTTAGGGGGCTGGGGATTTAACTCATCAGTGGAGTGCTGGAATTATATGGCAAGGAGCTCTGGGTTCAATGCCAGCAGTGCTCCCTCCCCCCCCAAAAAAAAAATAGAGAGGAAATTACTAAATCTCAAACAATAAAATGTATCATTTTTTGAACAATTCTCAGAAACTTGGTTTTAAACCATGTAGAAGTAGCACACTGCCCACTACATGAGACACTTTACAGCATACTAGACATGACTGAAAATCATTTCAGAGATGAGCAGGATTTTTTAAGGGTATTATTTGAGTGGCAATATAATCTGAGGCTATCTCTAAAAATATAATTCACAAAGTTGTAAATAATGAAGTTAAAAACACTATACAGAAAACTGGTAAAACTGTCAATTTTTTCAGATTATGCAAAAGAGAGATACTCTATCCAGGCTATGGATGAGTGGTGTGCTCTTTTCAAATCAACAAAACAAGGGAAAGAAAGTCAATATTGCTCACCATCTACTACATGGCAAACACTGCACAAAGAGCTTAGTGTTCATTATTTTATTTAATTAAAATGATAAAGTTATGGCAGTTAGTATGACTGCCACTAATTTAAAAGTAAGGAAAGTTGGTGCACTAAGAAGCCGGAGACAGAAGCATCACAGATTGGATCTTCAACAATCTAGCAAAACCTTCACCAATTAATGAGCCCCAGTTTAAAATTATATAATATAAAATAATAGGGCTGGAGATGTAGCTCTCAGTTAAAATCACCAGTACCACAAAAGAAAGAGAGAGAGACAGAGACAGAGAAAGAGAGAGAGACAGAGACAGAGAAAGAGAGAGAGACAGAGACAGAGAAAGAGACAGAGAGAGAAGAGACAGTTACATCATTTACAGGGACATGCATGGAACTAGAGGACGTTATGCTAAGTGAGGTTAGTCACAAAAATAAGACATTGGATGCTTTCCCTAATATACGAAAGCTAGGGAGAAATGGGTAACTGGAGGAACGCTAGATGAAGAAGGAGATTTTATAGATAAGCAAATAAAGCAACCTATCTGAGGGGATGGGAGGGGGGAAGAGAAAAACTCTGTAAAGCACATGATGAACTTAAACATATCAAAGTCAATCACCAAGCCAAGCAGTGAAGGAGAGAGGGGGAGGGAATGGGATGGGAACTGGATAAGGGCTAATTGGGTGATTGTGCATGTATATCTCCACTATCTTTCATCCCATTAAGATGTATGACTACAGTGCCCCAACAATTTTTTTAAAGAAGAGAGAAAGAAACAGAGCAAAAAAGGCAATGAGTGTTAAAATAATTTAGTAAATTATCCAGTGCCACATAGGTACTATGAAATAGTACTGAACATCAGCCTAAAACTTTTTGATACTACAATGTGAGTGGAATGTAGAATATTCAGTAGGTAACTAATATTTATACATGCATATATACTTTTATTAGTGCATCAGAGTCTCATATAATACTGAGCTCAGAGTGATAGTGATGTACATGCACATAGCACCTGATGAGCATCCCCGGGATCCCTCCTCCTATCTCCCCTTCCCATGCATGTTATTGAGATTGGCATTAGTATCCTCTCATGTCTACATAAACACATAGCTCAATTGATTATGACAACTTCTCAAATTTTTCCTCTTAAGCATTCAGAATTTAAATTTACTACCATAAAGTTATAGAGAAAAATAGAACATTTTTTTCTTCTTTGATTATAAGAAATGCATTACTTAATTTCAGTTGTCAAACATCAATGAAGACATGTCTATTAAATTTTCAAAATCACATTTGTAATTAGAATGCTAGTTTGCTTAATTTGCAACTCTGACAAATTTTAATTGATACATAAAAAATTAAAATGTATCTGTGGGATATAGAAAAGTGAGATCTTAGTTAATTGTGAAAATGAAATATCTCATTGAGTTTTTCCTTCTTGTTCACAGACTTGATGACAAGCAGAGTGCTTTATTAACTTCATAGATGTGTACAGAGTAAAACCAATAATTAAAACACTCATTCATAGAACCTACTTATTTATATGCCGTTCTGGCTGTCAAACTCAACTTTCATTAAATTGAAAACAATGCATATGTGTATTACAGCAGGATTCACAACAATGACTCACAAATTAACATGGGATTTTTTTTATTCTGTTTAGAGGAATTTAGATAACACTGGTAGAGAATGAAGATTCTGGTGAAATAATTTATACTTTAGTCAAGCCAAAGGACAATTATTATGACATAATTCCTCCAATAGCAGATATAAGTTTAGAGGATGTTATGCAGTAAGTGTGGTATATTTTTAAAATTAAGTATATTTTTATGTTTAAATAAAGGCTTGTCACTGGAATTGTGACCTAGAACAGAAAATTAATCATTGTGTCTCTATATGAAATGTACTATTGTTGTCACATGTTAACAAAGAGATTTAAAACAATCTTCATAATGTGGAAACGTGAAAATGTATCTACTAATGTAACGTTTGATAATTTACCCTTTGGGTTTTGTTGTTTTTTTTATTTTTTGCGAGTCTGGGATGGAACCCAGGGGCATTCGATTTCTGAGCTATACCCCCTGCCCTATTTTTTTATTTTTTATTTTGAAACTGGGTCTCACTGAGTTGCAGAAGGCCTCACTAAGTAGCTGAGGCTGTCTGTGAACTGCAATCCTCTGGTCTCAGCCTCCCGAATGCTGGGAATGCTGGGATTACGAGCCAGGCTGTTTTGTTTGTTTGTTTGTATGTTTTCTTTGCCATTATCTTTTGTCTACGTTAAATGGTCTTAAAATAAGTACATTTCAACTATTTATTTTAGATTACTAACCACACACACACACACACACACACACACACACACACCACTCCTTATCAATTAATATCTTCATGCTAAAATGTAGGAAAATTGGTATTGCACTGTGAGTTATATATTCCATTATTATAATAAAATATAAAACAGGTCTTTCTATACCTTTAAGATGACAAGTTATGGCCTGATTTTCTTTAGGAAGGAATTCTAGCTTTAAAGTCTAAGTTATATAATTAACTGGTGAATGCTTAAATGTTGTCATGCATTTCTGCTTCACTCCGTTATTGTTGAGGCGGTGTGTGGCTAAGAGTATGAAGTCCTTAACTGAATCATGTAATAAATAGGCAATTGGATGAAGCTCTATTCTCATCACACTTTTAAATAAAATATTTTAAAATGAAACCTGACGTATACATAGTAATGGCAATAAAACACAAAACACTATCAGCATAAAATAATTATCGTGTTTTTAAATTATTGTTAAATTATTTAAGCTGGGCATGGTGGCACATGTTTATAATCCCAGTACTTGGGAGACCAAGATAAGAGGACCACAGGTTTGTGGCCAGACTCAGCAACTCAGCAAGGCCCTCCACAATTTAGTGAGACTCTGTTTCAAAATAAAAACAAAAACATGGCTGGTGGTATATGTCGGGAGCAGAATGTTCCTGGGTTCAATCCCTTATACCAAAAAAAGTTTAAGACTAATATTTGTTAAATTTGATAACATAAAAATTTGCTCACATACAACGGTAAAATGCTATTTTAGTTGAAAGAAAACTTTCAAATTGTAGTCACCTTGCAAATATTTCTAGTAAAAACAATATAATTTTTTTTCTTACATTTATGTACTTTGCATATCCTAAAGGTTTTCTTGTATTTCAAGAGCAAGAATTTCTTTTTTTTTTTCAGTACTGGGGATGAAACCCAGAGGCATTCTACTTTTGAACTACACTCCTGGTCCTATTTTTTTGCCTTTACATTTTTTGAAACTGAGGCTGTCCTCGAACCACAATCCTCTGGTCTCAGACTCCTGAATGCTGGAATTACAAGCATGCACCATCACACCAGCCCGAGAGAAAGGAATTCTTAAAGATTTATAAAAATCTGTTAGAATGAATGTTTCAATCATTGCTAACTTTACATAGTGAACTCATTTATTTTGTAACAATTGAAATAGAAAATATTATTTACTAAAATTTAAATAGCACATAGAATTATCAATTGAAGATAAAGAATCTGAGATTCAAACATGTATAAAAGAAGATCAGAGGAGTAAATGAGAAAAGAGAGAATATATAAATATAGGCAGAAAAAATTTCAACAAAAAATATTTTTGAGTTTCCAATAGAGCTTTTGTTTATGTAGTTATATCTATTGATTCTTACCATTTTTAGTTATGACTAATACCTTTCAATTACTACTTTTATTTGTTTTAACTAATGCTAATTAACTCATTAAAATTTACCATAAATTAATGTTATCATAGGATTAAATAATATTTTCCAAATTCAAAGAAAAATTGATGAGAACACTGGCATTGTTTCTTATTTTGTAAATCTTTTTATTGTCTAGTTTAATACTGCTCAACTGAATTCACATATCTGCTTCTTTATCTTAGAAATTTCATAAAATTCTTTACACATAAAAGTACTTTTATTCAAGTGTTATCCCAATCCAGGCATAGGATAGATTATCAATATATCTTTTTTGAATGAATGAATCAATCAATAAAACCAGATATTCAAGTATGTGACATTTCTTTTGGAAAACTTCCATTGATAAGATTTTCCAATACAACTTTTCATTTCCTTGTTTTTTGAGTTGCACTGTCTTGATTTGATATTCAATAGTAATGCAACAAAAGCAAAAGGATTCTTTAATGTGTTTGGTTTTCCAAAATACTTAAACCTTTTATTATATTTTTACCTAACTGTGGAAAGAATTTAGTGAGCTGAAAAGGCACAAAATAATTATTCGTTGATTAATAATTATTTAGTATGAAAAAATGCGTTAGATGTACTTTCTAAGCACATTCCCGAATTCCAGGTGTCATATTTGATATAATAATAAAAACCTTACTGCTTAGTCTTGAGAACACTAATTAATTGTAAGGGGAAAAACCTTACTTATTTAAGTAGATTGTTGTAATTATGTAACACATTATGATTATATGATTAACCATTTTACCCGTTTTATTCTCAGCTTTTTTTGAGTAAAAATTGGAAATTTTACTCAAACTATTTTAAACCCCTTATTTTGCTTTATATAATGGAAGTTGACATTCTCAGTATACATTTCTCAAGATTCTAAGAGCTCATTCCAGACTGAAGTCAATTTTGGTGTTTTGTAAAAGTTTTTGAACATACATTATTTCTCTATAAAATATTTTCTAGGGAATATGCTTGCTCACTTTAACTTATTATAATATTAATCCAAGAAACATACACGAGTGGCTATTTGGTGATTTTTTCTTTCTTTCTATTAGAATTCTAATTTACTTCTGGCAAGTTTAGAACTATGTAATTTAAAGTCAAATTTACATTTTTGACCAATGTGCACTGCTTAGTAAATTACAACTGCATTAAATTACCACACAGTGGTGCTCCGGAAACTCCAGCTCTCAGGGCATGTGTAGACTAAATAGAGACTTGGTGTTTCCTGAATTAAAGGTGGAGAGCTTTATGACTCCATCTAACACCTGTGCTTGTAGAGATTGCAGAGGCAGACGGTTTGGAGGGGAAAAAAGTGAAGATAAATCTGCCTCTTTGTCATTTATATTTTTTCTATGTGGCAGTGAAAATTTTACCAGAGAGCAATTTAAAATCCCATGGTCACTTCATTTACTTCTAAAATATACCTGTAAATTATACCCCTCAATACATATGAAACACGTAATAGTTTATTTTAATACATATTAATATTATGCTTTCAGGTACATTTTAGTTTGAGATACTTACCTAAAGATGACAGTTTTAAAATAAATAGCTCTTTTTAAATACTCTTATATGGTTTTCAAATGAAGTGGAGCATTTTGATTAAAAATTTTCTAATAGGGATAAATTATTCCCATGGAAATCTTCCATGTTTGATGGAAGCCGTCAATATACTGAAACCTCTGAACAAGTCAAAATAAGTATTTCCTTCTCTAAGTTATTCTTGTCAGGTATTTTGGTCCCAGTGATGAAAAGCTGACTAAGTCAATGATCAGGATTAAAAAGCTTTATAGGCAGAAATCCTATTGTTCAATGATTCTTAAAATTATGCTCTTTATTGGGTTGTCAGTAGGTATGTTTTTGTATAAAGTATTGAGAACTGATGAAAAATATATTACAAGGAGATATTTAATAAATTCAGGAAAGGAATGTAAAGAAAGTTGTCAAACAGCATGTCTACATCCACTTCCTCCTTTCATTGTGGAGAGGTCTTGGCTAGCAAAGAACTATATTATTTCGAATGGAATGTGAGTTCTTCCAAATATTGGTACTCAAAAAGGATGGAAAAGAGACCTGTGTGAAGAGTGATATCACTGTTATTTTATTAAAAATGCATCGTATATTATAAAATTACAATGTCTAAAATCACACACACACGTGCACGCACACACACACACACACACACACACACACACACACACACACACAAGCCAGCCTCTGAACTCCATTTTTCTGACTTCATAAAACATTCATAAAAGTGTCTTTATGGCTTAATACATATACATATTACCACAGAGAATTTTGCAAAATCATGCAGTGCAAAGCAAGAATTAGACCAGTATTATGGAAAAATAGTTTTAATTCTATTAGCAGCAGCATCAACCCTAAAGGTAATATAAGGGTTAAATTTCACCTTTCTAAATTAATTTGTTATATCACCTTCTATTGATCTTTTGTAATGCAAATGTATTGCTGGTAAAATACATTGGAGATTTGTTTGACCTCTTTATTGTTGTAGGATGTGGCAATTAATTTTTTATTGAGAATCCAATTAGCTTTCTGCTCTTATAATGTTTTACCTACATCCTCCTTTAAAGTTCCCTTAAGGTGACCAGAGAAAGATCATCTAAGCATGACTGTATTAAAATGTAGAAATAAAGAAAACATTACTTATGTTGTGTACAAAATTGAGGTTATCCTAGGTTAACTGAATCTGATTCCTTAAAGAGATAAAGATGCTCTAAGTCATGAAGAATTAATCAGAAATTTCTAATTGAAAAACAGAACCACAGCAGTCTATTATAAAGGGGAAGAAAATGTCAAATTAGCACAAGAGTACAGGGGCATCTGAACACAATTTTATAGATCATTGCCACCATGACCCTTGTAAAAGTGTTGTTAAAGAGAGAAAAACAAAGAAAAATGCCCCAAGGAGGAGGCCTTCATGATTAGGACACCCAAAGAGAGTTGCTAACAAAAGAAAATTGAGTTCTGTAATTGGAGGTAGTCTGCATGTAAAATTTTCAGATGTCTCTGCAGACACCAAGGACAGAGGATGAAGTCTGAGTAATTACTGAAGGGAAACTGAGAGAAAGGTCACAGGAAGACAGAACAGACACCAGGACAGTGGATAGAGAAGAGCTTTCAAGCACAGCTGTGGAACAATCCCAGCTGGTACCAACCACTGAGGTTAAAAACTTCAAAGTTCGTTCAAAAGCTATCCTCTTTCTACCACTGTTGTACCTGGCATTTACTGACCTTGGATAAGAGGAGGGTGGAAACGAAAAGGGAGAAGATCAGAAAATGTTCCTGGACACAGAAAATGAAACCATGCTACATTCACAGTAAAATGAAATATTGCAATTTGCCAAGACATTCCATCTGAATTTAGGGAGAGTCCCAGTTTTCCAGACACTGAAATCATATGGCACAGGGACTTTGGGAGAGAGGAGAGAAAGAAGAGGGGTAGAATAAGAGTGTCCAATTCTTACTACTAAATCTCTACTCTATGGTCATAAATAATTCTTAAGGAACAAGGCTGAACTTTAATTAACTAAAACCGTCACCAAATCAGACTGATTAATTTGATATTTTTAATATACCAATAGTAGGCAAGGGTTGCATGTAGTGACAGGCATTAAGAGTTTATTATTAGAACATTTACTTTTGAAGAAGAAAATACCTGACATAATTTATTTTTATATTGAAACTATGTTTTTGATTACTCCTTACATCTGTTCTTACACATGCAGTTTTGTTTGTGTTTGTTTTGCGGATCTGGGGATAGAACCCAGGGGCATTTGACCTCCCAGCTACACTCCCTGCCCTATTTTTTATTCTTTATTTTGAAACCGGGTCTCAATGAGTTGCAGAGGGCCTCACTAAGTAGCTGAGGCTGCCCGCTAACCAGGATCCTCTGGTCTCAGCCTCCCGAATGCTGGGATTACAAGCCTGCACCACCACACCCGGCTCAGTTAGAGGTTTTTAAAGTATAAGAATTTGTGTTATTTGGATCAGAATACATATGAATCTTGTATGATGGAAACATCAAAGTGTGTCATTTAGAAGTATTAATGATTTATCAGCATGAGGCATTTGCCATTGTCACTGCAGCCTTAGGTAATAATACTGTCACTACAGGCCGTCACTACATTGAGCTGCTTTCAGAGTATTTCTAATTCATAGCAGAATTTTTTCAACTTAAATAACTCTATTCTCAAACAACTTCTGAAGCTCTCAGGCTTTCCTATCTCTAAGTACAAGTCAACACTTAGTTTAACTTAGCATATTTTAGGACTTCTGTAAACTCATGAAGATATTTGTCTCTCTTCAAAGCTATCCAGTCACTTTAACAATAAAATAGTTACTTCATCAGGAGAAAGGATTTCAGTAAAATATGACTAGTATATGTATCCTTGGAGAAGAGGAAAGTTCGAAATTGCATACATTCTCATTAAGACAGTATTTGAAAAGGGATTTCAACAAAAAATGTCATGACCGAGCAGAAGGCCGGCCTGGAGCTTCTTTCTTTTGTCACGCCATGTCTATAATCATCAGTTCACTTGAGCAGACAGGATGCAGCTTACTAGTAGGAGTTGACTTATAAATGTGTGTGTTAGGGCTTTACAACTAAATCATAAGTTCCTTCTGTTTAGAGTTTATAGCAAGATCTCTGTAAATGTCACTGTGTCAGGCGAGAAATAAATTATTTAAAATTTAATCTCTTTATTTTATCTTTGGATAATAATGTAAAATGTTTATTGATTCATGTGAGAATATCTTCATGCTCTCTCAGAGGAACCCTTAATTGCCTCCCAATAAAGGACTAAGAAAACTCATCATGTAGTATAAAAAGGTTTATATTTTATCAGTGAAGGCAGTGAGTCTTAAAAAAAAAAGAAGATATTTTAGTAGAGTTTTACATGGAAAAGGCTTAAGTACAAATAAAAAGAGCTTATCAAATAGTCCCTAGTTGGTTAGATGATTTATTAGTTATTCAAAAGCAAATAAACTCGACCTAGTATCATATCAAGTATTTTTCTGAGTAATACATTATTTAGGTTGTTAGCATCATTTTTGATAACAAAGAAACTAGTATTTCATAAGCACTTCACTCAGTACTCATTCTCATAGGAATTATTATAAAATGAGAAGTCATGTTTCTGTACTCAAGAATCTTGAAATTTAGAAATCAATTTACAAGGAGATTAAAGACAACAACTGTGGGATGCAACACATCTCAGTAGCTGAGACAAATAAAATTCAACTACCGAGAAGGCAGGGTCTTGACAAACAAAATAAATAAAGCTCATGAAACAAAAGAGAAACAGGAACCACGGCGGAAGGAATCCAATACTCTGAACTGCAAGATCCACTGCAGAAAGCCTGAGCACGCAAATGACCTGGTGCGGGTGTAGCCCATCCGCTGGTGCCATTTCGGGCCACTTGCCCAAACCGCGAGTGCTGGCTCTGGCCGACACTGGTGCTGCAGCCCCAAGAAATCCAGAAAAATATTCTAAGAACTTGAAGTGCAAAAAGTGGCCACAGAACTCCAAAATCTTAAGCAACTGGCATCATACTTCAGGGACACAGAAAAGATCCACAGGCCTATGTGCTCACCAGAGGCGGCACTCACAGTGGCACAGTGTGCCCTCCAGAGACCTGGAAGCAGGTTAGCCAGGTAACTGCTTGAATTACTCGGTACCTGGAGAACTATCATCCACAGTACCTGCAAGTCCTAGGTAATCTAAGGCAAGGTGGTCCATCCTGGAGGTTGTCCACTTAGAACCTCCAGAGACACAGGAATGGTGCTCAAGGTATGGTACCTGTACAGGAAAACAAGGGGTCACTCCAGGACTACACTAAATGCCCTGTGCTGGTGCAAAGCCCTGACATTTAAAAAGAAAAAAAAGCTGCCAGAGGGGACAGAGGGGCATAAACACTCATAGAGTAGATTCAAAAACTGACAATAGGTTACAGAGCAAATGAGAGACATTAGAATATATGCCAGAATCTACCACTGTGAACAGACATACAGATATTATATGGCCCTATATACATAAATTAATAGGACTACTGTGGGTTTTTGTTTGTTTGTTTCCTTATTTTGTTTTGTTCTGTTTTTCTCTCACACTGTCACTAGTTCTTTTACTTTATTTTTGTTCTTTCTTTCTTTCTTTCTTTCTTTCTTTCTTTTTTTTTCTTTTGGTTGTTTTCTTGTCTTTGATTTATAATTGTTAGTTTTTGTAACTTATCTTGGTACTTTATTTGTGTATTTGTGTATTTATTTTGTTTGCTCCTACCCCATTCCTTTTACAAAATTTCGCACTCTAGCCTATCTACTTTCTTCACTCAAAACTTTTCTTTTTTTCCTTACTGTATCTCCCTATTTTATATTCAAGCTATCGCATATCTCCATACTTAAATGCTCTACTAATTACAAGAGTCCTACTATCTAACTTTTTCTCATTCTCAACCAGATATTACCTTATTATACTTAAATTCTTACCCTAATCATATCTTCTACTTTACCCAACTCCTGTACCCATCACCCCCGCTCCTCCCCCGTTACTCAAACCTCACCAATGAAAAAAGCACTGCTTACCTGCTGATACCTCTAAATTCCTACTGCTAAGATTAGATCAGACAGAATAACCACAAAAGAGAAGATGCAATACATCAGAGAAACAAGCCTGAGAAACCTGAAAATATGAGAACAAGGACCAGTGAAGAAATAAGAGAAATCACGAATACTGACCTACAAGAAAAGCAAAAAGGAGAGTTCTGAATCTGTATCTTCAATATGATGAAAGACCTCATAGCAAGTATACCTATCAAGGCCCTAGAAAGACTGCAACAGTATAATCCCAAAGCCAGCAGAAGGCTAGAAATTATTAAAATCAGAGCAGAAATAAATGAAATTTAAAAAATCAATTTAAAGAATCAACTAAACAAAAACCTAGTTCTTTGAAAATATTAATGAGATTGACAAACCCCTGGCCAACCTAACCAAAAGAAAGAATCAACTCATATTATTAAAATTAGAAATGAAAAAGGAGACATCACCACAGACAGTGGGGAAATTTAAAGGATTATCAGAAACTATTTTGAAAATGTATATTCCAATAGACTAGAAAGCATGGAAGAAATTGATGCATATCTAAGCAAATATAACCTAGCTAAATTGAACCAAGAGGACATAGCAAGCCTAAACCAATGAATAGCAAGCAAAGAAATAGAAACAGCAATAAACTCTGCCATCAAAGAAAAGCCCAGGCCCTGACAGGTTTCCAGTTGAATTCTACAAAACCTTCAGTGAAGGACTAATCCCAATATTTCACAACTTGTTCCAGGAACAACACCCATTCATGTTAAAAACACTGCAGAAAAGTGGAATACAAGGAACATATCTCAATATCATTAAGGCAATAATATAATAAACCCTAAGCAAACATCATATTGAATGGGGAAAAACTGAAAGAATTTCCTTTAAATTCAGGAACAAGATAATGATGCCTACTATCACCTCTCCTTTTCAATATATTCCTTGAGACTCTTGCCACAGCAATAAGACAAGAGAAGGATATCAAAGGAATTTAAAAAGGAAAAGAGGACTTAAAACTATTCCTGTTTATAGATGACATGATCCATTATCTAGAAGACCCAAAGAACTAAACCAAACGACTACTGGCGCTGATTAACCAACTCACAAAGTTGCAAGATACAAAATCAATCTAAAGAAATCAGTTGCGTTTTGTTATGCCAACAATAAATCCACAATGAAAGAAATAAAAAAAAAACAATTGCATTCACTATAACCATAAAACCAGTAAAAATAACTAGAAATAAATCTAACCAAAGACATAAAAGATCTCTACAATGAAAACTATAAAACATTAAAGAAAGAAATTGAAGAAGCCCTTGAAAGATAGAAAGATGTACCTTGCTCATGGACAGGCAGAATAAATATCATCAAAATGGCAACTCTGCCAAAAGTGATCTATAGATTCAATGCAATTCCTATCAAAATACCAACAACATTCTTTGTTGACCTAGAAAAATCATTGATTAATTTTATATGGAGAAAGAAAATACCCAGAATAGACAAAGTAATCTTCAGTAATAAGAACCATGCAGGAGGCATTATAAACCCTGACTTCAAATTATATTATAGAGCAATAGTAGTAAAAACAGCATGATATTGGCACAACAACAGGCATACTGGCTAGGTGAAACAGAATAGAAGATACAGATACAAACCCACACACATATAGTCAATTAATTTTTGACAAAGAGACCAAAATCATACACTGGAAAAAATACAGCCGTTTCAACAAATGGTGCTTGGGAGAACTGGCTATCTATTTGTAGAAGGATGGAACTAAACCCTTACCTCTCACTCTGCACAGGCATCAACTCAATATGGATCAAAGACTTAGAAATTAAACCAGAGACAGTGAAGTTGTTAGAGGAAGGCATAGGCTCAGGACTCCAACATATAGGCACACGCATTAACTTTCTCAACAAGACCTCCAAAGCACAAGAAATTAAAGCAGGATTTAATTTAAGTGGGAAGACATCAAACTACAAAGTTTCTGCTCATCAAAGGAAAGCATCAAGAACCTAAATAGAAAGCCTACAGAATGGGAGAAGATCATTACCAGCCACCACTCTGATAGAGGGCTAGTATCCAGAATATACAAAGAGCTCAAAAGAATCTAGACTAGTAAAACAAATAACCCAATCAAGAAATTGGCAACTGAGCTGGTTCACAAAAGAAGAGATACAAATGGCCAATAGATTCAACATCATTAGCCATCAGGGAGATGCAAATCAAAACTATGCTAAGATTCCATTTAACCACAATCAGAGTGTCAAGCATAAAGAAATCAAATACAACAAATGTTGGCGAGGATGTGGGGAAAGAGGAACTCTTTCACTGCTGGTGGGAGTGCAAACTAGTTTCGCCACTATGAAGTATGGAGATCAGTGTGGAGATTCCTTAGAAAAGTCGGAATGGATCCACCATATAATCCAGCTTTACTACTCCTGGGCATCTTTCCAAAGGGGTTGAAATCAGAGAACTACAGTAACATATGCATACCCATGTTCATAGCAGCACAATTCACAATAGCCAAAATATGGGCCCAACCTAGGTCTCCAACAAAAGATGAATGGATTGCAAAATTATGGTAAATACACACAATAGAATTCTACTCAGCAATAAAGAAGAACAAAATAAGGTCATTCACAAGAAGATGAAAAGACCTGGAGAAAATTATGTTAAGTGAGATCAGCCACTCACAGAAAGAGAAGGAATGTATGTTTTCTCTAATATGCCCAAGCTAGGGAGTATTAGGAATACCAGAGGGACTCCAGATAATGGAGGGGAAACCTCCGCAAAGCTAGAATGGAAGAGTAGGACAAGAACAAGGGTGAGGTTGATTAATGGAGGAGCTACATTTGAATATGTGTAAAAGTATGAATGTAGCGTGGTTAACCTGGATACTCATTGTTGGGAGGGGGGAAGGGGAAATGGCACCAAGCACAGTTTGAATGTATGTCATTTTCAATATGAGCCACATAAAAATAAAAATAAATAAAAATAAAAACAATACACAGAAAGAAATCAATTTATATACAAACACAAAATACAGACTCATAAAAAATTAAAACTGAATTAAAAAAGAAAAGGCATGTAGGAAATAAACTATTCAGTTTGCTATAATATGAATATATTTATACTACAGACTATTTTGGAAGACGAAGGTTTGGCCAATTTTAGAGCATTTGCTTCAAATGCACAAGGCCCTAAATACAATCCAATCAATATTTATTTATTTATTTATTTATTTATTTTGTAGTGAAGATTAAACTTAGGGGCATTCTACCTCTGAGCTCTATCACTAGTTGTTTTTTTAATTTGAAATAGGGTCTTGTTAAGTTGCTGAGGGTCTTGTTAAATTGTTCAGGCTGGCTTCCAATCTGTTGTCCTCCTATCTCAACTGGGATTACAAGCATGTGCCACTATGCCTGGTGGAGATTGATTGTTTTTACCTATAAATTTTTCTTGAATTGAATAATATGGTATCTTTCTTCCATCTAAGAATGCTGAAAGTCTTATGTAAAAAACCAAATGATAATGTTAAACTGAATTGGGCACTTGGTATCTGTTACTTTGGTATTTAGAAGAAATTTTTCCAGGTAGCATTTGGTCTTTAAAAATACAGTAAGGCAGTTATTTTATAAAATAATACTTTATGAAATTCTACTTTTGTAAATATGGATATAGTAAATGATCTATGATTCTAAATCATGAAATCAAATTTTATGTAAAAATTTTAAGGATAAATTTTACTTTGCGGCATAAAGTTTTTCTTTCTTTTGTTTTTCTCCTCTTATTTCTCTTCCTTTTATCTTCCCTTTTTAATATCTTCATCTCCTTTTTTGTCTTCCCATTATTATTATTGATATAAAATGTCTTTGACTTTATACCTTATAAGAAAATATTTTTCAAAAGTTCAGATAAAAAAAATTTGGAACTGATCTTCAATATAACCACAAAATAGACAGAGGAAGAGTTAACATCAAATTTGGAGTACCATGTGAGCTGACAATTATAATCAGTAATCACTCAATTGGAATACATATAGAAGAAATTGTCTCTAACTATGGGAAATATCTTATGGAAAAGCATATATTAAAATAAAGTAGTTTGTGATGTTGCCAGAGAAACAGGCCAAACTGAACTTTAATTAAATGGGACTGTCCAGGAAAAATTCATGCAGGATATAAGCCCAATATTTAATATGATATTTATAATTTATGTGAGGGCTTCAAATGGAATATAAATCAAGAAATTAGAATTAAGAGAACGGAAAGAACTAGAGGAGAAAGGAATGAAGTCCATGTCACTGAAGATCACATTTCACCCAGCTGTTTACAAAAGAATGCCAGTTTCTTTGCATCTAGAACTCATAAAGTCCCAAGGAGAAAAGTGAATTAAATCTTGAGGAAGAAGTTTTAGATCTTAAATTACAAGATTTTGAAATCTGAATGAAAAGTAACTTAGTAGTATGATTGGGAATTTATCTTACGTCTGCTAAACAAGGGAAAAAGACAAAGTATGTTGTGTTTAAATCATCAGTATGGTTGTACATACTAGGGATAACTTTAACAGTTCATTTTGGTACTTGTTTAACTGAAACCTGAATTCAAAGTTTTCCACTGGCAGATTAGAAGATAGAAATTTAGTATAATACAGACAAAGGGAAAAAAGAAAACAAGGGTATAGAGAAATAGAATATTGCAGTGGATTTATGATGAACCCCATACCATTACTTATATTTTAAAAGAAAACACAGAAGTATTTACTTTATTACTATATTTTAAAAACATTGATATTAGAAGAATTAGTATTCCAGTAAATCACTGTAGTAGTCACCCCCTTTTGTTTCCCTAAAAATAAAAATAGGAGACTGTCTCATCAAAAATAGCATTTTTACTTTAATTACAAGATGAGGTATCAGCTATATTTCCTGTACAGTCAACGAGGCAAAAATATAGTAACATAAAAAAGTTTTTTCTCATAATCCTATGAGTCAATGATCTCTCTTCCAAAACACGTTGTTTGTTTGGACTCGCTTGTATATTAAGATGTTCCCTAGGATGGTTGCATGGCTGAGATGAATAAGGCAGGCCTCTATACGCTTTCCGTTCTCTAAGATGCCATGCCAGCTTTGGCTTTTCACATATTTTTGGAACTGTTCTAAATGTCAATAGAGAGTGAGTCCTGAGTGCTTTTAATTCTTCTGAGGCATGATATTACTGCTGTGGTTGTCAAAGCAAGACTTGTGGCTGAAGTACATAAGATGAGAGAACCACTCTAGGAGTAGCTACTGTTGATTTGAACTGTCAAGGAAAAAATTTAAAAATTTTAAATTTAAAAATTTTAAATTTAAAAATTTTAAAAATTTTAAAATTTAAAAAGGCAGCCATGCACGGTGGCACATGCTCGTAATCCTAGTATGTGGAGGCAGAGACAGGAGGATCATGGGTTCGAGACCAAATTCAACATCATAGTGAGACTCTCGGCCACCTAGTGAGACTGTTTCCAAACAAGAAAATGCAAAGTGTTGGGGATGTGTCTTGGAGAAATGATATCCTTGCGTTCAATCCTCAGTGCCCCCCCCCACAAAGCAATTTTCCACCACATAATCTGGGTGCCATGATTAAACAGAGGCTGTTTAATGTCGATAAATTATCCTATTCAAAGGGGGAGGGCTGGCCAGGTGTGGTGGCAATTGCTCCTAATCCCAGAATTCGGGACGCTGAGACAGGAGGATGGTGGTTTGTGGACAGCCTCAGGTACTTAGCAAAGCATTTTCCCAGACAGTGAGACTTTGTTTCAAAAATCAAAAAAGACTAAAATATAGGACTGGGGGTGTATCTTGGAGGTTTAATGACCCTGGGTTCTATCCTCAGAACTGCAAAAATCCAAAAAAAAGGGGGGGGAGGGGGGAGGCTGAAAGAAACAGTGTTACTTTCTGGTCTGTAGCAGTTCTTAAACCCAACCAGAAGCCTGTTGTCATGCCCCCTGCTCAGTGCTCCTTTCTACCCCTTGCATGGGCAAACATAATTTATATTTTCCTCTGTGGCTCTTGGCTCAACTCTCTAGAATCACAGAGCTGCCCTCTGAGATTATTTTCCTTTTTCTTTAGAAATAGTGTGTACTTTTGCACATGAGCTGCTTTCTCAGTCGACAAACTGTCCAGAGAAACTTTGCATTTTGAGACATGTGAGAGGTCTTAATTTGGAAGCCTTTCTGCCTCTCTGAGTGTATGCTGACCGAGTTTTGGCAGTACATAAAATTCTTAAAATTTGTAGTTCGTTTCAATTTATGGTGGTTCATTCTCTGATCAAATGCTATATTCTTTATGCCTTCTAAAACAGCTATCTGTCTGGTGTGAGTGTCCTTAGAGATGTTTTCATGTGGCTGATAAAGTCTCTTGGACACTTATGAAATCATCCTGAGGTTTTTAAATAAAGTGGTTTTATGGCCACAGAATAGACTTATCATGAGGCCATTTCTTTCTTTGCTGGATAAATGTATTGAAGATTCTAAAAACTCTGGCTTCTCTCTACTTTCTCTTAATTCAGCTTGCAAATGGAATCATTACTTTCTTAGCTAATCACTTTGCCTACATTTTGTATACAAGGCTAAATGAAGTTGATTGGAATTTTTAATATTTTCTTGGAAATCAAGGTTAGATATGTTTTATGTCTTACCATTTCTGCAGGTAATGTTTGATAATTATTTTAAAACTATATCAGTCCCCATCTTTTATTAGCCTCCAATAACACTTGCCTCATGTATTTTTCTAACATCCACTAACTATTTTCCACTTTTTCTGTTTTTAACCAGCTATTCCTGTTTGTATAACTGCCTGCATTAGGTGTTTCTGAGAATAAACTAAAGGAAACTGCTTTTTTTTTCTCACTGGAGAGAAAGTCACACTGCCACTTGAACTTTAGTTCCAACGCTTAGCAGACACAATGAGAATCACGCTATCAGTGGGACATTGGTTATCATTTATAAATGTGATATGCCCCAAAAGGAAAAACAGCATATCGAGCATTTTGTTGAAAATCAACACCTCCTTTGGCAACTGTTTTTCTCAATCTTTGAGAAACAATTCCTTGCTGAGGCCTCTAAGCAAAAAGACCTGCCTATAGGATACTAAATGAATGAGGATTTAAGCTGACCAACTCAAAACGATGTAGATATCTTATCTGTCAAGTCACACCACTGTGTGCATACAGCAACATGCTGCCATTAAGATAATGTGGCTTACTTAAGGTCAAAAAACAGCAGATTCTGACAGCAGGGTAAGGAAAGAAGAAAGTCATATTAGATACTGTTACCAATATTCCTTTTTCTGCTTCCAGCCTCTAGGGGTATTTCATATGATTGCTGTCCAAAAAGAAGATATTTTATCCATGGCTGGCTTATAGATAGCCATGCCATATACCAGTTATTCCTTAGAAGTGAACCATCATAGCATAACATTCCTATCTAGGCAAAGTCCTGAAAATAGAGAGGAAGAAAATCATGCTGGGAGGCAGAACTTCCAGTAACTTATCAAGTTATTTATCTTGCTTGAAAAGATGTATGGACATGGCTCTTGGTACCCTCCCACATCTCCTCGCTTCCCTCCCTCCCAATACAGGGCACCCAGATAGATGTTGATATACACTCACATCTATACACATCGTCTGTGGTAGTATTTCTATTAATTAACCTCATTCTTCCTCCTCCCCTACCCTTACATCTCCTCTCTGGCTCCACTGTGTTTTCTCCTCTATTATCTAGAGCCTCTCTTGTATTCCAATTATTCTGTATCTTGTACATATTAAAGAAAATATATGACCCTTCACTCTTTGTGATTGACTAACTCTAACCCCAATCAGAATGGTAACCCAAATCAATGTTAGTGAAGCTGTGGGAAAATTGGAACTCTTCTATACTGTTGATGGCAGTACAAACTACTTTAACCACTAAGAAAATCAGTGTGGAGATTCCTTAGAAAAATTGGACTGGATCCACCATATGATTTGCTATACCACTACTGAATATTTTTCCAAAGGGGTTGAAACCAGAGAACTACAGTAATATATGCATAACTATGTTTATAGTAGTACAATTCACAATAACCAAATTATGGAATCAACCTAGGTCTTCATTAACAGATGAATGGGTTACAAAACTATGGGAAATACACACAATGAAATTCTACTCATCAATAAAAAAAAAAAAGCTGGATGTGGTGGCACATGCTGGTAATCCCAGCATTTGGGAGGCTGAGAAATGAGGACCACACTTTGCAGATAGTCTCAGCTACTTAGGCCCTTTGCAACTCAGTGAGACCCTGTTTCAAAATAAAAATTAGAAAATAGGGCTACTGGTGTAGTTCAGAGGTAGAATGCTTTTGGATTCCATCCCCAGTACTTCAAAAAAAAAAAAAAAAAAGGAAGAAAATGGAAGGACCTGGAGAAAATTATGTTAAGAGGTGTTTAAATGTGCTCTAGTACTCAAATTATTAAAAACTGAAATACATTTTTATTATACTTTTTTGAGAGAAAGTCTTAGGTTGTATTTCTCTTTACCCAGAACTTTGTAGATATTTTTATATAAGCTTTCTTTTCTTAAAATCTTATTAAGAAGAAATCTAAGGCAACTCTGAGTTTTGTCTCACGTACAGATTACTTTAGCAATTATTTTTCTTCTTGGATTTCCATTTCAATATCTTTCTTATTATATACCATCAAATTTATCCATAATATAAATAATGATAGATATCATTTTGCATTTTTTATACTGTTAATATTCCTTTTTTGTGTTTGGAATTGAACTCAGGAGCATTCTACCTCTGAGCAATACCCCAACCCTTTTTCTTTTATTTTTAAAATTTTGAAATAGGGTCTAACCAACTTGTAGAGAGTCTTGCTAATTTGGTCTCACTAACTTTTAGAGGGTCTTGCTAAATTGCTGAGGATGGCCTAGAACCTGTGATCCTCTTGTCTCAATCTCGCAAGTCCTAGGATTACAGGCATGCACCGCCACATGCCTGGCTCAGTTACTATTCTTTTGATCCATAGTTTCAAAAATTTGAGTCAATCATTCTTCTATAATATTACTGAATTATTCTGCTTCTCCAAACATAATTTGTGAGTGTATGAGTTCTTTTCATTTTCCTTTCATATTTATCAGATTCTGTTTTGTCACTTAATTTTTCTGGGTTTTTTTTTTTTTTTTTTTTTTTTGGTGGTGGTACTGGGGTTCCTGGAAACCCTTCTCTGGGTTACACTCCCAGACCTACTTTATATTTTTATTTGGAAACAGGGTGTCTTAAGCCAGCGAGGCTGGCATTGAACGAGCGTGATCCTTGTCTCCGCCTCCCAAGTGAGGGGATTACAAGTGTGCGCCACCACGCCCAGCAATTTTTCTGTTTTTTTATGTGTACAATAAGGTATTCCTTCACTTAACTGGGTGTTTCTTGTTTTAATATTTTAAAATAATTCTTTCTAATGTTTTGCTATAGAAAACTTCAACCATAAAAAAAATACAGCCCAAAGTACAATTACCCCTACCCTATTAAATTTGGATAATTTTTATTATTGACCTATATTCTTTCTTAGCCATCACTAACCCAGCTTGTATCATTTGGAGACAAATGCATGTCAAGTCCATCTTCACACTTCATTAGTGTGCAGGCTGCGTAATGGCCTTAATGCTTTCAAGGGCCACACTTTTTGTAATGTTCTGATATCACTGTCTTGAAATTTATTATTGTTTTCAAAGCAACAACCCAGTAGATTTCTTGATTTTCACTATCCTAGATCTGAGATTTCTTGACCCTCTTCATCACATGAATCTCAGAAATGCATTTTCTCAAATGTGATCTCAAAATAAGATTTAGTTCTATACAGTAGATGGATAACTATATAAACAGGGAATTCAAAAGGAGTTATAAGATTTTCATTTGTCATTGCACATATTCTTTTTCATTTTGACTTGTAACCTGTAAGGAGATAAAATATTAATGATATTTTTCTAATTTAAGTGAAAAACTGTATTATTTAAATTATATTGTTGGAGTCAGAAGACTCTAGTTTGTATTTTTTATTTATCCTTCATCCATGAGTCTCAGAAATGCATCTTCTTCCTATTCTATATCTGCACATGTAAAGTGGGAAACATAATTTTTATCACATAAGATTAATTGAGAATACTATATAAAATGTATTGAATATAATAAATGTATGACTTTTCTTCTCATTTTCTGTTTTTCTTAATTATAGCATGTGTTTTATTGTTTGCATATTCTAGGGAATTAAAAAGCTAGGATGATTTTATGTTACTTGAACATAAAATATATTTTAAAGATATTACTACATGCTCTATTACTGATAACAGATTCTAGTAATTAAAGAGAGGTGGAATGTTTGTATAAGAGAAGTAGTCTTAAGCATTTACCTTGCTTCTTATTTTCTTCATACTCTTTAGGTTTGCAATGAACTGAAAAGACAAAACAGTCAAATTTGAAAAGTAAAATAAAAAGAAAAGACTGAAATAGGCCAGGTGTGGTGGTGCACTCTTGTAATCCCAGCATTCTGGAGGCTGAGACTGGAGGATTGCTGTTCGCAGACAGCCTCAGCTACTTAGTGAGGCCCTCTGCAACTTAGTGAGACCCTGTTTCAAAATAAAGAATAAAAATAGGGAAGGGGGTGTAGCTCAGAAGTAGAATGCCCCTGGATTCCATCCCCAGACACGCAAAAACAAAAAAGTCTGAAATAAGTTATTTTTAATATTTTTAGTTACAAGAAAAATTAAAATGGTTCAATTAAGGAGAATAAATACAAAATTACTTAAAAATATTTTAAGGCTTATGGAATTTGGGGCAAGGCAAATGAATGAGTCTGAGAAAATATGCAGGAACCAAGAGAAGGATTTCCCAGTGAATACCTAAGACCATATGGTAAGAATTTGCTAAGGGTAACATTCTGTTATACACTGTCATTGAAGATACTAAGCTCTTCTACCAAGAAGCATTCAAAATCACAATGATGGGCTATGTCACAGTCATTACAAAAATAATTTCCTTTTGATAAAGAAAACAAACAAAAATTCTTATCTATATGCATTGCTCTTTCTATGCATCTATACCTGTCTATCTATATCCAGATATATGTATGTAAAACAGTATCTATTTATGAGAAATGTGATAGAGGATATATAAAAATATTAATACATTTTATCAATAAGTGATAGAATTTTATCTTTTTCAATATACATATTGGTAGAATCTAATTAGTAATAAGTAATTCTTATATACTTAGAATATAAATAAAGTTCATTTCTCTGTGAAGAAAAATAATTTTTGGCTTTAACTAAACATAATGATTATACTTCGAAGTTAATAATGATAGCATTCTATTAAACACTCTCTAAATGAAGTCAATACATAGAGTAAAATTCTACTGTAGAGAAATAGCTGAGAATGCTTTACAAGTCAAGAAAAAAGGTGACCTTTTCTCACCGTTCCCTGTGTAAGAAAATAAAGTTATTCTGCTGAAAGTGATAAAGAAAACTTGGGGCTCCATAGATAGGTAAACTTTTAACACAGTATTTTTTTGTTGTTGTGATTTGAGTTTACCTAAGGCATCACTTCTGATAACTGCCACTGATCTTCAGATATTTCGTGATGGGTAGTTGATAAGGAGAAGCACCGATGTGAAGACCAGAAAGTTTCCATAGACAAGTGATCCACCAAGGGATTCACTAGAATTTATTAAACAGAGTAAACTGAATTTTGTACTGCTATTTAAGGGCAATTTTGAAAGCAAGTTGTGATAATATTTGTTCTCTGGGCATTGAAAGAGTTTTAGAAATAACCTTGTTTCGTAGATTTATTTGACCCATAAAATGTAAATATCAATTGCAAAAATGAAATTTTTATCCACATGTTGAACAGTTTAGGGCATGGTCCTGCAAATTCAGAAAGCTTTGCTTATTCCAAACACAAACTCTCTAAGATTTTTTTTTTTTTTTTTTTTTTTTTTTTTTTTTGGTGGTACTGGGGTTCCTGGAAACCCTTCTACTTCTGGGCTATACTCCAAGACCTATTTTTTTATACTTTTTTGATTTGGAAATAGGGTCTCTTAAGCCAGCGCGGCTGGCTTCGAATCTGCGTGATCCTCCTGTCTCTTCCTCCCAAGCATGGGGATTACAAGCTGCACCACCATGCCTGGCTCTAAGATATTCTTCATGCAGCCTTCCTTAGCTTTGAAACTGATGGCCAAAATCTAGTGGAAGTATTGGTCAATCTATAACTTCACTGGTAAAGAGCAGATCTATGAAACATGGAATCATAATTCAGAAATCATTTCTCAGGCACTTTGGAAGTGATCATTTTATTATTCATTTCAAATTCAGAGAAATTTCTTCCAAAGTATAAGTTTTAGGGCTCTGAACTGAAGACCTTCACCACTAAGCCAGCCAACTGCAATGAGAGACATCCAAAAGAACCTGGGAGTCTAACTGATGGCTGGACCACATGCTGGAGACACTTATCCTCAGAGTAAGAAGGATGCTGGAACTTATACGCAGGATTCCCATGATGTGCCTGTGATGGCATTATGAATGCACTTACTGATTTCTTGCTTCTTGATATTTGAGCAGGAATAAATCTAGTCTACATATTGATCATTGCTTTGAACTGAGAAACGAGATGATGCACTGGGAAATTGTACTCAGTATTCGAATAGTCAGACAAGTCGGAGGAATAATTATGGCTAGTTACTGACAACATTCAGAGAAATATAAAATAAAAGTACAAAGGGATGAGCCGGGTGTGGTGGCGCACGCTTGTAATCCCTGCGCTTGGGAGGCGGAGACAGGAGGATCGCGCAGGTTCAAATTGAAGCCAGCCGCGAGCTGGCTTAGGAGACCCTGTTTCCAAATTAAAAAAAAAAAAAAAAAAGTATAAAATAGGTCTGGGAGTGTAGCCCGGAGGTAGAAGGGCTTCCAGGAACCCCAGTACTACCCCCCAAAAAATACAAAGGGATGAAATTATATCAGACCAATTTTCAAAGCACTAAAAGAACGCTGTTTAGTCACGGTGATCTCTAGAACATATTGTTAATAGACTGATATGGTAACTAGTTACACTCAAGATATGTGTAGCATAAACTTACAACATTTTTTCTGACCCATGATAGATGTCCATGTTGTCACCTGCTGACTTTGCTATGATCCATCCTTCCAACATGCTGATGAAACAGCCATAGTGAGATGTACTGTCCATCACCATGATAAAAAAAAATAACAGAGCACCATACCTTTAAGCGCCTTCCACATCCTTGTAGCTCACATTTCAATGGCCAAAGGAAATAAAGCTTTTGTCAATTTCAAACATCTTGTAGGTGTAATTCTGCCACATACTTGGAAACAAAAATGTAGTAATTGAAACAGCTCTCATGATTACCAGTACAATTATAATTGTAATTTCAATTATAGTGCTGAACACTTTTAAGTAAATTAAATAAAATATTTGGAAATCTACTCTCTTACATGTATGAATTGTACACAAAAGTGATGAGGAATATTGATATAGGATAGTATTTTGTCTAAAAATATTATAGTGTTCACCAATGAATTCAAAGAATAATATTTCATCTATACTCATTTATAACCTGGGCAGAAAGATGTGCTCAAGGGCAGTTTCTCAACAGAAAGTGTATGTTTTTTTTAAACAAATTTTTATCGAACATAAATGGTATACATTTGAACTATATTTGGTGCCCTCTCCCCCCATACTATTATATTTTATTTATTTTTTATTTTATTGAAAGTAAATTTTATACATTTAATCTGTATTTGGTGCCCTCCCCCCCATTCCCCTTCCCCCCTAAAGATACTTAATACCCAGGCTAACCTTGCTATATTCGTACTTTTACACCTATTTGGAAATAGCCACTCATCAGTCAAGTTCAGCCTCCTTCCTCTCTTAGTTTTCCATTTAAACTTTGCTGAGATTTCCCTTCCATTATCTGGAGTCCTTCTGGTATCCCCAATGCTCACTCCTTTGGGCATATTAGAGGAAACATATGTCCCTTCTCTTTCTGTGTTTGGCTGATCTCACTTAACATAATGCTTTCCAGTCCTTTCCATCTTCTTACAAATGGCGTGATCTTGTTTAGAGCTGAATAGAATTCCATTATGTGTATTTCCCATAACTTTGCAAATCATTCATCTGTTGATGGGGGCCTAGGTTGTTTCCAAATTTTGGCTATTACAAATTTTGCTGCTATGAACATAGGTATGCATATGTTGTTGTAGTTCTCTGTTTTCAACCCCTTTGGAAAAATACCCAAGAGTGATAAAGCTGGATCATATGGTGGATCTATCCCAGTTTTCTAAGGAATCTCCACACAGATCTCCATAGTGGCTGAACTAGTTTGCACTCCCACAATGTAAAAGAGTTCCTCTTTCCCCACATCCTTGCCAGCATTTATTATTGTTTGATTTCTTTATGCTTGCCAATCTGACTGGGGTTAGATGGAATCTCAGTGTAGTTTTGATTTGCATCTCCCTGATGGCTAATGATGAAGAACATCTTTTCATGAATCTATTGGCCATTTGTATCTCCTCTTTTGTAAAGTGTCTATTCATTTCAGTTGCCCATTTCTTGATTGGGTTGTTTGTTTTGCTAGTGTAGAATCTTTTGAGCTCTTTGTATATTCTGGATATTAGCCACCTATCAGAGTGGTAACTGGTAAAGATCTTCTCCCATTCTGTAGGCTTCCTCTTTAGGTTCTTGATAGTTTCCTTTGATGAGAAAAACTATTTAGTTTGATGCTATCCCACTTGTTTATTCTTTCTTTAATTTAATGAGCTTTGGAGGTTTTGTTGAGAAAGTTACTGCCTGTGCCTGTATGTTGTAGTGATGAGCCTATGTTCTCATCTAATAACTTCACAGTCTCTGGTCTGATTTCTAAGTCTTTGATCCATCTTGAGTTGATTCCTGTGCATGGTGAGATATAGGGGTTTAGTTCCATCTTTCTACAAATGGATAGCCAGTTCTCCCAGCACCATTTGTGGAAAAGGCTGTCTTTTCTCCAGCATATGAGTTTGGCCCTTTTGTCAAAGAATAATTGACTCTAGGTGTGTGGATTTGTTTCTGTATCTTCTATTCTGTTCCACTTGTCAGTGTACCTGTTATTGTGCCAGTACCATGCTGTTTTTACTACTATTGCTCTATAGTATAGTTTGAAGTCTGGGATTGTGATGCCTCCTGCATGTTTCTTATTGTTGAGAATTGCTTTGGCTATTCTAGGTCTTTTCTTTCTCCATATAAAAGTTTATGATTGATTTTTCTAGATCTGTGAAGAATGTAGTTGGTATTTTGATGGGAATTGCATTGAATCTATAAATCATTTTTGGCAGAATGGCCATTTTGATGATATTTATTCTGCCTATCCACGAGCATGGGAGGTCTTTCCATCTTCCAAGGTCTTCTTCAATTTCTTTCTTTAATGTTTTATAGTTTTTGTTGTAGAGGTCTTTTACATCTTTGGTTAGGTTTATTCCTAGATACTTTATTGGTTTTGAGGTTATGGTGAATGGAATTGATTGTTTTATTTCTTTCATTGTGGATTCATTGTTGGTATAAAGAAAAGCCTCTGATTTCTTTAGGTTGATTTTGTACCCTGCAGCTTTGCTGAGTTTGTTAATTAACTCCAGAAGTCTTTTAGTTGAGTTCTTAGGGTCTTCTAGCTAAAGGATCATGTCATCTGGAAATAAGGATAATTTTAATTCCTCTCTTCCTATTTGAATTCCTTTGATTTCCTTCTCTTATCTTATTTCTGTGGCAAGAGTCTCAAGGACTATATTGAAGAGGAATGGTGATAGTGGACATCCTTACTTGTTCCCAATTTTAGGGGGAATTCTTGCAGTTTTTCCCTATTTAGTATAATGTTGGCTTGGGTTTATTGTATATTGCCTTAATGATGTTGAGGTATGTTCCTTTTATCCAATTTTCTGTAGTGTTTTTAACATGAATGAGTGTTGGATTTTGTCGAAGGCTTTTTCAGCATCTATTGCTATGATGATGCGGTTTTTATTCTTGATTCTATTTATGTGGTGGATGACATGTATTGATTTGCGTATGTTGAACCAACCTTGTTTTTCTGGGATGAAACCAACTTGGTCATGGTGTATTATTCTCTTGATATGGTTTTGAATGTGTATGGCTAGTAGTTTGTTTAGAATTTTTGCATCTATGTTCATTAAAGATATTGGTCTGTAGTATTCCTTTCTTGAGGTATCTTTATTTGGTTTGGGGATTAATGTGATACTGGCCTTGTAGAAGGAATTTGGGAGAGTTCCATCTCTTTCAATTTCCTGGAATAAGTTATGAAGTATTGGTATTAGTTCTTTACTGAAGGCTTTGTAGAATTCAGCTGGAAACCCATCTGGGCCTGGGCTTTTCTTTGATGGAAGGATTTTTATCACCATTTCTATTTCGTTGTTTGCTATTGGTTGGTTTAGGCTTGCTATGTCCTCTTGGTTCAGTTTAGGTAGGTTAACTGTGTTTAGGAATCTATCAATTTCTTCCATGTTTTCTTGTCCATTGGAGTATAAATTTTTAAAGTAGTTTCTGATAATCCTTTGAATTTCTTCACTATCTGTGGTGAAGAAATTCACCTTTTTCATTTCCTTTTTTCAATTCACCTTTTCATTTCCTTTCATTATCCTTTTTCATTTCTGATTTTAGTAATTTGCATTGATTCTCTTTTTCTTTTGGTTAGGTTGGCCAGGGGTTTATCAATTCTATTAACCTTTTCAAAGAACCAGCTTTTCATTTTGTTGATTCTTTGAGTTGTGTGTGTGTGTGTGTGTGTGTGTGTGTGTGTGTGTTTTGTTCTCTATTTCATTTATTTCTGCTCAATTATTAATAATTTCCTGTCTTCTGCTGGCTTTAGGGTTGGACTGTTGCAGTCTTTCTAGATCCTTGAGTTGTGCCAATAGGTTCTGAACTTGGTGATTCTGAGTCCTTCTTATGTGAGCACTCAATGCAATAAACTTTCCTCTTAATACTGCCTTCATAGTGTCCCAGAGATTTTGGTAAGTTGTGTCTCTGTTTTCATTTATTTCCAAAAATTTCTTTACTTCTTCCCTAATTTCTGCTCTTAACCATTCATCATTCAATAGTGTATCATATAGTCTCCACGTATTTGCATAGTTTCTTTTGAGTTTCCTATTGTTGAATTCTACTTTAATTCCATTATGGTCTTTGTGTACAAGGATGTGATCTATTTTGGAGAAGGTTCCATGGGCTGATGAGAATAATGTGTATTCTGTAGTTTCTGGATGAAATGTTCTGTATATGTCTATTAGGTCCATTTGGTTTATAGTTTTCTTTAGTTCTAAAGAGTCTTTAGTTAACTTTTTGCTTGAAGATCGATCCAGTGGTGTGAGAGGCATATTGAAGTCTCCCAGAATTATTGTATTTGGGTCTATTTGAGATCTGATGTCCTGAAGGGTTTGTTTTACAAACATGATTGCATTCACATTTGGAGCATAAACGTTTACTATCATTATATCATCTTGGTGTATTGTTCCTTTTAATAAAAGGAAGCGCCCTGATTTGTCTCTTCTGATGTGTCTTAGTTTAAAGTCTGTTTTGTTGGATATCAGGATTGCTACCCCTGCCCTTTTTTGTTCTCCAGTAGCATGGTATATTTTTTTTCCATCCTTTCACTTTCAGTTTGTGAGTGACTTTAGCTGTTAGGTGAGTTTCTTGAAAACAGCATATATTTGGGCTATGTTTTTTGACCCACATTGCCAATCTATATCTTTTGATTGGTGAGTTAAGTCCTCTGACGTTAAGAGTTATTATTGAAATATGATTTTTGTTTTCTGTCATTTTGTGTTCTGTCATCTGTTTGGTAGCTTTTTCTTTCTTCCTTACTTAGAAGCCCCTTTGATCACTTTCCTCTTTTCTCTGGTTCTGAAGTCTGCTTCTTTTTTCTTCTTTATTGTTTATTTCTTTAAGTATTTTCTCTAGTGTTGGCTTTGGATTCATAAATTTTTTGAGATTTTGTTTATCCTGAAATACTTTTATTTTGCCGTCGACTTTGAATAGCAGTTTTGCTAGATAAAGCAGCTTCGGTTGGAAGTTATTTTCTTCCAAGGTCTGGATCACATCATACCAGTCTCTCCTGGCATTCATGACCTGGGTTGTATAGTCTGGGGTGATTCTTATTATTTTGCCTCTGCATGTCACCCAACCTTTTGTTCTCACTGCTTTTAAGATCTTTTCCTTGGCCTCTATGTTAGTCATTTTGACTATTATGTTGCGTGGGGATTTTCTTTTTTGATCTTGTCTTAATGGTATTCTGTATGTCTCTTGAACATGAAGATCTATCTCTCGTTCTATATTTGGGAAGTTCTCCGAAATTATTTCTGTGAAGAGATTACGGATGCTCCTGGTCTGTACCCCTATTTCTTCTTCAATGCCTTTTATCCATAAGTTAGGGCATTTCATGTTGTCCCAAATTTGCTGTATGTTTAGGTTTTGTTGCTGTAATGACTTCTGCATACTATTGACTGCATTTTCGGTGTTGGATGAACTGTCTTCTAACAGTGATATTCTACTTTCCATTTCTTCTAATCTTCCAGAATTTATTTCTATTCCTGACTTCATTTATTGACTCTTTCATTTCATTCCAAGCCTCTTTCTGATTCTTTTTTAGTGTTTTTAACTCATCTTTCATCTCCTTTAAACTTGTTTTAAATTCTTTCATCATATTGTAGATGAAGATTAGGAACTCCCCTTCCTGCATTTCTTGTAGGTCAGTATTTGTGATTTCTGTCATTTTTCCATTATTCCTAGTTCTCATATTTTCAGAGTTCTCAGGTCTGGTTTTCTGCTGTCTTCCCATGGTTAGTGGGTATTATTTTTAGCCCAGTCTTTGTATTAGGACTTTAGAAAAGACTTATCCCCCCAGAAAAAAAATCTTATCCCCCCAGAAAACCAAAAATCAAAACAAACCCAAAGACCCAAAAAGTAAAACAAACAATACCAAACCTCAATAGTAAAAAATAAAATATAAAAGGATAGAAAAATAGTAAAAAAAAAAATAATAATAATAATAAAAGAGATAACAGTCCTACTATGTTGTTGATATATGGTGAATCTTGTATTTGCTTGGAGTGTCCCCTTGTGGCCCCATGCAGGTATTGCACCTTAAGCGCTCTTCTTTGGTCCTGGAGTTGAATTGGCCCACTTTGTGCACACTGGCACTCACATATATTGTACTCACTGTGTGTTTGCCGGGTCCGTGGCTCCTCTGAATTCACGCTGGCAGTCCAATCTGTGGCTCTGAAGCTCTGGCAGCTCTCCCGTATTCTGCTGACTTTTCGCTCCCGCGGTAAGTAGGTCCACTTCCCAGTCCGTGCCCATCTCCGGGCGTGTCTGCGGGGCCGCCTTTGTTGAGTGCTGCTCAGGAGCTCCAGTTCGCTAGCAACTTCAGGTATTAGAACTCTCTGGTCACTTTCAGACTTTAGAGCTTCTCTGGGAATGTTAAAGACCCAAAAGTCCCATTTGGGCCAGCGGCCCTGAGGCCACTGCGCCTGCGCCTGCACTCCGACAGCCGCTGAGTCTTCAGCTCACTATCTGCTTTCTTTGTGTGTTGTGGCGAATCTTGCAGTTCAGTTGCTGGATTTTTTCTGCCGTACTCCCCAAGTCTGTTTTGGATCGTACGTTTATTTTTTTCTTTATTAAGACACTTCTGTCTCAGTAGTTGAACTTAGTTTGCTTCAGCTAGTGAGGGACACTGCATCTCTCCGTTGCCATCTTGGAAAATTCCAGAAAGTGTATGGTTTATCTCCTGATTCTTCAGGAATAACTGATGAGATCAGTGAATAATGAGCTACTTTGATAAAAAATGCAGGTAGTGGTCTGCTAATCTGGGGAAAATGCTTAGACAAAACCCAGGGTTATAACTAACATTGCTATGTCATAATTAAAGGAATATTTTTAAATGAGGTATAGTTGACATCCAAAAATGTATCGATCTTGAGTGATCAGTTCAGTAAGTTTTACAATGACATACATTCATATGATCATTATGGAAAACAAGTTTTAGAATATTTTCAGCACCCTGGAGGCAATTCTTTCTAATAAAGACCCTCCTCCCTGCCCAATAAACACAACTTCTATTTCCACTGATTAGTTTTTATGTTTTTTCACCTACACATGTTTAATCCTTGTAGGAATTATTAATATTTGGTTTCTTTAGTTAATAACATTTGCTTGTTTTGTTGAAAGCATTAGGAGGTGGTTATTCATTGCTAAGAACTATTCCAGTGTTACATGTTATCATAGGGATTTATTTATTCACTTTTAGCTGGACATTTGGATTCTTTTCAGTTTGGTGATACTATGAAATAGTTAAAATGATCATTTGCATACAACTTTTATTGAAGAGATATATTTTCACTTATCATTCAAAAAAAAAAAACACTTAGGAATCCATTTGGGTTTGAAAGTAAAACTTTCTCAGACCTTATGATTCTGGAGTCAGCCATCCTGAGAGGTGAGTTCCCGGTAGTATGAGTGGACACTGTGTGGTCTGGCCATGAGACCATGCCAGAGGAGGACCAAGAGCTAAAGAACAAAGAAAGAAAAAATGTCCTCTGACCATTGCCCTGCCTCAAAATGACCTGGCCATTAACATACCAACCAGTGGCTTACACAACTATTCTTGTACTCTCTCCTTCCTTGCCCCATAAAAACCCCTAAGCCTGTAAGGAGGTGGGCTTTCTGACTCTTGTGGTCAGATGCCTTCTAAATAAAGCCTGTTCCTTACTGTTGGATTGTGTTTCCTTTGCCCCTATTTACCCTCAAAGTGTGGCTTCTGGAAGCAGGGCCTGGCAGGAGGTGGGCTTCTGGGACTTGGCCTGGAGTTCTGTATATGTTCCTACCCCTCCTCTTCTCTTCTCTGTCTACTGTCATGCTGAAAATACCTGTAGCCCCAGTGCCTGCTTGGAAGCCAGGCTAAAATATACCATAAGTGCATGGACTGAAATCTTCAGAACAGTAAGAAAATAAGTCTTTCTTCCTCTAAGGTGTGGTCATCAGGTCTTTAGAATGCTGACTGAAATGGAGTAGAATGGCTAGATAATAGTGGGAGACACATTTACCTTTAAAAGAAACTTTCCACCATCTTACCTCCAAATATAGGATTCCAAATCAATGTGTGCATTTTATCTTCATAAGGAGTTTTATTTGTAAAAGAGTAATCAGCATAAAAAAATAAGTCCTCTCACAAGCAGGCCATAAAGTTCCTGCCAAAATAATGAACTGGAAAGAGGCTAGAGGAACCATCCATCTACCTAATTTCTGGAGAAAATAGATGAGAGTTACCTGGTTTGAAAAGAGGGGAAGCAGCTTAAAATTGTATTTTATTAGAGGTTATTGGGACTAGATTAACAAGAGTTTACACTGTTTTTTAGTGTATCACTTGGGAAGGAAAATAATAAGAGGCAAAGGCCAGCTATACAAAATCAAACCAATACCTGGTGACTGTCCATAGCTTTTGTCAGCCTACTGATTCCCATGAATCTCTTGAGGTTTTCTGTTTGTTTTTTGTTTGTTTTTGTTTCTCTAGTGAAGAAATACACTGTTATTAGCCTTCATCTGACACACTGTATTTAGGTCATTCAGCAGAAATGTATTGTGGGAAGCCAGGGTGTGGCACGGCAGCCTAAGATGGTGCCCGGGCTGACTGCCAAGTCATGAGAGCTTGTGATGGTGGTCTTGGCTGGCGCATGCGGTGTTGTCAGTATCACGGGCCTCATGCATGGACTGTGATGTAATGCCTCGTGGTTAGGCCAGTACGCCTATGAGATACCTTCTTGGGAGCATGGGATGGACATGGGCGGAATGGGATTGGTGGATATTTTGGGAGCAGGCTTGGTATGCTGTATATAAGGAAACTGCTGCGGGGAATAAAGAGGAAGTAGCTTCATCAGCAAGTCGGCGTTCGTGTGTTTCTTCCCTAGGCTCTGCTGGTCAGAGCCTTAGGTTCGCGACAATGTATTATCTAGAAAATTTCATATCCCTATCCCATTGTCCTGTCCAGAGTGTCTTTCAGTGTCTCTGTGATTGATATCTTTCTAACCTTCAAAACAGAAAAATAAATCGTAAATTCTGAGAGCAGTAGTGTCTTGAAGAGGAAGGTTCTCATCACTTGTACTTAATGTGGCTCCATTGTGAAAAACACAAATGTATTGATATTTGATATTATACTGATAGAACTTTGATATCTAGTTGGTACCTTTTAATCTAAAAGGTAAATAGATTTAATTTTGAATAATTTTCATGCTGTAGCCTTCTTTACACTTTCTTTTTTTCATTAACAGCACAGAGGTATTTTATTTCCCTTTGGAATATAGCCAGACTTATTTTATGACATTTTTATTAAACATAGGTAGACAATAAAAGTGTATTGGCTGGAAAGTAAAGAATTTTTTGAGGCCAAGAGAGAGGCTTTTACTTAAAAGATTCAACCATCAACTGTTTTCTCAATATCAACTTTATAAGCCAATGTAACAAACTTCTTAATTTTTTTATCAGTATCTGATCTACTCAAAGCTAATTTTTTGCAGATAGGTTCTGTTAAGAAATTTGAACCTTTGTAATGTGAAATTTCTCATGTTGTAGAAATAACCTCAAAGCAAGTTAAGGCATTATTTCTTCCATATATAAAAGTATGTGTACTATATACTAATATTTGGGTTTTGCCAAGAGAATAAAATTTAAGTGAGGCATCATTATTTACTTAGAAGGTAAGGATTCTTAACACTACAAGGATCATTTAGCAAGAATACCATAGCAGTTTAATCTGGTGTATGGGTAGAGCTTAATGAAACTCCTCCAAAGTCCACTATATAAGAAGGCTATAGTAATGGTTTTGTTTTATTTATTTATTTATTTATTTATTTATTTATTTATTTATTTATTCATTTGGTGGTACTGGGGTTCCTGGAAGCCCTTCTACCTCCGGGCTACACTCCCAGACCTATTTTTATATTTTTGAAACAGGATCTCTTATGCCATCACGGCTGGCTTCGAACCTGCGTGATCCTCCTGTCTCCACCTCCCAAGCACGGGGATTACAAGCGTGCGCCACCACGCCCGGCTTGTTTTAAAGTAATAAATAATTTAAATCCTCCTGAGATGAATTGACTCTTGTTAAAATCACAAATGATTTTACATTGACAAACTATTGGTTATATCATCATATTATTTAATTTCTTAGTAGCCAAATTTGAGTTAGTTGACTGGTTATTAAATTTCTTTCTACCTTGGTCCATTTGATATCACATTCTTGTCCTTTCCTAATACTTTATTAGATTCCATAACGTGGCCCAAGTCATCTAGAAAGAAGAATCTGATGCAAAAATTATATGCCAAAGTTTTATTAAGAGGATGCATTCTAATAAAGTAAGAAAAAAGGTAATTGAATAGGTGTCATGGACAAAAACTAAAATAAAAAAAAATACAAGGAGATCATTTACAGTTTTTCAAGAAGCACAGCTTCCTACTCCTATTTATCACAGGAGAATTATATCTGAGTTCAATGTATTGTCAGAAATAGAGAGCAATGTTATCTATGAATTTATCTCATACCATGTCTCTTGTTTCTTTAAAGTCTGCCTTAAAAGAAATTACCTCCCTTGAACTCATGTTATCCAGCCTCTACAGGCAGCTCTCAGAAAAGATAAACTTTCTGTTGGTCAGATCTGATATGGACACTGGAGCTTCTGATCCCTTGAGCTTATTAAGTACAGTGGAAGCCATGCAAAAAACACAGAACTAGACCATAAGAAAGGATGAAGTGATGTGAAGTAATGTCATTTCACCATAGCCAGAGCTATTTTCCTTAGGTCCAAGATCATGGCAGGTATACAGGGATGTAGGTAGAGGATGTATGGAAGAAATGAATCTTTTGTTTGTTTACTATTTCTTACAATTTCATAACTGTCAATCTATGACTCTTCCTTTTTCTGTGTAGTAGGTGGGTAGAGAAACTCATTTGCACTCTAAGCACTAGATGAGTAAAAACAGTTGGCTATTAGAACACATACACAAAAGCAATTCTCTCCTTCAGACTCTGATACACAGCAGCTGATGTGTGTCACTGGGGTAAGAGCAAGAAACTTCCTCAGTACTTGGAAGCAACTGTTTTGTCAGGAATATTTCCTACCTTAAAGAGAAATAAAGTCATCAGCTGCTGGGAGATGAGTGAGAAGCCATTATGATCAGGATCTTTACTAACAAGGATGGGTTGGCTACCATTGTAAAGAAAACCTGCCTGTGCTAAAGACCCCATGTTGAGTAAGAAGGACAGGTTCTCTGCTCAAGAAGGAAGAGCAGAAACTTTAATGAATACTCACCCTTAAGGGTTAGGCATTATAAGAGTTTGTAAGATTGAGTCTGGAACAGATTAATGATGATGGAAACTCCCCTGTCCCCTCCCACACAGGGAGGAACAAGAACTTCCATGAAAAGAAACATAAGAATGAAGAGAAAAACCTCTCCTGTGGCTCAGGTATGCAGTGGGATGAAAGCTAAGGGCAGAACAGGGAAATCACATTAAAAATTCAGTGATGTTCCAGGACTAACAATGAGAACAGGGAAGCAGCAGCTAGCTGCTGGCAGAATGTGAAGGTGTTAAAACTGAAGGAAACCATGGCAACTATCTAAATCCAGCTTAATTTTCCATGCTAAAGACTGACATGAAAAGTGGCACTCCAGCAACCTGGAGAAGATATCATTTACTACTACCTCTAGAATTCACACAAAAATTACAAGACACACAAAAAGCAAGAAAAAAGGGCCTATTGTTAAATGTAACAGAACATGACCCAAACAGGGCCAGCATATTGAAACTGACAAATTGAGATAATACAATAATTAGTAATAATGTATAATGATATCCAGTGGGAAATGTGGGCAGTGTATGAATAGGTTAGGGCATTTTTGCCATTCGAGTCTTACCTTGAGCCAGGTGTAGTAGTACACACCTGTAATCCTGGTACTCTGGAGGCTGAAAAAGGAGAATCACAGGCTCAAGACCAGCCTTAGCTATGTATCAAGACTTTCAGTAACCTAGTGAGACCCTGTTTCAAAAATAAATAAATAAATAAATAAATAAATAAATAAATAATGTCTGGAGTATAGATTGGAGGCAGCATACTGCTGGGTTCAATCTTCAGTATCACAAAAAAAACTAACGAAATAAATAAGTAGGTAAATAAATTTAAAAATCTTGCTTTCTGAATGTACCCTCCCATTCTTCACTGGTCTCTACCCAACACAGGAATGTAATCCCAATACATTGATCATCTATAAAACTCTTGTATCTCTAGAATTCTGTTCATTTGGACTTTCTTTCCCCATGAGTTTTTTTTTTAAACATCCTATAAAACTTGTATTTTTATATTTTCTTGTTTTGTTGAGAATATTTAAGCACAAATCTTTTGAATCATTTTTTTAAAGCAAACTTGACAAAATCTTGTACCAAATGGATCAAGGACACTTTAGAGTAACCTAGAATCATTTCCTGTTTCTCAATCATCTTTTGTGATTTATAAAATAATGTATAAGTGATTTTATAAATCACTTCTAAGAATAATTTATAAAATAGGTGAATCAGAGTATTTTACACTTCTGATTAAAACATATTCTTCACTTCCTCCTAAAATTAGAAAAATAAATTTAGTGACATTCCTCACATTTATGATCTGGGACAGGCTCTTGACCTCAGAGTTATGCATTTAACTGTCTCTTTGATCTAGCCAAACAATCTCTCTGTGTTTCCCCAAATTACAAAGACATTTATACTTTTCTCAGTCTTCTCTATAGTCTTCTCAGTGGCTCTATATTTTGCCCACAAACCTGTTCTTGTTTCTGTTTTGTCATGGCTGGTTCATTGTATGTTGTTTAAAGCTACAGACTCACCTTTACTACTCACCAGAGCAAAGATGATTTTTAATCCCTGCCTATTTTATATGCATAACTTACCCCTAATATTTAAAAAAAATTATTGTACATTGTAGTCATACATCTTAATGGGGTACAAAATGGTAGAGGCATATGTGTACACATCTCACAATTAGCCTTTTCCTAATTTCTTCCCCATTCTATCTATCTTCTTCACATGTTTGGCTTACTGATTGATTTTAATATGTTTATAAATATATGTCATGTACATTAGGAAATTTCCCTCTTTCCCCACTCCTATCCTCCTCAGTTAGATTGCCTTATTTGCTACTCTATGGTTTCTCCTTCTTCATTCAGAGTTTCTTTCTATGACCCCTTTTCTCCCTAGCTTTCACATATTAAGGGGAGCATCTGATTTCTTACTTTTTGTGATTAACTAATCTCAGCATTTGTTCTCCAGTTCCATCCATTTCCCCACAAATGATGTAATTTTGTTCTTTGTTATGGATGAGAAAAATTCCATTGTGTACATATCCCACAGTTTTGTAATCTATTTATCTGTTGGTGGACATCTTGGCTGGTTCCATAGTTTAGCAAATGTGAATTGTGAGACTGGCTATGAAATAGATGCATATACATTAATTTGGTAGTTTGATTTCCATTATTTTGGGTAGATACCCAGAAATGGTATTGCTGGATCATATGGTAGGTTTATTCCCCTTCTACTGAGGATCCTCCATACTGTTTTCCAAAGTGGTTGCACTAATTTGTAATCCCACCAAAAATGTATTAGAGTTCTAATTTCTCCACATCCTCCCCAGCATTTGTTATTGTTTGTGTTTTGAATGACTGTCATTTTAATTGTAGTTAGGTGGAATTTCAGGGTAGTTCTGATTTGCATCTCTCTGTCAATGAAGTTAAACATGTTTTCATACATTTATTGACCATTTAAATGTCTTCTTTGGTGAAGTGTCTCTTTAGTTCTTTTGTCCATCTTTTGATTGAGTTATTTGTTTTCTTAGCTGTGAGTTTCTTGAGTTCTCTTTATATTCTAGATATTGGTCCTCTATTAGAGAAATAGTTGGCAAAATTTTTCTCCCATTTTGTCAGGTCTGTTGAGGTTATTGATCATTTATTTTGCTTTACAGAATCTATTCAATTTCATGCAATTCCACATATTAATTCTCCATTTACTATCTTGTGCCTTGGGGGTCTTATTGAGAATGTTTGTACTTACGCCTGTGTGTTGAAGTGTCGGACCTATGCCTTCTTCAAGGAGCTGCAAGTTCTCTGGTCTGATTTACAAGTCTCTGTTCAATCCTAAGTTGAATCTTGTGCAGGGTGAAAAGTTGAGGTTTATTTCCATTTTTCTGCATATGGTTAACCAGTTTTGCTGACACCATTTGTTGAAAAGACTATCTTTTTTATCCAGTGTATGTTTTTGGTCATTTTGTCAAAAATCAATTGGTCAAAGGTGTGCAAATTTGTTTCTGAGTCTTATATTCTGCTCCATTGGTCTAAGTGTCTGTTTTTGTGTCCATACCATGCTGCTTTTATAACTATGGCTTCATAGTATAGCTTGAAGTCAGGTATTTTGATGCCTTCTGTATGGTTCTTATTGCTGAGAACTACTTTGGCTATTCTGAGTCTTATTATTCCAAATGAATTTAAGGACTGCTTTTTTATGTTGGTGAGGAATGATCTTGAATGGGTCTTGCACTGAATCTGTAGATCACTTTTTTGTAAGAATAGCTATTCTGATGGTATTTATTCTGCCTATCAAAGAACATCTCCTAAGATCTTCTTTGATTTCTTTATTTTCAATCTTCTATAACTTTTTTTATAGAGTTTTTTTTTCTCTTTGGTTAGGTTTATTCTTTGTGTGGGATATTCTGAGTGGAAATGTTTTCTGTATTTCTTTTTCAATGGACTCTAGCCAGATTAATAAAGCAAGAGAAGGATCTTAAAGGAGTACAAATAGGAAAAGAAGAACTAAAACTATCCCTATTTGCAGATGATATGATACTATACTTGGAAGACTCAACAAACTCAACCAAAAAGCTTGTAGAACTGATAAACAAATTCAGCAAAATGTCTGGTCTGGATACACAATCAATTTTAAAACTCCAGAAGTTTTCCTGTAGACATACCCATTTCCTGTATACCATATACACATTGAAAAATAAGTCCAGATAACATTTTTAATATTAACACTTAATCCTTAATTTACAGGATTTTAAAATATTTATTTTATTGTGTGCTACCATATGGTTGTGAGTAAAAGTTTTCTGATGATCAAGATCTTTTATGGTATTTTTAAATCTGTATCTTTGAAATGAGAATTGTCCTTGATATGTGACAGAGCTCATTAAAACTTTAGTTCTTATATTTCAATTATTTGAGAACTATGCTATATATGTGGATCTTTGAAACTAGTGCCACTTTAAAAAATGTTTCTACATTGTTTATTTCCTTCTTAAATATATCTCTAAAGTGACTTTTGGTGTTGAAAATAGTACAGATATTTGAAGTGTTCAAAGAAGTCTGTAGGGACAATTCTTTCTCTCAACCTGGCAATAACCTACTTTAACACACAAACTTAGCATCTTTGTAAAGAGTAGAAATACAATGAAATAAGATATAATCCAGTGGTGCTGAGAGAAGTTTATTTATTAAGCAGTGTTGAACATTTAATGACATCAGCACAAATATTTTCTTTGTTGCTATGTAAGCTCAGATCAAATTGACATTGATTCAGTACATTTCTATCCTAAGAGCTTTAAGCCAAACATTCAGGCACAGACTAACATTACTTGAAAACATTAAATTCTACTAATGATGAAATTTTTCCATAAAGACTGAGAATTAACTTCATATATTTGCAATATTAAATTAATTTCACTTAATAAAATAGGCTCTTCAATTTAGGGTAGCTGTTCTTATTTTAGCTGAAGGGGACATAATTACTGCATTATAATTATTGTATTAGGAGTTCTAATTTATTACTGTAGCTTAAGTACCTATTTAAATATGTGCCTATTCATGTATACTAAAAAATTAATGAAAAAAAATAGTACATACCAAATAACTTCTAATGAACCCACAAACGCATAGAGTTTAAAAAGAAAGATTTTTAGGACAAGATTCAGCATTGAAATTATTTATCCAAGCTTCTAATTTTTCAATTCTTTGTAGTATATTTGAAAATTGTATATATATGCTATGTAATGTTTGATATAGGTATACATTGTGAATTGACTACCACAAAAAAGGTAATTAATATACTTATTACCTCACATAGATACCTTAAGTAAAATTTTCTTTAGTAATATCTTAAAATCTTGAGTTCTATTTTCTTAGCAAATTACAAGTATGCATTACTGTGAACCATAAACACTATGATATACATTAGATTTGCAAAATTATTCATCTTTTAACTACAAGTTGATACCTTCTGACCAACATTTCCCCATCTTTTTCTTTACTTTCCTGGCACTGGTAACTACCATTCTACTTTATATTCTGAGTTCACCATTTTTAGATTCAACATCCTATGTAAACATCCCTCAGTTTTAACCATATTGTTGCTGAAAGCTATTCTAGCATATATACAGTGCTTCCTCATTGTGATTTTGATTTGCATTTTCCTAATCATTAGTGATCTTAATTATCTTTTTAATGTATCTGTTAGTCTTATTTTTATATATCTTTATTGGTACATTATAGTCTCACATCATAATATAGTTCATAGTAATGGTGTATGCATGCACACAGCACTTGGTGAGTTTCCCCAGGGTCCCTCCTTTCTCAATACCTAATTCCCAAATCCCCCATGCAAGATATTGAAATTGGCATTTGTATTCTCACATATGTACATAAGTTAGAAGTAGAAGTGTTTTCTTCATTAATTCTCTCTGTTCTCTCCTACTCTCCCCAAGATCAAATTTCTCTCTCCACTGAATTATTTATCCATCATCTAACATACCTCTTATATCCCAATTGCTCCCTAGCTTTCATATATGAGAAAAAAAAACACATATGACTCTTCACTTTCTATGACTACATAATTTCACTTAACATAATGTTTTCCAGGTCCATACCTTTCTTGCAATTGACATTTTTGCTCTTCTTTATTCATGAGTAAAACTCTATTGTGTATACATCCAGTAATTTTGTCATCTATTCATCCTTTGCTGAACACCTGACTTGTTCCACATTTTGACTATTATGAATTGTACTGCTATAAACCTGGATGTAAATGTATTACTATAATATTCTGATTTCGGTTCCTTTGGAAAGGTTTACATAAGTGGTACAGCTGGATCCTACGATGGCTCCATTCCTAGTTTACTGAGGGATCTCTATATTGATCTCCCTAGTGGCTGCATTAATTTGCAATCCCATCAAAAGTGTAGAAGACTTCCTGTTACCCCACATGCTCAACAATATTTATTTTCTTTTGACTTCTTCATGATTTCCACTCTGATTGTGTTTAGAAAGATGGAATTAAATCCCTACCTTTCACCCATCACAAGAGTCAACTCAAGATGAATCAAAGACATAGAAATTAAACCAGAGACTTTAAAAGTACTATAGGAGGGCATGTACTAGTTCTAACAATTTATATGTGTGTACACTGCTCACATAATACTTAGCAATAAAGAGTAAAAACCATTTTCTCAATACCAGGAAAAAGATATGCAGGCCCACTTTGACCAATTCTATTCAACATAGTACTGAAAATTCTAGTCAAAGCAATTAGAAAAGAAGGTAGGAAAAAAACAAGAAAGAAAAAGGAAGAGTTATGAGGCTCTCAAATCAGAAAGGGATGTGTAAAATAGTGTCTATTTGTAAATGAGATAATCTTACATATAGAAAACCTTAATACTCCACATAAAAATACAAACATATATACAAACTCAAAACCTGTTACAACTAGGTAGGCTTCACCCCAATTGCTTCCAGGTGGGCACAGTTGTGTAGTGTCAAAATACTTCATTGGCAGTAATCTATGACATGAATGGCTGAGGGCTCTTCCGTGACTATGATTTTGGGCTTTAATGTCCCCCAAAAGCTCATGTGTTGAAGGCTTTGCCTCCAATGCAATAAGCGTTCAGAGATGGGGCCTTTAGGAGTCAATTGTCTCATGAGGGCTCTGATCTCCAAGCAGATTAACCTAATTATGGAGTCATAACTTAATGGACTATTGTGAGGTGGTAGAAACTTTAAGAGGTGGAGCTTAATTGGAAAAAGTAGATCACGGTGTCTATTCTAACAGTGTATATTTTGATCCTGATACTTCTGTCTTCTCTTTTCTGCTGCCTGGATACCACAGGTAAGCAGCTTCTCTGTACCATGTTCCCATCACCATGATGCTCTGCTTTTCCAAACAGGCCTAAAAGCAGTACAGTCAGCTGACCACTTGGTAAAACCTCTTAAACTTTGAACCAAAATTAATCTTTCCTCCATTAAGTTGATTTTGTGTGTGTGTGTGGGGGGGGGTTGGGGTCGGAACCCAGGGGCATTTGACTTCTGAGATACACCCCCTGCCCTATTTTTTTTTTTTATTCTTTATTTTGAAACCAGGTCTCACTGAGTTGCAGAGGGCCTCACTAAGTAGCTGAGGCTGTCCATGAACTGTGATCCTCCGGTCTCAGCCTCCCAAATGCTGGGATTACAAACGTGGGCCACCACTCCTGGCAAGTTGATTTTTTAAGATATTTTTCAGTGCTGGAAAGCTAACACAGGAGCGTAGCCTGTAGGTGTGTTGTGGGATTGCTCTGCATGTGGTATTCTGCTATTTTAGACAGGTCAAATTAACCAAAGCACTGGGGATGGTGCATCCAATGTGGGTGTGGGATATCCCTCAGGTTCCTAGGGCTGAAGCCACTCTGGCAGGTACATTCAGGTGAGCGTGGTTGGCATGGTTACAGATGTGGGGCATCTCTCAGGGGCAGGACCAGGGCTACTCCCTTGGGTATAGTTGAGTGTATAATGGCAGTGGTTGCAGAGTAATTATCAGAGTCTGAGGACTGTGCAGGAGTCGTCAGGCTACATCACAGACCAGACAATAGCACCCATCACTATCCAAAGTCTGTTTGGTTGTCTTTGTGGTGCCTTCGGAGGCATCCTGCTCAGAGAAGGCTGTTCATTTACATCCTTAAAATGAGGGTAAGGGAGTGAGACTGCCCATTTGCTTCCTGGACACATAAGATGATAGACAGGACTGCCTAGATGCATCTTAGGAAGGGAATACCAGAATAATTTTTGTTAAAAATTGTCATATTCAACTATCCAAAGATTTTTTGCAGTGTATAATCCTGAAAATTTTAGTAATTAAGCCAAGAGTTTCCTTTTGCTAAGTAAATTCTATCTATAGTTAGTTGCATGCATTTTATACTATTGACAAATTGGTTCTATTTAAAAGCCTAGAAATTTTTAAAAGAGCACAATACCACTGTTATTGGAATGATTTGAGTTTTTTTTTAACATAAATTAAGTTGATCTTGTGAAGTAAATTATACACCCAGGATATAAAAAGGTTTCCATGAAATGTGGCTGGATGCGCCTCTCAGCCTGGCTTAGGCTCAGAACATGTAGAGTGTTAATGCTGGCAAATGATCAGCATCATTTGAAACCTTTATTTCTAGAGACTGTACTGCTCTTAGCCAGATGTAGTGGTATACACTTGTAATCCCAGCATTTGGGAGGCTAAGACAGGAGGATGGTGGTCCATGGACAGCCTCAGCTGCTTAGTGAGGCCCTTAGCAACTCAGTGAGACCCTGTTTTAAAAATAAAAAGACTTCGGGAGGCTGAGACTGGAGGAACGTTTTTTGCAGACAGCCTCAGCTACTTAGTGAGGCTCTCTGCAAAATAGTGAGACCCTGTTTCAAAATAAAGAATAAAAATTAGGGCAGGGGATGTATCTCAGAGGTCATATGCTTCTGGATTCTATCCAAGACCCACAAAAAATAAACAAATTTAAATATATATATATATATATATATATATATATATATATATATATATATATCTGGAGGTGTAGCTTGGAGGTACAATGCTCCTGGGTTCCATTCCTAGTCATGTACAAAAAAAGTACTGCTTTCTTATGTTCTACATATCATACATAATTTTAGCCTGATACTCATACCTTCCTCTTTTTATTAAATTTATTTCTAATGTCTAAATAATAATTATGCTTATTTATGGAGTATAATGTGAAATGTTGATCTCTAGATACATTGTACAAAGATTCAATCCAGCCAATCAGCTATATTTATCACTTCACCAACTGATTTCTTTTGGTTAGAATATTAAAATATATATTATTTAAGCCCATATGAAGTAGATGATGTAGTATTACTACTAACTATGGTCAGCAGACAGTGGAATAGACAATGGAAACATTTCTTCAATCTAACAAACTAAAGGACATAATTTTAAATGAACAACTCAAGCATAGAAAGAAAAAGTAAGTACTGTATTATCTTATTTAAATATGCACTCTAAGAAAATTGGCATGAACCAGGAAAACAATCTCCAGTAACACAATTATCATGAAAACAAAAATTTAAAAAAAGACACCTAATCAAAGAAGTATAAAAAGCTATATACCAGAAGCAGAAGGTGACAACAAGGGCTGTGGAAAATGAAATGTTGATCAGAGTATCCTTGTTTTTTTTTTTTAATGCATATAGAGTTTCAAATGTTCTTTGGAAAACAATGAAAATCAAAACAGCCTTTCTAAGCTCTTACACCTGGCTACATAGATCCCTTTCTTTTGTCAAACCTGATAATTTATTTCCTCTCTGGCAAATTTATGTCTTATATTTCTGTTCAGTTCTCAGTCCTACATTTTAGATCCTGCCCCAAACTCAGTAATGTTACATTACACTTATCATTGACCTCCCTTTTGAAATTTAATTCAAAAATGTGTTTCTTCCACTAATAGTGATTGCATTATCTTATTTGATGAACTAATGCATGAAATGATCAATCACCCAATTATTCTAACAGTCATATACATTTATTTAAAATAAAGCCTTTTATTAATTTAATATACGGTATTATTTATTTGCATATGCAAACATATTTTTTATGTTTTCTAAGCTGCAATTTATTTATTTTTATTTTTATTTTTTATGTTGGGATTTGAACTCAGGGGAGTTCTATCTCTGAACTACAACCTAGCCCTTTTTGGATTTAATTTTAAAGCAAGGTCTCACTAAATTGCTGAGGTTGGCCTCAATCTGTGATCCTCCTGGCTTGGCCTCCCAAATACTGGGATTAGAGACATGGGCCACTATTCTTGGCTACTTGCTAAGGGTCTTTAGATGGTCAGCAACCTGCTAAGTTCCCGAGGGTCTCACTAAGTAGCTGAAGCTGGCCTTAAACCTGCATGTCTTACCCTCCCAAGTACTGGGATTACAAGAGCAGCATATCATTATGACCAGATTAGGTTGATATCTGAATGTATATGAAGGCATAGTTTAGAAATAAGATATGTAGATAGAAATTATATATATATATATATATATATATATATATATATATATATCAACTTTATAAATGAATGAGGAGAAAGAACTTTGAAATATCTATAGTATTTAGACCTGTCAACACTTAGAAGTGGGAAATTTCCAATGAAATTTTGTTCACCTATTTCTTTTAAAAAATTAAAACATTTAATCATAGTTTTATGTATATGTGTATATGTGCTTGGGCTCATGTCTTAGTATTCAAATAATATGTAAAATAAAATTTATTATATTAATTTCAGTTATTTTTCTATTTTTGTGTTCACTTAAATTTATGGTTTGTAATTTAAACAATAATAGAAGTGTTTTTATTTTTCCATACACTAGTTAGGAATGGTGTTCTATATATTGTATTAATGACATCTTAATAAGTAAAAATCATATGAGAAAAAGTAAAATGAGTTTTAATCTTTCTCTTTACCTGACTTTTTGACTAAAATTAGCCTAGTTTCTTAGCAGAAATGAAATTAATCCTTTTATTATGAGAATGTGTTTGAGTTTGCTTAATAGGAAATAATAATTCTCTTCAGCTTTTTAAGGGCTCAGATGAATAAGTAATTAGTGTTTCAGTAATTCTATCTTATTATAAAATTTCTATTATGACATCATAGTGCCTAGTATTTTGCAGTGTGAACATCTGCTAATATTTTTGAATAAGGAAGAGTATTGTATCCTGAATAACATTTTCTTTTTAATGAAAGTAAATGGTATACATTTAAATGGTACTTGGTGCCCTCTTCCCCCTGCATTTTCCCTTCTGCCTTCCTGACAATGAATACCCAGGGTAACCATGCTATATTCATACTTTTAAACATATTTGGAACAAGCCCCTTGTCAATCAAGTTCAGCCTCCTTCCTCTCTTAGCTTTCCATTCAAACTTTGCTGAGATTTCCCTTCCATTATCTGGAGTCCCTCTGGTATCCCCATTGCTCCATAGTTTGGCATATTAGAGAAACATATGTCCCTTCTCCTTCTGTGTTTGGCTGATGTCACTTAACATAATGCTCTCCAGGACTTTCCATCTTACAAATGACATGATTTTGTTCTTATTTATAGCTGAATAGAATTCCATCATGTATATTTCCCATAATTTTGCAAACCATTCATCTGTTGATGGGGACGTAGGTTTTTCCATATTTTGGCTATTATGAATTGTGCTGCTATGAACATAGGTATTTATATGTTGCTGTAGTTCTCTGTTTTCAACCCCTTTGGAAAAATGCCCAGGAGTGGTAAAGCTGGATTATATGGTGGATCTATTCCCAGTTTTCTAAGGAATCTCCACACAGATCTCCATAGTGGCTGAGCTAGTTTGCACTCCCACCAACAATGTAAAAATTCCTCTTTCCCCACATCCTCACTAGCATTTGTTCTTATTTGATTTCTTAATGCTCTCCAATCTGACTAGGGTTAGATGGAATCTCAGTGTAGTTTTCATTTGCATCTCCCTGACAGCTAATGATGAAGAACATCTTTTCATGAATCTATTGGCCATTTGTATCTCTTCTTTTGTAAAGTGTCTATTCAATTTGATTGCCCATTTCTTGATTGGATTGTTTGTTTTGCTAGTGTAGAGTCTTTTGAGCTCTTTGTAAATTCTGGATATTAGCCCCCTATCAGAGTGGTGACTGGTAAAGATCTTCTCCCAATCTGTAGGCTTCCTCTTTAGGTTCCTGATGGTTTCCTTTGACAAGAAGAAACTTTTTAGTTTGATGCCAGCCCACTTGTTAATTTTTGCTTTAATTTTCTGAGCTTTGGAGGTTTTTTTGAGAAATTTACTGCCTATGCCTATATGTTGTAGTGTTGAGCCTATGCCCTCCTCTAATAACTTCACAGTTTCTGGTCTAATTACTAAGTCTTTAATCCATCTTGAGTTAATTTCTGTGCATGGTGAGAGGTAAGCATTTAATTACATCTTTCTACAAAAAGATAGCCAGTTTTCCCAGCACCATTTGTTGAAAAGGCTGTTTTTCTCCAGTGTATGAGTTTGGCCCCTTTGTCAAAGATTAATTGAATATAGGTGTGTGGATTTATTTCTGTATCTTCTATTCTGTTTCACTGGTCAGTATACCTGTTATTGTGCCAGTAACATGCTGTTTTTACTACTACTGATCTATAGTATAATTTGAAGTCAGGTTGTGATGCCTCCTGCATGATTCTTATTGCTGAGAATTGCTTTGGCTATTCTGTGTCTTTTCTTTCTCCATATAATGTTCATGATTGATTTTTCTAGGTCTTGGAAGAATGTCATTGGTATTTTAATGGGAATTGCATTGAATCTATAAATCAATTTTGGCAGAATGGCCATTTTGATGATATTTATTCTGCCTATCCATGAGCATGGGAGATCTTTCCATCTTCCAAGGTCTTCTTCAATTTTTTTCTTTAATGTTTTATAGTTTTTGTTGCAAAGATCTTTTGAATCTTTGGTTAGATTTATTCCTAGGTATTTTATTGGTTTTGAGGTTATAGCAAATGGAATTCATTGTTTTATTCTTTCATTGTGGATTCATTGTTGGTGTAAAGAAAAGCCACTGATTTCTTTAGGCTGATTTTGTAAACTGCAACTTTGCTGAATTTGTTAATCAGCTCCAGAAGTCTTTTGGTTGAGTTCTTAGGGACTTCTAGATAAAGGACCATATCATCTGCAAATAAGGATAATTTTAATTCCTCTCTTACTATTTTAATTCCTTTTATGTCCTTAGCTTGTCTTATTGCTGCAGCAAGAGTCTCAAGGACTATATTGAAAAGGAGTGGTGATAATGGGCATCCTTGTATTGTTCCTGACTTTAGGGGAAATTATTGTTTTTCCCCATTCAATATATTGTTAGCTTTTGATTTGTTGTATATTGCCTTAAATTATGTTGAGGTATGTTCCTTCTATTCTAATTTTCTGCAGTGTTTTTTAACAAAAATGGTGTCAGATTTTGTTGAATGCTTTTTCAGCATCTATTGCTATGATGATGTGGTTTTTGTTCTTGATTCTATTTATGTAGTGAATGACATGTATTGATTTGTGTATGTTGAATCAGTCTTGTTTTTCTGAGATGAAACCAACTTGGTCATGATGTATTATTCTCTTGATATGGTTTTGAATGTATAGAGCTAGTATTTTGTTTAGAATTTTTGCATCTATATTCATTAAACATATTGGTTTGTAGTTTTCCTTTCTTGAGGTATCTTTATTTAGTTTGGGGATTAATGTGATACTGGCCACTTAGAAGGAATTTGAGAGAGTTTAATCTCTTTCAATTTCCTGGAACAAGTTATGAAATATTGGTATTAGTTCTTTACTAAGTTTTAGTTTTACTAAGTATTAGTTTTGTAGAATTCAGCTGGAAACCCATCTGGGCCTGGGCTTTTCTTTGATGGAAAGATTTTTATTACCATTCAATTTCCTTGTTTGCTATTGGTTGATTTAGGCTTACTATGTCCTCTTGGTTCAGTTTAGGTAGGTTAACTATACTTAGGAACCTATCAATTTCTTTTGTGTTTTCTTGTCTATTGGAGTATAAATTTTTTAAATAGTTTCTGATAATTCTTTGAATTTATCCACTATCTGTGGTGATGTCTCATTTTCCATTTCTGATTTTAAAAATTTGAGTTGATTCTCTTTTTCTTTTCAAAGAACCAGTTTTTTGTTTGGTTGTTTCTTTGAATTTTTTTTGTTCTCTATTTCATTTATTTCTGCTCAAATTTTAATAACTTCCTGTCTTCTGCTGGCTTTGGGATTAGACTGTTGCTGTCTTTTTAGGTCCTTGAGTTGTGTCAGTAGGATTTGTACTTGATGATTCTCTGCCCTTCTTATGTGGGCACTCAATGCTATAAACTTTCCTCTTAATACTGCCTTCATAGTGTCCCAGAGATTTTGGTAAGTTGTGTCTCTGTTTCAATTTGTTTCCATAAATTTCTTTATTTCTTCCCTAATTTCTGCTCTTACCCATTCATCATTCAATAGTGTATCATTCAATCTCCATGTATTTGCATAGTTTCTTTTGAGTTTCCTGTTTTTGAATTCTACTTTAATTCCATTATGGTCTGAAAAGATGCAAGGAATTATATTACATCTTTTTAATTTGCTGGTGCTTTCTTTGTGTCCCAGGATGTGATCTATTTTGGAGAATGCTCCATAGGCTGATGAGAAGAATGTGTATTCTGTAGTTCCTGGATGAAATATTCTGTGTATGTCTATTAGGTCCATTTGTTTTAGTTTTCTTTAGTTCTAACAAGTCTTTTTCACCTTTTGTCTTGAAGATCGATCCAGTGGTGCGAGAGGCATATTAAAGTCTCCCATAATTATTGTATTTGGGTCTATTTGAGATCTGATGTCCAGAAGGATTTTTTTTACAAATGTGGTTTATAAACATTTACTATCATTATATCGTCTTGGTGTATTGTTCCTTTTAATAAAAGGAAATGCCCTGATTTGTCTCTTCTGATGTGTTTTAGTTTAAAGGCTGTTTTGTTGGAAAATAGGATTGCTACCCCTGCCCTTTTCTGTTCACCAGTAGCATGGTAAATCTTCCAGCTGATTTAAAGAAGAACCTGTTCCATATATTGGTACAAGTTTTTGGTGGTTGCTCCAATCTTTGTGGCTTTTTAGCTTTTAAATGCACATTCCAATTTTGCCTCTATCTTCACACATTGTTCACCCTGTATAGGTATGCCTATCTTATTTTCTTATAATGATACTGATTCAGGGCTCATGCTAATTCAGTATGGACTAATCGTTTCTTTCTTTTCTTTCTTTCTTTCTTTTTTTCTTTTTTTCTTTCTATTCTTTCTTTTTTTTTTTTTTGTAGTGGGGAGATTGAACCCGGGGGATTCTACCTTAGAACCATACCCTCATCCCTTTTTAATTTTGTTTTTATTTGGAAATAGGGTCTTGCTAATTGCTGAGATTGGCCTTGAATGTGCAGTTCTTTCGTTTCAGCCTCCCAAGTACTAGAATCACAGGCATTCACCACCATTCCTGGCCAGTATCTCATCTTAACTAATAACATCTGCAAGACTGTTTTCAAATAAGGTCATGTCCACACGTATTGAAGGTTAGATTTGAAGGATATTTTGTTTGTTTTGTTTTGTTTTGATTTTTTTTTTTTTTTTAGTACTGTAGTTTGAACCAACAGGGATTCTACCTCTGAGATACACCCCCAGTCCTATTTTTTTTTTTTTTTTTGAGACAGGGTATCAGTAACTTGCTGCAGGATCTCACTAAGTGATGAGGCTGGTCATAAATTTGCTATTATCCTTTCTCAGACTCACAAGTATTGAGATTAGAGGTGTGCATCAACATGCCTCATTAGACTTGATGTTAGGAAAGGTGCTTGCTGCCAAATATAGTATACAGGCCATTAAATTTCATTCTTTTTATATAGTTTAATTCAACCTTCTAAAATTTCAAGCAATAATATATCAACCTATATTCACAAAACAAATCTTGAATTTTAAATAGCTGTATTGTATATATTTTCTTTTTTATCTATCATCTATCACTATCTATTGATCTACCTATCTATACTTAGTTATGAATTAGTGCTTCTTTGGATCTTTTTATATTTTCTATATTCTAATGATCAGTATTTATTATGTTATTAAAGCATTATTGTACACTTTGAAATTAATCTATAAAACAATTCAACTATGATCTCCATTAAGTGAGATTCAGCTGAATCTATGAGTATAAACCCTTACAGTGAGATACATTACTCATACATATTATTTAAGTAGATTTTCCTGCTCATATTGAGATATCATACCAAAATAAAAAAGAAAGGAAAATGTTTATAATGTTATTCCTCTTAAGCTTTATAGCTGGTGAATTCTTACTGTGTAGCTAGAGAATATCATTCTCTATTAATGTGGACCTTAATGTGTTGTATTTACCTGAAATGCCCAAAGAAAAATGATTATCAATGTCTGAAATATGTTTGAAGTGAGTCTAATTTTTCCCAAGTGCTATTATATGCTAATTAGCTCATCCTCAAGCTATTTTCATTTTGTTTTATTTGAATAAAGGAAAACAGCTCACAGTCACTATTTCAGTCTCAAAACATGTATGTGTTTAAGGTAGATACATGAATGCTAACAAGAATTCAGTATTTTAAGCCTCACTACAATTGAATATAGATATAAATATTAATTCTTTCTTTTCCTTTTATACATATAAATATATCAATGAGTATTGGTAATAGAAGTTACTGAGACACTAAAAATAGCTATCTTTAAAAGAATATTAATTGGCTAACAATTGCTGGAACTCTCATGATAAAATTTATTTCTGTATTTAATATCTTCATGATAAATTGTCAATCATGTAGACACATTATAAAAATTTTAATTTTATTACCAAATATTTATTACAAGAATGAACATCAATCTTTTACTTGGTTTTCTCAACATAGTCAGATGAGAATAGCAATAAAGTCACTAAAATAAAACACATTTAAACTATAGATGAGAAAATAAGGTGACCTATTTGAGGGGATACAAGGGGGGAAGAGGGAAATACCCTAATGTATATGATGTACATTAACAAAAATATAAAAGTCAATCACTAAGCCAAACATGAGAAGGAGGGAAGGGGAGGGAAGGGCTAAATGAGTGATGTGTGTATGTATGCCTCTACCATCTTACACTCCATTAAAATGTGTGACTACAATGGACCAATAAAAAATAAATAAAAATAAAAAACATAGAATACTGGGGAAAGTCAAGCCAAGTAACATAATGCAAAATTAATAATAAACTTATCTGAGAAAAATGAGGAAATTTCTCCAACTGTAATGAATGAAAACATGATTTATGTACTTCACACCTACCATAAAATTTCTTTAAGCTTTAAATTGAAAAATAAGGATTTGTATTTTTATAGAGAAATTTAATTTCTATTGACATTGAAAACTATATCCAAAAGCTTCTCCTTCTCTCTGAATTCTCAAACATTTATAGCTACTTATTCATCAATAAAAGTGTTCATATTTAGTATTCTGTTAACAAATTTTATACACTTACTAGTGCATTATAGTCTCACATCTTAATGGAGTTCATAGTGACACTAAACTACATGCACATAGAATTTTGTGGGCTTCCTTTCAGATCTCTCCCCACTCCTCCCTTTACCATACAGGCTATTGAGATTAGCATTGATTTCTCACATATGTACATGCTGTCAATGGAAATGATTTCTTCATTAGTTCTCCCTCTTCCCCCTCCACCACCTCCATCTCTGCACTGGACCTTCTTGTCCATCATCTAAAATTCCTCTGAAATCTCAATTATTCCTGAGATAATTTTCATAGTGGAATATATTATTTCAGGTGCAGTAAATGTAGTAATTTTTTTACAAGAAATTAGTGGATATTCATTTCATTTTTTAGAATTCTACTGGTGCATTGTAATTACATATAGTAGTTGATTCAAGCTCATATATTCATTCCTATATGCCCACATCTCTTCTGTTTCTCTCCACACCCCACCTCCTCCTCCTCTTACAGGTTAGTGAAACTGATAATAATACTTTCATATACAAACATAATTGGTCTGTTTCTTTCTCAAGCCTTCTTTTGATTCTCTTTTCTTTCCTCCTGCTACCAATTCAACTATTCCCCTAGTCTCTCTGCTCATTCCTCTGAAGTCCCTGTGTTTCTTGTTTTCTGTCTAGCTTCCACATTTGAGAGAAAACATTGCACTGTTGACTTTGTGAAACTGGCTGATCTTACTTAGCCTAATATTCTCTAGTTCCATCAGTTTTCCTTCAAATTACTTAATTTTGTATTCTTTATGGCTGAGTAAAATTCCATTATGTGTATATATACCACATTTTCTTTATCCATTCATTTACTGATTATGACTCAGGTAGATTTAATTATCTGATATGAATTTTCCTGCTATAAATATGGATATGCAAGGATCACTATAATACTTTGAATTTTTTTCTTTTGGAAAGATATCAAGGAATAATATAGTTGGGTCATATGCTGATTCCATTTCTGCTATTTTAAGAAATGTTCATACAGATTTCATAGTGGTTGTACTAATTTGCAGTCCCACAAACAGTACAGAAAAATTATTTTCTCACATCCTCACTGGCAATTATTACTGTTTCCATTCTTTTTAATTTGCATTTCTCTTATTTCTAATGATATTGAACATTTTTCAAGTATTTTGTTAGCCATTTCTGTTTCTTTTGATTTAAGTTTTTTGAGTACTTTATATATTCTAGATATTAATCATATAAAAGAGAGTTTACTGGCAATTTTTTCTATAGTGTCTCTCTCTCAGTCTCTCCTCATTCTTTCTCTCTCTCTCTCTCTCTCTCTCTCTCTCTCTCTCTCTCTCTCTCTCTCTCTCTCCTCTCGCTTGCTTTCTCTCTTTGTCTGTCTATCTAGATACTAGGTATTAAACCTAGGGACATTGTACCTCAAAGCTACATTCCAAGCCACTTTTATTTTTTGATTTTTAAGCAGGGTCTTAGCAGGGCGTGATGGAACATGCTTGTAATCTCAGTATTTGGGAAGCTGAGACAGGAGGATTGCACAGGTTTGAAGCAAGCCTCAGCTACTTAGTGAGGCTCTCAGCAACTTAGTAAGACCCTGTTTCTAAATAAAATATAAAATAGGTCTGGGAGTATAGCCTGGAGGTAGAAAGCCCGTGGGTTACATCCTAGTAACACACACACACACAAAAAAAAAAAATAAATAAAAATAAAAATAAATAAATAAATAAATAAATAAATAAATAAATAAAAACCACAGGGTCTTGGTAGGTTTCTAAGAGTCTTGATAAATTACTGAGGCTGATTTCTTTACTGAGGCTGATTTCTAAACTGCGATCTTCCTGTCTCAGTGTCCCCACTATTGTGATTAAAGACAAGGGCCACTATGCCCAGGTTAGGTATTCTCTTCATGTTCTTGATATTCTGATATTCTCATTAAATGTCATTGATGATTAACTCATGGTGTTTGCTTCTAACTAAACTATGGTTTTGAGCAACAGTACTTAAGACCTTTCTTACTACTGAGTTTGTTTAAAAATACTTCACTTTCCTACTAGTCCTTGTGAAATTAAAGATGAGTTTAATTAATGACAAAATAATTTTTAAAGTTTACTTTAAAATTTAATTTTTAAAGTGAACCCAGGGAAAAAGAGTGTGTGTGTAAAAAAATACAGGTAATTAACATGTGACATACTTTGTTCAGTAAAATTTATTTGAATTAATTCTACAAACACCACACCTGACACAGTTGCTAAGTGACATATTTTCTGCCATCTCTCTTGGTCTTCAACTAAGGTAGTTCAACCCCGGGCATGGTGGCGAACACTTGTAATCCCTGCCGTGCTTGGGAGGCAGAGACAGGAGGATCTCTCAGATTCTAAGCCAGCCTCGCTGGCTTAAGAAACCCTGTTTCCAAATAAAAAGTATAAATAGGTCTGGAAGTGTAGCCTGGAGGTAGAAGGGTTTCCAGGAACCCCAGTAGCACCAAGAAAAAAAAAGTTAGGAGAATAGGCATATCCCAAATATAAATCTGCTTTTTCCCTGGTACCCTGGATATGAGGACAGAGCTACTGTAATGTAAGAGCTATAGCTAACCTACTGTCTGCACATAGTGTAATCAATGTAAAAATACTTAGTTAAAAGCTACTGAGATATTAGGGCCATTTGTTGCTTACCTGGTATTGATTAATATACCATATTATGAAAATATCAATAAATAGAAATAATAAAAGCTCATATTTCCTGGGAAATAATAACTTCCTCTAGGTATTCTTTTTTTTTCCTTGTGGTACTGGGGTGGGGGGGGCAGGGGCTTTTCTACCTCCAGGCTATACTCCCAGACCTATTTTATACTTTATTTGGAAATAGGGTCTCACTAAGTTGCTGAGAGCCTCACTAAGTAGCTGAGGCTGGCTTTGAACCTGCGCAATCCTCCTGTCTCAGCCTCCTAAGTGCTGGGATTACAAGTGTGTGCCACCAGGCCTAGCTTCCTCCAGGTATTTGAATATAGCAATTACACTGATGGATTCCATGTCTCAACTACCTTTATTATGGTAATTTTAATTTTTTTCTACTGTAACAAATTACTACACATTTGGTGGCTTAAAAGAACACAAGATTCTTCCTCCAGCATCACACAAACACAAATGCGTGTGTGCACTCACACACACACATACACACACACACATACAATTTTCTATCTTATAATTCTGTAGATCAGAAGACTATCAGAGATCTTACTGGTCTAAAACAAAGATATCAGTAGGCTGAATTGTTTTCTGGGAATCTAGGAGAACATTTCATGTCTTCCATTTTCAGCTTTAAGAAAACACTTTCCTAGGCCAATGGCCTCCTTCTAAGCTAGCAATGTTAACTTACCTCATGCTACAGACTTTCTGGTTCTCAGACACTCTTTTCTGCTTTCTTCTTCTAATTTTAAAGGCACTTGAAATTATATTAGGAATACAAAGACAGTCCAGAATAACTTCTCTACTTCTATGTTCTTAATCTCATCTGCAAATAAAATTTTCTGTATAAAAGGTAATACATTCAGAAATTTCAGGGATTGGAATGTGGACTCTGACTTTGCCTATGATAATACTATTGTCTCTGTTTTGTCTCGCATTATTAGTTTTTAATATTTAGACCCAAGTCATCCAAAGGCCAGTGATGTATTTGAATAAATATGCCTTGAATTTTATTTTTATATAAAACTTTCTTCTTTGTTATAAGGTCTAAGATAAACGCAATTTACCTAGTTAAATTTTTGGTTGGCTGACTCATTCCAATTCATCCTTATTTGACTTCTTATTTTAAACAATTTTTATTTATTTTTATATTAATTAATTAATTTATTTATTTATTTATTGGTGGTACTAGGAGTAAAACCCAGGAGCTTTCTACCTCCAGGTTATACTCCCAGACCTATTTTTATATTTTTTATTTGGAAATAGGGTCTCACTAAGTTGCTGAGAGCCTCACTAAGTAGCTGAGGCTGGCTTCGAACCTGTGCAATCCTCCTGTCTCAGCCTCCCAAGCGCAGGGATTACAAGCATGCGCCACCATGCCTGCCTCATTTTAAACAATTTTAAAATATGAATTTGTTTTAACTGAACCAAACTAAATTTTAAAGTGTCTGAGTATAAAACTTCATTTTATTTATGAAAATCCCATTCTTTTATGATTGTAAAACATATATTAATGTTTGACTGAACTATTATTTTGTAATGTTTTCTATAAGTAAATAGACACATAGATAGACATTTCTAAATTTTCACAGCTTTTTTGCTACTGACAGCCTTTCTGTTGCCCCTCTGTGTTCGGCTTCAGTAGTAGTGACCTCCCATGGATTTCCCCTGCAGTTCACTCAGCCCTTATCTTTGATGTTGATGTCTTACCAGTCAGGACAGAAAAAGGACTGGCAGCCTTGTGAACTTGTGAAATGTGATTAGTACAGCATACTCCATAAAAGCCAAAGCTGCTAATAAAATTGGCATTATGCAGTAATACGCAAATCTATTTATTGCAACATAGACTTACGCCTTTTAGATTGAAGTAGAAGCTTCTGATACCAGTGAGATTGGCTTGAAAAATTCATTGATATTAAAAGGATTAGATACTAATTACTAAAAGGAAATGGAATAGATTCACCATCATCACTTGTTGGTACCCTGGTGTTAACTATATTCTCTTTTTATCCTCAACACAAATTTATATATGTTTTGTTTTCCAAAGTTGTGCATTAAGCAACATTAAAACCTTGTAATGACTTGTCAATAAAATTTTGTCTTTTCTTCAATCTCCTTTCTAAAACTGTCGTCTTTTCTACTAGCTTGACATCACACACACACACACACACACACACACACACACACACACACACACACTGTTCTAAATAAATTTATATCATTGTTAATCTCTTATCCTTTTCTATTTCTCTTCTATCTTTTTTGTGTGGGGGGGTACTAAGTATTACCAGGGTCATTCTATCTCTGAGCTACCCTCCTAGTGCTTATTTTTTTTTTTTAATTTTGAAACACGGGGCTTCACTATGTTACTGAGGCTGGCCCTGAAATTAAGATCCTCCTGTCTCAGCCTCCAAAGTACCAGGATACAAGTGTATGTCACCCTGCCCACACATGTAATTTTTGGAGGAACTGGAGATTGAACCCAGGGACATTCTACCTCTTAGCTATAGCTCCAGTCCTATTTTTTTTTAATTTTTAAATAGGGTCTCATTAAGTTGTGAAGGGTCTCACTAAGTAGCTGAGGCTGGCCACGAATCTGCGATCCTCCGGTTTCATCCTCCCCAGTACTGGGATTACAAGCATGTGTCACCATGCCTGGCTACCATGAATGTAATTGTATCAAACATTATTATAATTAATTAGGTTACTTTTAATCCCAATGCTGTAATCAACTATTTTTTATACCTCTCCCTAAAAATGTCCTGTTTCTGGAAGAAAAAGAAAGAGGAAGAAATCATTATTTCTGCCATTAAGGATTAATTGCTACACAGTCTGTCATTGGGCCACAAACAACTGGAGAACATAAGCAAACAAAGATTTAAACAAATGTTTTCAGACAGTGAACAACAGTCAGTGCAGTGCTATAACCCCTGAAAAAAATGCAGTTTGTGCAATTGTTGTACCAGACGACTTCCTAGTTCAGCTTCCAAGTTACAGCTTTGGGCTGGGAAATCACAACAGTTGCTATGAACATAGGTATGCATATGTTGCTGTATTTCTCTGAATTCAACCCCTTTGGAAAGATACCCAGGAGTGGTATAGCTGGATCATATGGTGCATCTAATCCCACCTTTCTTAGGAATCTCCACACAGATCTCCATAGTGGCTGAACTAATTTGCATTCCCACCAACAGTGTAAAAGAGTTCCTTTTTCCCCACATCCTTGCCAGCATTTGTTGTTGTTTGATTTCTTTATGCTTGCCACTCTGACTGGGGTTAGATGGAATCTCAGTGTAGTTTTGATTTTCATCTCCCTGATGGCCAGTGATGAAGAACATCTTTTCATGTATCTATTGGCCCTTTGTATCTCTTCTTTTGTGAAGTGTCTATTTAGTTCATTTGCCCATTTCTTGATTGGGTTGTTTGTTTTGCTAGTGTAGAGTTTTTTGAGCTCTTTGTATATTCTGGATATTAGCCACCTATCAGAATCGTGGCTGGTAAAGATCCTTTCCCATTCTGTCGGCTTCCTCTTTAGGTTATTGATAGTTTTCTTTGATGAGAAGAAACTTTTTAGTTTGATGTTATCCCACTTGTTTATTCTTGCTTTAATTTCCTGAGCTTTGGGGGTTTTGTTGAGAAAGTTACTGCCTGTGCCAATATGTTGTAGTGTTGAACCTATGCTCTCCTCTACTAACTTCATAGTCTCAGGTCTAATTTCTAAGTCTTTGATCCATCTTGAGTTGATTCCTGTGTTTGGTGAGATATAGGGGTTTAGATTCATCTTTTTACAAATGCTTAGCCAGTTCTCCCAGCACCACTTGTTGAAAAGACTGTCTTTTCAACAAGTGTTCAAAAGGCTGTCCAGCGTATGTGTTTGGCCCCTTTGTCAAAGATTAATTGACTAAAGATGTGTGGGTTTGTTTCTGTATCTTCTATTCTAATCCACTGGTCAGTATATCTGTTATTGTGCCAGTACCATGCTGTTTTTACTACTATTGTTCTATAGTATAGTTTGAAGTCTGAGATTGTAATGCCTCCTGCATGTTGCAGCACAATTTGTAATAGCCAAAATATGGAACCAACCCAGACCACCATCAACAAATGAATGGATAGCAAAACTGTGGGAAATACACACAATGGAATTCTATTCAGCCATAAAGAAGAACAAAATTATATCATTTGCAAGAATATGGAAAGCCCTGGAGAACATTAAGTGAGATCAGCCAAGCACAGAAGGAGAAGGTACATATGTTTCCTCTAATTTGCCCAAACTAGGAAACACAAAGGATACCAGTGGGACTCCAGATAATGGAGGGGAAATACCAGCAAAGTTTGAATGGAAAGATAGGAGAGGAGGAAGGCTGATCTTGATTAATGAGGGTCTACATCTGAACATGTGTAAAATTATGAATAAGACATGGTTAACCATTGGTGGGAGGGGGGAAGGGAAAACGGGGGCGGGGGGGAGAAGGCACCAAATATAGTTTAAATGTTTACTATTTATGTTCAATAAAAATTGTTAAAAATATAATTAAAATAAAATAAACAATAAAAAAAGAAATCACAACAGTTTGGGGATTTGGTGAAGTTAAAGAGACAGAAATCAGGGTTCAGAGAGGCTTAAACAGTCAGAGTCCTTGACAAGAGGAGAGAGCTTCATGGGAAGAGAAGGGCTGTTGAGAGAGCATTTTGAGCTTTTGCAGAGATTTGACTAAGTCTTTGGATGATGGAAGTTTGAAATAATCAAGAATAACAGGACAGAAAGGAACCACCAGAAAGGGGTGAGGATAAAAGGGGCTTGCATGAAGTGGAAATTAATTTCTCAGCAGTGAACGGAGTGATTTTTATCATATAGGATTGAGGAGAGTCCTCCTCAAGGACATATCTTTGTATCGAATCCAAATAGTTCTAGACTAATGACTACCCTGGTCCCGCCATAGAAAAACCTGAAAGAATAGAAACCAAGGTGGGGGTGGGGGTTGATCCTCAACTTGCATTAGAGCCTGTCAGAACTTAATACAGGACTCAACAGTTTAAAATATACAAAGTGAAACATTCAATAAAAAATGATACTTTAATCCAACTTCAAAAAATGCTATGTACATAAAATTATTAATGCCAATATCAATAACATGATGGTGAAGAGGAGGGGGTGGAACCTGAGGGAAGCTCCCAAGTCCTGTGTGCCTCTATGTTCTTATTACTCTGAACCTCATTATGATGTATAATCATAATGCACCAATAAAATTATGTTAAAATAATACCTTAATAATCTTTAAAAAATTACTAAGCAATTAAATATGAAGAAATGTATATTCAACACCAGAAGACCAAAAATCAGATCTAGAACTGACAGAAATTATACTATTACTAAACAGTAATCTTAAAAATTGTTATTATAAATCTTTTTTTGTGTGTGTGGAACTGGGTATGGAACCTAAGGGTGTTCTACTTCTGAGCTATACCCCAGCCCTATTTTTTTTATTCTTTATTTTGAAACAGGGTCTCACTGAGTTACTGAGAGCTTCACTAAGTAGCTGAAGCTGTCAGCGAAGTGTGATCCTCCTGTCCCAGTGCCTGACTATTATAATTTTTTTGTATATTCAAGAAGGAAGAAGGATACATAAACAATGTAAAAATAAAAACATGTAATAGTTTCCTGTCATTATTATAACAAATTGCCATGAACACGGTGGTTTAATACAGCATGAATTTATGTCTTTTTTAGTCCTAGAAGCCATAATATGAAATCAATTTCATTGAGAAATTAAAGGTGAAAATTTGCACCCATGGAAGAATATAGGGTACAGTCTGTTTTTTGCCCTTTCCCATTTCTGGTGCTATAGACCTGTAGCACATCAATCCTATCTCTGCCTCTGGGGTCACATAACCTAGTCTTTTTCTATGCAAGTATCATATTTCTCTGTGCCTGTCTCTTATTAAATACTTGTGATTCTCAGAATAAGCTTCAGAAGTCAGAAAAGTTTCCCCTTCTCAACATTCTTCACTTAATTACCTCTCCAAAACCCTTTTTTACCTTGTAATATAATATTCACAGTTGAGGGAATTAGGACCTGATACTGTTGGGGCCAGTAATGAGTCTATTATAGGTAATATACTTAAGACATACTTGAAAATTTTTAGAAATTAAAAGCAAAATATGTAAAGTGAAAAATAAACCAGGAACAAAACATTGTGTACAAATGAAGAAAATTTTAAGTTTTGCATGAAGATACAATAGTAAACATTCAAATGGTATATGGAAAGAAATGAACTGCAGTGCAACTGCAGCGGCAATATAACATAATAGAGTCTAGTATATGTGTAAATTTAGTCCCATGAGTTCATAGGTGGGTATTAAAAATAATGTCCAAAAATTTGTGCATTTGATTAAAACTATCAATATAAAAATACAAACAGAGCTGGGCGTGGTGGCACATGCTTGTAATCTTCATGCTTGGGAGGCTGAGCCAGGAGGATCACGCAGGTTCAAAGCCAGCCTCAGCTACTCAGTGAGGCTCTCAGCAACTTAGTGAGACCCTGTTTCCAAATAAAATATAAAATAGGTCTGGGAGTATAGCCCAGAGGTAGAAAGCCCCTGGGTTCCACCCCCAGTACCACCACCAAAAAATAAAATAAAATATTATTTTTGAAATAAGTCTGACATCCTATTAAACTTTTGGAAAACAGAAGTAAAGAGAAAAACTATAAAGTATAAAGGAAAAAATTAGAAACAAAATGAACAATAAGGAAGATAACAGAATTCTAGCTTAAAATACGCAGGAAGAGCATAGGGGAAGATATTTTAATTTGGAGAGAGAGAGAGAGAGAGAGAGAGAGAGAGAGAGAGAGAGAGAGCGAGAGAGAGAAAAGAAGAAGAAGAAGAAGAAGAAGAAGAAGAAGAAGAAGAAGAAGAAGAAGAAGAAGAAGAAGAAGAAGAAGAAGAAGAAGAAGAAGAAGAAGAAAGGAGGGGAGGGGAGGGGAGGGGGGGAGGGGAGGGGAGGGGAGGAGAGGAGAGGAGAGGAGAGGAGAGGAGAGGAGAGGAGAGGAGAGGAGAGGAGAGGAGAGGAGAGGAGAGGGGGGAGAGGAGAGGGAGAGAGAGAGAGAGAGACCCCCACCAGGGATTGAACCTAGGAGTATTCTACCTCCAAGGTAAACCCCCTGTCCTTTTTATTTTTTATTTTGAAACAAGGTCGTGCTAGGTTACTGAGAGTCTCACTATACTGCTAATGCTGGCCCTGAATTCATGATCTTCCTGTCTCAGGCACTCAAGGCCTGGGATCAGAGGCGTGCATTACCACATCTGGCTATAACTGTTATTTTTAACATCTTTCATTTCTTCCACAATTAAAATTATGCTCATTTGATTTTTCTATACACATATGTATATGATATGTGTTTTCACCAAATACCCTATCAATTCACAATTAATAACTGCCATTCTGTTCTTTTCACAAATGCCCAGATACCAGTGACCGACTCAGTCTCCAGGCATCCCTCATTCACACAAGCACAACTGCATTAATCTCTCTATTCTTTGACTTATTGCAGATTTCTCCTTGCACCTCCATTAAGATAGTATGATTCATTGCCTTAATTATAATTATTTGGGGATCTTTTAGCTCTTCAAAACGATCTATTGCATATATGTGTATGTGCATGTAGAACTTGCAAGAGACTGAATGAATCTTTGTACAAAATCATTATAGAATTCAGTTAAGATCTATTGATCAAATAAATTCTCAGAACTATTCATTTTTCAGACAATATTGACTATTTTTCACTGTTTCTAGTCAATAGAATGCAACAATTTTAATTTGTCATATTTTAATAGGATGATATCCAGTGAATTAACTTTTGACTACAATATGTCTGAATGACCTGTTTATTGTATTGATACAATGTCCTTCATATATTCTATTATTTTTGTTTTTTCTGTCAATTACACAAGTTAAAATTGCTTAATGCTAAGTGAAGATTAAATATTACTTTTTTCATTTATAAGACTAATAGGTGCAGAATAGAATCAATATTAGAGTAGTCTAAAGAGAAAGACTACATGGATAAAAATTCTTCTGCATTATATTATCTACCTATCTTAAATGACCACATCTTTTACAGTTTCCTTAATTAGAAAATTCAGAGAAATAGGCTGCATCAGATAGCCTATAGGCAATAGGATATCCATATTGTGTTATGAAATTTAATATTTTAAGTGATTATCTGATTTGATTTAGATTATATAATATATTTAAGATGCATAAAATGTACCTGACCAAGAACAAGTATTTAAGAGTCATTAGCCTGGAAATTTTGCACACACTTGTAATCCCAGTGTTTGGGAAACTGAGATAGGAGGATCACATGGTAATTTAGTGAAGCCCTCTGCAACTTAATGAGACTCTGTTTCAAACTGAAAGGTAAAATTGGGATGGTGGTGTAGCTCAGAGGTTGAAAACCTCTGAGTTCAACCCCTGTAACACACACATAAACACACACACACACTCACATACACACACACACACACACACACACGTGTGTATGAAATAAAAAACAGAAAAGACTCATTAACTGTTAAACTGAACACTCTGTGGCAGATGATCAAAACTGTCTGACACATTTTGAGCTTGCTATCACAAGAAAGTCTAACCTATTCCGGTGTTCTCTTCCCCATGAGACAAGCTGTTATATAGACTTGAACAGTGGTTAAAAAAAATAATAAAACTGTTAAACTGACAATAAAGTTTTGAAAAGTTCAAGATATGTTAAGCATAAAATAAAATAAAATAATGTGTATCTACATTGTTTGGTATTTTCAATTGTTAATTTGAAGTGTATTTCATTCTAGCGATATTTGGGGATAATGAAGTGTGTATCTAAAATATATTTAGTAGCATAACTTGATAGTTTTGTTTTTTATTTATTTTAGTTTTGGGTAAATTTATCTCTGTAATTAAGTAATCAGTTCTTCAAACATTTGAGTGATTAACCTACCTCAAAGCTGGGTGTAGTGGCGCATGCTTGTAATCCCAGTACTTGGTAGGCTGAGTCAGGAGGATCACAGGTTTGAGGTCTACTTTGTGAGACCCTCTGCAACTTGATGAGACCCTGTTTCAAAATAAAGAATTAAAAATAGGGCAAGGGGTGAAGATCAGAGGTAAAATGCCCCTGGGTTCAATTACTAGCATACACACACACACACACACACACACACACACACACACACACACAAATACCCTCAAAAAGTATCACATGTTTTGTTTCCCTAAAAATTTTAAGTAAGCCCTTTAAACTTAAAGTTTTTTCCTAAAAAAGTATAATTTAAGCTTTGTATTATATTTCTTGGAAAGTATAATTGCATAATCAAGTGCGACTAAATAGAATCCATTAAAATATTACAGTGGTATCATAAATATTAGTCCTCAAATTATAGACTTGTGAGACTGAGCTGTGACAGTTATTCTAATCATATTGATTAGCCTCATGCTATTGAAAAATAAGTTTGTAGAGATTAACTGGAAATTTGTGAAAAGAAATATGATAATGGGCATATGTAATATGTGGAGATGTTTATTATAAAAATTTCAGAAAATTAGTATGAAATCAGTAGACTTAGCATTAAATATAATACTGAAAAATTTAATATTATCACCAAATGTGATATGTGAAAAAAAAAAACACCAGGAATATACTCTCTTCCTACTTGAAGGTATGCCTTCTTTCTTTCTTCCTATAAAATGTAAAATCAAAATCAAGACCTAATAAATCTGGTCAGAAATGAATAACATGACACTAAAAATATGAAGTAGTGACATTGAACTAGACAACAATGGGTAGTAATATAAGAGACAACATTGTTTTCTCAGAAAACATGTGTCCATGGCAATCATTTGAGTCAAATGATTGACTTAGCTGAAAAGTGTTCATCTGAGCCCTTCCAACACAGAGGGGGCATCTCAGTACCTATTGACTTCCACACTCAGAATCAGGGACAGATAGTTTTCCCTTTCATCACGAAGGTATGTTTAGATTTTAATGGTACATGCTTACTCAATTTTGAGACAATAGTTTATATTCTTCTCAGTAGAATATAATATTGGTGAGATCAAGACTTTTGTTTTTGTTTCACTGCTATATTTCCAGTATCAAGTCAAGTGTTTAAATTAGACTAAGCTTTCAACAGACATACACACAAAGGCAATGTGTTCGATGACTATATAAACAGGGCTGTTTCTTAATTCTGATTTCATTTATTTATTATATTTTTGGTAGCGGTGCATTGTTATCATACATCTTGATGAAGTTCAGGGAAATAGAGGCAGACATGCACACAACACTCATTGAGCCTTCCCCAAATTCCCACCCCATTCTCTCTTCCTCTCCACTTTCTTGTGCTTTGTTCAGAGACTGGCTTTTATAATTTGTCTATGTACATGTTCATTGGGGGTGTTTCTAACTTCAAGTCTTTCTCTCGCCTCCCATCTTCCTCAGTAGGAGTAACTCCTTCATGAAACTTCTGTCTCTGGAGTCCCTCCTTTATCTCACTTTCTCCCTAGCTTCTGCATATGAGAGAGAACATCTGATCTTTCACCGTTTCTGAGTGACTAATCTCATTTAGCATAATATTCTCATGTCCTATTTCCCTGCAAATGTCAAAATTTTGTTCCTCTTTTTGGCTGAGGAAAATTTTGTTGTGTGTATAACCCATAGTTTTGTAATTCATTCATCTGCTGATGGACATCTCAGCTGGTTCCCTAGTCTGACAATTTTGAGTTGGCAGCTATAAACATAGATATGCATACATTTCTATGGTAGCTTGGTTTCCATTCTTTTGGGTAGATATTCAGAAGTAGCATAACTGGGTCGTATGGTAGATTCTTTCCCAATCTTCTAAAGATCCTCCACACTGTTTTCCAAGAGGTGGCACTAATTTGCAATTCCACAACAGTGTATCACAGTTCTTACTTCTCCACCCTTGCCAGCATTTGTTATTGTTTGGGTTTTTTTTTTGTTTGTTTGTTTTATTTTTTTGTAGTACTGGGTATGGAACCCAGGTGGATTCTAACTCCAAGCTACACCCCAACCCTATTTTTTATTCTTAATTTGGAAACAGGGTCTCACTGAGTTGCAAAGGACTTCACTAATTAGCTGAGACTGTCCTCAAACTGTGATCCTCCTGTCTCAGCCTCCCAAATGCTGAGATTACAAGCTTGCACCACCACACCCAGCTTTGTTTGTGTTTTTAATGATTGCTATTCTAATGGATTTAGGTGAAATCTCAGGGTAACCTTGATTTACACCTTTCTGATTGCTAATGATATTGAACATTTTTTTCATACACTTATTAGCCATTTGCTTTACTTCTTTAGTGAAGTGTTCATTTGCACATATTTTGATTGGGTCAGTTTTTTGTTAGTTTCTTAATCTCCCTGTATATTCTAGATATTAGCCCTCTCTCAGAGCAGTAGCTGGCAACAATCTCCCATTCTATTGGCTCTCTCTTGAGGTTCTTGCTAGTTTACTTTGACTTTTGGTTGAATGTATTTGTTCTTCTACGTGTAAGATCATGTCATCTGCAAATAGAGATAGTTTCAGTTATTCTTTTCTTATTTGTAATCCGTTAACTTCCTTATATTACCTTATTGCTCCTGCTAGAGTTTTAAGTTGATATTGAAAAAGAGTGGTGCTAATGGACATGCTTGCTTGTCTTGTTCCTAAGGAGAAGCCTCATCATTTTCCCCATTCAGTATGATGTTGTTTGTGGGGCTGTTGCATATTGCCTTTCTAATGTTGAGGTAAGTTTTTTTTCTATCCCAACTTTCCACAATGTTTTGTAGCATGAATGGGTGTTGGGTTTTGTTGAATGTTTTTCAGCATCTATTGAAATAATTATGCAGTTTTTATCCTTAATTCTGTATACTTCACCAAGCTCCCCTAAATGCTAAAATCTTATTTTCTTAGTTTTTTAGTGTAACTGTTGTGTGTGTATATACATATATGTAACTGTTGAGTATATGTAGTTTTATATAACTGTTATATATATACATATATAGCATAATTGATTGATATATATATATATATATATATATATATATATATATACAGTGTTAAATATAAGATGTGTGTATCATTACTTCTACATTTATTATTTGAAATTCTTTTGCAAGGCAGCTTTATTTATTCTTTCTAATGCCAAACTATTTTATTATAAATCATGGGGTTATAGTAGAATACTATTATTATTTATTTCCCTGCTAAAATTTTTCCAGCTATAGTTATTGAGGATTGTTTTGGTTTGACCCCATCTTATTTTAGCATTTTATCTCTACAATAGGAATAAAATGTAACATTTGTACAGTACTATTTACTACAGAACATACTATATATCACCAGTTTTCTTATCAATGTATTTTTCTGATTAAAATCCAATCCAGGATATCATATTAAATTCCACTGTCACACTTTCCTTGCCTTCTCCAATCTTGGACAATTTCTTGTCTTTTTTTCTCATTTCTCATGACTTTGACATACTTAGAGATACTAATCAAGTATTTTTAGAAGTTCTCACTATGAGAAATTATCTGATGCTTACTGATAAATGTTTTGGTATCATAAAACTAGAGAGATAATATTACAGAGGTGAAATATTCTTGACATCATCTCATAGAATTTAATATTTTTATCAGGGTAAAATCTCAATATTTTGTTATAAAATCATTTTTATTTTAATGAACTATTATTATAATTTATTTTATCTTTCAAATTTTTCTAGCTATGAATATTATGTGCTCTTGGATCAAACTAGTTTCTTTCTTTGGCATTGCTTTTATATACAAATACAACATGTTCCAGGCCTATCTTGTGCTTCTACTTCCCTGGCTCTAGAATCAATTGTTGCCTCAAAAAACTATGCTTTATTTCATAGGGGAATGGTATTTAGAAACCAAAGTTGAGTGGTATGTGTGTTCATTGCAACTGGGGTATATTTATCTCTGAAGAGAGAGAGAGAGTAAATGTTAATATCTATATGCATATAATACATATATATGTATTTATACTATACCATATACACATATATTTATTTATCTTATAAAGTAAACAGGAATTTTATTTGCATATTTTACTCTAATTAGCAGCACAGTGTTTGAGCACTAATTCCTTCTTTGCTCATTTGTAATTTATTTTCCTGGAGGTAAGAAACCTGCTTCCTATTGAAAATTTGCTCATTTAATTTTTCAACTCTATTGCATGTATAAAGGTATTTAAGAATAGGTGTCCACATTGTTGCATGAAACCTGCCCATTACTACTACACTACAGTGTTTTAATATATTTTTGTCTTTTATACTTTTATCTAATCAAAACATTCAGTTTTGATTAAATGTATAGAACTCTGCTTTGTTTCTCTTTATCTCTTTAAGGGATGTAAATAATTATAATTTTAGTAAAGTTTAATTAATTTGATGCTGTCTTAGAATGATTATGACAAAGTGACTGTTGTTTACTTGTAAGATGCACATGCATTGTATAAGAAGTAATTTCTAAAGATAAATTTGTTTCTGACAAGTACAGTGATTTACTTAGAAAATTTTTGTTCCAAATGCCAGATAATTTTGATGAGAAATATGGAACTGAAAAAGAAAGTTAATCTATATCACTGGCAAGAAATCATTTCTTATAGGTGAGACTATGAGTGTTTTCCAAGTGTTATAGCTAGTTCTCTCATATCCTGTGCACTTAAAATATGATGTGAAGTTTGGCATTTCTAAAATTTTCTCACTTAGCAGCTTGGGAAAGCTACCCTACTTAATAGTAAGTTTGAATTAACCTATATGGTAAAAGTTTTAGTGTAATAATTTTATTTACTGTTTGTATAACTATAGGTAATGACTTAACATCTCAAAGACAGCCTAATCATCATTAATTAGAAATAATTATATTACTTTTATGTTTCTAGGATAATATTTTTAACCTCAGCACAACTGAAATTTTGTATAGAACAGTTCTTTGTTTTGGAGAGCTAGTCTTTGTATAATATGAACTTTAGCATAAAGGTCCTGTCCCTCCTATCTGACAGTAGTACATCCTCCTATCCAAACTGTGGAATCCAACACTAGCTCAGAACATTGTCCGATAGTCTTTTGGGGAAAAAATATCTCCTACACGAGAATCATAAACCTAGTTGTAGTACAAAAATAAATTTTTATGTCTGATAAAAATGGTAGTATTTGCTATAAAGCAAACACTCCTAAAATAATTAAAAATACTTCCATCAATTCTTTAAAAATTAAAATTGTTCTTTCTAACTTTTCTGTAACCAGTATTCAAGTCTAAAGTTTTAAGGAAAGTTATTAAGAAGTATTATCATTATTAACAATTTTATTTTATAAGAGAAACAGGTTTATGTAGCTGAACGCCCAAACACTATGACATTTGCTACCTCTGTCCTGTCTTGTGATGGGTGAAATAATAATAGAAGCACAGGTGAGGAGGAGCAATTACTTAGAACATGCTTAAAATCTTGACCTTTTTAAGTGTGACGGTTAGTCTGGATTGTCAACTTGACTGGATAATAAAACACCTAAGACTGT